>NC_138055.1:6073837-6384792 GCF_964194185.1 Rhinolophus hipposideros
AGATGATCAGAAAATGCTCAAATATATGGTGATGGAAGGAGAACTGACTCTGGGTGGTGAACACACAATGGGATTTATAGATGATGTAATACAGAATTGTACACCTGAAATCTATGTAAATTTACTAACAATTGTCACTCCAATAAATTTAATTTAAAAAGAAAGAAAGAAAGAAAGAAAATGCTGATCTTTTTTTTTTTTTTTTTTTTAATCCCAACAAAGGGTCACAGGAAAATGAGAGACGTGATACAATGGGATGAACTTGGTTTTGGAATCAAAATATCAAAATATCTGAAATTCCAGTTTCACCACTAAGAAGTCATATGATCTTGGGCAACACATGTAACCGGTCTGAGATACAAGAGCTGACATTCTGAGAAGTCACACCTACCCTGCTCGGCTCAGAGGGTTATCATATTGAATAAGATCATTGAAACAATTCTTTGAAAACTTTTAGAACCTTATGTCCTTCTCAAGGTCACATCCATTCATAAAAAAATAAAAATGGCAAGATCGGACCAACCTTTGAGCAGTATGATCACACCCCCTTTCATGTGAAAACCGTTCTCTGGTGTTTCCAGCCCTTATTAATTTCTCTGCGTTCTGTGTTCTGACGACCTTTGACAGGTAAGTCAGTGCTTCCCCGTCAGGTGCTAAATCCATCTTTTATTGCTTCCTGCCTGTGAGTTTCATCTTCTCAGTTAGACTGCAAGCTCCTTGTGGCAGGGTCTGCCTGGCACTCGTTTTATATCTTACATCCTAGGACAGTGCCGTGACCTGCCGATGCTTAAGAAATAAGCATAATTGGCCAGCAGCCAGTTCTTCAACAAGATGCATTGAATTACCTTCAATGATCCCCCAGGGAGTTTTTCGGCCGAGGATCCGCTTGCCATTCACTTGGTACTCCTTGTCACTTCCCACCACAGCGAAGGGCATGCTCTCCTGCTGACAAACCAGACACACGTGCATGTCATCCTCCTGTCATCAGGGCCTCCAAGGGCAGGGTGGCATATGGTCCTGGGCCTCTAGCCTTGAACTGCACAGGTCTGCTGTTTATTCAGTGATCCCACTGCTGACAAGGGCAAGGCTCTTGTGTTTTAAAAAGAGCAGTGGACTGGGAGGCCCAAGTCCTGGGTCCAACCCTGATTGTTCCCCTGCCTCACTGGTTAACCTTAGTAAGTCAGCTTTCCTTCAACAGGAGAACACTTTGTACTTTTCATAGCATGTTACACATTTGGTTTGATCTGGAACGACTCTGTGAGCTAGCTAGGATAGACAGCCCTCTCTTAAACGATACCCACCCAACTGACAGCCAAAGTAACTGATGCTTTCCACTGGCCCCCAACCTGTCCCCTGACCTGTCGGAGCTCGAAGGCTACTTTTGATGTGCGTAGGCCCCTCTGCTCTACCAGGTGGTCGTACGTTCACCAAGAGCCAGCATTTCTTCCCAAATGTATTTGCCTGCTGTGTACTTATTATACGTAGTAATGGGATAAATTCACTACTATATAAGCTGAGGACATCTGAGTGGGGAGTTGTTTCTCTGAAAATTAAGTGGAATGTTTCAGAAAGGCACGATAAAGGTGAGTTGCTTTTGCACGAAGAGTGGACTTAATCTCAAAGAGGAATTGTCCCTATATGAAAACAAGGTTTAATGAATGTGATATGTATGTTTTAAGTGATTTTAACTCAATAATTTAGGAAAATGTTCATTTTAAAACAGTTATGATTGGTATGCATCATTTTTTTAATGATTTCTTCAAGTGACTGACCAACTACCTGTCTCAACTATATCAGATAAGGGGCTTCTAGTAGATTGTTCACAGCAGACGGGGAACACTCAAGACCAAAGCAAGTGATTTGTCCTAGATCACAGTGCGTTAGTAGAAAAGCCTGGCCTACAACTCAGGGTTCTGACATAGAACCCCAGAGCTGCAGAAGCTTGAGGGGGACCTTAGATATCACGTGGCCGATGGTTTACAAGCCTGATTCCATGAAGCCTGAAGATTCCTCGGAGATACCCCAGGGCCTGCTGACAAGGCAGGGCTCTGTGCCCTGTGTCACTTAGCCAAAGCAGCTGTTTTTGTGTTTTATATATTGGAGTTATGTCTGACATTTAATTTGTTTGAAGGCCTCTTGTAGGGAAAAAAAGCCCATGAGCCATTCACCTAGTCTGACCTCTCCATTTTACAGAGGAGGAAACTGAGGCAGAGCTCTGACTAGAGCATAGATAGGTTGGATCCCAGCCTGATGTCTTTCCTGACTGTGCCCTTCCATCATCCCACACCCTGGCTTTGCTGAGCGCTGTGCAGGGAGGATAAGCTTTTGTGTGGTGTGGGGATGGATGGGAGCATTGGCCTTCTGGGTGCAGGTCCAGCGTCCTGGCCAGGGCCACTGGTTCTCATCCTCTCCATGCCACTTCTCGTGTCTGGATCAGGCAAAGAGGCACAGGGAGTACGGTAGGGGAAAGCAGGTGAAAAGACAAACGTGCTGTGTGAGGCACATCCCACCGGTACCAAGCGGGTCGTCTGTGTGATGAACGGAGCCCCCCAGGCACCCACCCGGATTTTGTCATTCTCCGTCTTGTCCTCCAAATCCTCATCGAATTCCTTCTGGGGGTAGAATTCAATGCCATTTACTTCAAGCTCCTTGCGGACCTAGAAGTGAGGAAGAGAAGCAAGGTAGCCAGTGTCAGGATAATGGGAAGGGGGTGGAGAGAGTGTGTGTGTGTGTTAAAGTCAGAGGAATGAATGAAGTCTTTGATAATCTGGTCATCTCAGAACTTGAGGCCCTGGGCAGCAGGAAGATCCTGAAGGAAGTGCAAACCCCAGTGGTACAATTACGAGAGTCCAGCCTGAGGAATAGTCTGGGGTGCAGCTTGCTCATCTCGGGGTCCACAAGATTAGGATTTAGACAAGAAGCGCTGCTGAGTACAGACTCCACATGGGCAGTACTCGTGCTGCTACATATCATATTCCTGTCTGCAAGGAAGAGAGGTGAGTCCCCCCACCCCAAGCCTCTCTGATTGTCCTCTTTCAAAGCTTGGCTTAAGACTCACCTCCTCCAGGAAGCCATCCAGGACCTCTTCAGTGGTCTACTTGAGTGTAAGTTTCTTGAAGGCAGCAACTGTCTTTATACTTCTCTCGCACCCCCCTGCTCACCCCCATCTGGATGTTTCAAGAACAGGAGCTTACAGAAGACACCAATAAGGTCTAGAGGACCTTGATTCATTGGTCTAGTCCTTCAAGCAACCTAACATCGAGGAGAGGTTTCTCATGTTCGTGATGATTTATGTATTCAGTGGTCTTTGCAGGCAAGTCTGGGGGGTAGGAAGAAGGCAGCCTGAGGCTGCATTCACTTCTCCTCAGCACTGGTCCCCAGACATCACCAGCCCAGCCTCTTCAATGGTTAAGTAGGAGCTGGGTGGGATGTTGGGGGCAAGGAAGTTCAGGGAAAGGAGGAGGGGGACTTCTCACCCTTTGCTTGAATTCAGACTTCTCCTCCAGGGTCATGGTGTCAGCCTTAGCGATGACAGGGATGACGTTCACCACTTTGCTGAGGTGTTTCATGAACTCCAGATCGAGAGGGCGCAAGCTGGGGCCCAGAGAAGGTGGGATGTCAGAGCCACCTTGCCCTCCCCCATCCAGCCACGGCCACCACTCCAGGGCCACACTTGGGACAGGACTGGGCTGGGAACCTGGCTGAGGCTAAGAGGCTGTCCCTTCTCCTCTCTGACACATGTGCAGAACAGGCCCCAACTCGCCACCACCCAGGATCCACCTTCTCCCTTTCTCTTCAAATCCTGCCCATCTTTAAGCCCCACTCAAACCACTCCTTCTTGACATCTTTCTGACCTGGGGATTTCTTTCTCCTGGGAATCGCTATGGACTGTCGTTCCCACCCATATGTCTTTGTGTCATGGTTACTCATGTGTACCTTATTCTGCCTGTGGCATAGCACTTTTTGTCAAGCCTTGGACCAGCCCCCAGTTAGTCCCACAGGGGTCCAGCTGGGAGCTTTGCCCCTCCCCCACTTGAGGGCCCAGCTGCCCCCCAGGCTTGGGGTCCTGAATTGCCTCTAGATCGTAGTCAGGGGATTCACTGAGTCAGGCTGTCTGCTGCCTTGCTCTGACTTTGGGTTCAGGTTCTAGGGAGGGATACATCTACCCTTTTTATTGAGTTCCTGAGCCCCACCATCAAACTCCTGATCAAACCCCTTTCCTCCAAAATCTGGGGCCTCTTGCTTGTGTCATCCTCTCAAAGACTGAATGCTGGCCCAGCAGCTGGGTTCAGGAATACGTTAGGAGACCTCCCCAACAAGGTTGCCTGGTTGCCCACTTGGCTCTCTCCATCCTCTGTAGGCACTCCCTGTCAGGAAGCCCATCTGCCATTCACAACCAGAGTTCCCAGCATGCCCTCCCTGTTACCAGCCTTCATTTCTAGACACCTTGTGCTGGGCTGGCCACCCTCCAATACCTACAGCTGGGTCCCACACCCCTTCCAAAACACCAGCCCCTCTCCGGAATCCCTGCCCCTTCCCATTTTACCCTTCTTGCTGCCCCACCCCTACCCTAGCCTTGTGCAAGGCAGGTACCTACTGAATAAAGGAAGAGTCCTCTACTCCCATATACCAATTTTCTGCTGAAGTCTGAAGTCAGACTTTCTTGGGGAATCACAAGGCCATGAATGTATTGGGGTCCATCTGGCCCTCCCCAGCTGACCCAGGTATTGGGTATCCACTACAGGAGGGGCACGGACGATGCAAACCAGAGCTGGGGGGAGATTGGTACATACGAGTGACCCGTGGGGGAGATGAAGTAGAGGCAGCAGTGGACACGAGTGTCAGGGATGCGTTTCTTCCTGGAGATGTTCACCTCCTCCTTCAGGAACTTCTCGTACTGTTCATTGATGTACTTCTCAATGGGCTCCCAGCTGGGGGGTGGGAAGAAAGCAGAGGGATGTCCCAGGAGAACAGGGCCTGGGAGCTCATCTTAGGGACCGTCTCCTCACACAATCTTATTTCCAACCTTCCCTACAGGGTCTGGGGTACCAGCTTACCACCCTCCCTCAGACCCCATGGATGGCTTTCCTTGTTAGCAAGGCCAGAATTCCCATGGGGACCTAGACCTCTGACTGGGCTTTGGGAGCCTGCAGGACCTCACCCCACTCTGAAAGCAGCACACACTTGACACACCTCCCTTACTTCTTAGCTGGGAGGCTCCAGGGAAGGCTCTGTCCCTCTGTGAGGTTCAGTTTTCTCACAAGTAAAATGGGAGTAACAACGGGTGCCTGGCAGCATTCATGTAGGACCAGAAAGAACGTGTACAGTACTTAACGTAGCAACAGCACATAGAATACTCGGTCACGGCAATGATTCATTATTGTCATGACCACTGTCATTGTCATTATTACTTTTCTCCATCAAGGGTCATGGGTATAACCAGAGAAGAAGACAACCAGTCACTTTTCTAAGATTGCTCTAAGTTGTCTCATTCGGTGGCCCTGCCTGTCAGTGGCAGCTCCCTCACAGGAGCTCCATGGTCTCCACCCCTATCTGGGAGCAAACTTCTACCTGGAAGCTTCCATTCTGGGCAGCACATTACCCCGCTTGACTGGACGCTGACGCAGGTTTGCTCTGTGGGTTCTCAGAGGCTCTCTCCTCATGGCAACTCCCCTCCCTGTGGCCAAGCTGGATTTGCAGCCCCGATCACCTTGTTCTGTCTGCCCTGCCCAGTGGCCACCTCCAGGCAATCGCTCAGCCAAAATTCACTCTGCACTGTCCCCTCCACCTGCACGCCTAGCCCCCACGTGGGCCTCTTCCCCTGGCTCCTTACAAACCCCTCTCCACCTCCAGAGCGTCTTCCCGCTTAATCCACAGCATGGAGGGTGCAAATGAATCTGCACTGCGTTCAGTAGCTGCCCTGTCATCTTCAGGGCAGAAATCTCACAGGCGGACATGTACCAGTTTTCGTTGTTGATCTGGTCTCCAAAGCCAGGGGTATCGATGACGGTCAGCTTCATTTTGACACCGCCTTCCTCTATCACTGCGGGGGGAAAGGGGTGAACAGAAAAGGCACCAAGGGGTCACTCTTCCAGGTGATGCCAGGTGCCCTGCCGCCTACCAGCCAGGGAGACCCAGGCTCCTTCCTTCTTCCAGACCAATTATTGGAAAAGGCAAGTTTAGGGTCTTCCCCACCTGAACCCCTTTGTGCATGCCGTTCCCTGCACCTGGAATGCCCTCCCTACTTCTTTCTGCCTGTCTAAGTCCCATCCATGCTTCAGCATCCAGTTTCTTTCCTTCCTAATCCCCCTTCTGGACTTGCAGTCTAAGGAGTTGTGTTTCGGGCTTAATTCTATTCTCTTAAGGTTGCGTTTCATTTGTCTCACTCCGCAGTAAGCCCCCTTCTTCCCTCTTTCTGGCAGAGGCCCCTTTGACCGATGACCATGGTCCCTGCCCCGTCCTCACCGTGCCCAATAGCTTTGATCTCCACTGTCTTGGGGATCTTCTCCTCCCGGTTCCAGCTGGAGGCCTTGCGGCTCACTTGGGATTTGAAGAGCGTGTTGACCAGTGTTGACTTGCCCAGTCCACTCTGACCTGAGCGAGACAGGAGGATGAGAGGGCAGGAAGACCCCATGTCTATGTCCTGAGCCTAATATCCCTCCCCTGACCTTACAGGCTTCTGGAGCTGCGATCCAGGCCACACCTTTGTTTGACCACTCAGGCAGGTGGGATGGTGCCATGGGCTACAGAACTGAGGCAAACCTGTTAGATTCCACATTCTCTCCTTTCTGGAGCCCCAGGGACCATGGCAAAAGGGGACAACCTATGCATTTGTCTAGTACAGCAGTTTTGGTTTTGTTTATGCTTAAATTTTTAGTCTTTAATAATTCTAAAAGTCATGACAGAATTACTTTGCATTCTGATATGGCCCCAGTGCATATGTACTTTCACATGTCAGCAAAATGTGCCTTAGATCAGCTCTGTGAATCCCACAGCAGAGCTGTCTCTAGCTCTAGCGGAAGCAGTCCTGGAGAGACTAATCCCCACCTAAGGCAAAACAGGTACAGTGTAACAAAACTCATAAATATAAGACCAGGATTTGAACCCAAGGAATCTCGTGGCCCCATCTCCATTCTTTATTTCAACACAGAGGTTAGCATTTTGTGGAGATAAATGCCCAAGAGGGCACCGTGAGAAGAGGAAGCTGAGCAGGCAGGGCCAGGTCGTCACCTCCTCTTCCTTCATGATGGCTCCTTTGACTGGTTTTACATGTGCAGTTCTGCAGAAGATTTCAGTCCGAGGAGGAGTGAACGAAAAGGTGTTTGAAAACCACTGGCCTGAGCAGTGCTTCTCAAACTGCAACATGCCCAAGAATCACCCACCAAGCCTTGCCACTGACAGTGGCGTCAGCGTCACCTGGACACTGGTAGGAAACGCGGGGTCCCAAGCCCCAGCCCAGCCCAGCCCTGTGATTCAGAATCTGCATTTGAACAGGACATCCACGTGAATCATATGGACAGTAAAGACAGAAGTACTGGTCTTGCGCATTCTTGTGGCCGGAGGGCAAGAGCCTAAGGTTCTAGACCCAACCACCTGTTTCCCTGAATGCCTACGACTAGCCATATTTGCCCCTCTAGGTTCTTTACTGATGATGTGGTGGGGAGAGAGAAAACCGGATGAAACCAGCAATAGCAGGTAAGGTGCATTTCTCATTCCAACTAGTAGTAGCCACCTAGCCCGATGTGTTAAACAGGCTACCTCTGGGCTCAGTACTGAACACACGCCATGGCTGAGCAGCAGTGTCTGCCATGCTGCTGCTAGAAGTGGAGGTAGAGTGGTGAATGAGACATCATCGACCCTCAAGGAGCCATTTAGCGTGAGGGAGACCAAAACATAAGCAGACAATTACAATGTGGTGCCATAATCACTATGAAAAAGATAACCACAGAGTATTATAACAGCATGCTGAAGGGAACCTAATCCAGTCTCTCTGGGTTCAAGGAGGACTTCTAGGAAGGAGCAATAACTAGGCTGATCTGAAGAGTGACTTCGAATGACCCATGAGAAGCTGGAAGGGGGTTGTAGACAGAGGGAACAGTCTATGCAGAGGCTCAGAGGTAGGCAAGAGCATGGCAAGTCTAAAAGAACTATTCGTTATAAGTGAGGCGTAGTAAGATGGGAAGTGGTTAAGAGATGTGTGGAGAGGTAGACAGGCCAAAGACAGGCCAGACTAGCAGTCGAAACCCTTACACTTATTGATGGGAGGCTTGATGAGTTTTGCAGGTTGGAAAAATTATTCAGTCACTGGTGGACAATGGATTGAAAGGGAAAGGAGACAGAAGGAGAATCAGTACGACTCTAAGTGTGGCCTGTGGCCAGGGCCCATGAACCATTTGCTACTGTTTTTTGAGATAAGAAGTTTGCACCAGAAAGTAAGTCAAGTGTGTTAAGCACACTGTTCAGTTTAGCTGATGTTTTTTATAGCAACACTTTCCAGATGATTTGTAGCCTGGCCCAGCTCCTTCTGTTTGAGCAGCACGGAGTCAGGTAGCTACGGCAATCCAGGTAAGAGACCTAGCTCGCCCTAGGAGAGACGTGGACAGACTTCAGAGATATTTACGAGGTAAAATTGGCAGGACTTGATGATTGCTGGACTGGAGGATAAAGGATGAAGAAAGAAGGATGATGCCTAGACTCCTATTCCAGCAACTGGGTGAGTATCTCACTGAAATTGGGCAAAGGTCCCTTCCTGCTCTTACATTCTGTGACCTGGTGACACCACTTAGGACCAGTGTCCTGGAAATTCTCTCTAAGCTTTAAAGCACTACAAAAGGTCACAAATAAGACCACCCTCCCTCCGATCCTCCCCCCGCAGCTCTAGAAGGTCAGGGAGGACACTGGTGATGCCACACTCCTGAAAGCAGGCGGAGTGAGGCTAAAGCCTGGCTATGTATCCCCAAATGGTGACGGGCCAGGCTGACCCTCCCCCTGCAGCTCCCACCCCGGCATCAGCGAGCCTTGAGGGGAGCAAGGGGCCAGGCCTTTGTGCTCAGTACAGTGAGTGACATCTGCCCTCCCAGAAAGAGCTCAGCCTAGAGAAGCCAGGGCTAAGACCATCCCAGGGAGACAAATGGGATCCCCGGTGCTGCCCGCCCCCAAGGGCCTCCGGTGACCCCACAGCCCTCCATACCGACGACCATGATGTTGAAGTCAAAACCGGTCTTCATGGTCTTCTTGCGCATCTGCTCGATGATGGTGTCGATGCCAATGTAACCCAGCAGGTTGGAGTTGATGCTGACGGGCTTCATGGGCACTGCCGGCTTAGGCCTGGGCTCAGGCACCAGCTCTGACATGGCTGTGTCCGTCCTGGTCTCTGGGAGCCCTGCAAAGCCAAGGTGGGAGGGGTGGGTCGCAGAGGTCACAGGGAAGCCTCAGTGTTATTCTTTTGATACAGAATCCTACAGAAGTGGGACTGGAAGGACCTTAGATGTCACCAGTACGGGTCCATTTCACAGATGAAGAAACTGAGACCTGGGCAAAAGGACTTGCCTAAGAACACAAAGCAAATCAGATGCAAAATCTGGACCAGAACCCAGATTCTCCAGTTGCTGGGGCCACTTCAAAGGCACTCACTGCTCCAAAGTACCACATCTGTGTGTCTAACCCAGGGGCTTCTCCACCTTGGCACTGCTGATATTTGGGGCTGGATAATGATTGTGGGGACTGTCCCGTGCATTGGAGGATGTTTAACAGCATCCCTGGCCTCTACTAGATGCCAGTAATAGCCCAGACAACCAAAAATATCTCTAGCTAATGCTAAGTGTCCCCTGGGGGCAACACGGCCCTTGTGGAGAACCCCTGGTCTAAGATGTCTCGGGTTATTCCAATCTGAGTCATGCATCCCCAGATAAAGGGCAAAGGCTGTTTAGGATACTGGACCTGACATCTATTGACTATCACAGACCTCAGTTGCCTCGTCTTTTAGAAGCAAACAGGGCTACCGCTCTCTGCAGTGAGCACCACTCCTGGCTCCAAGCTCAGTGTCCCCTCTGTTCCATGAGCACCACTGCAAAGTTGGGGTGTCTGTGCCCTGAGGAGCCCCAGACACCTTCCTTGGCATGGTTTGGAATCTGTGGGAGATATCAGTCTCCCCTTCTGACCAGTAGGGAGAGGATGAGAGCCAGGTGAGGACAACCACTTGCCTGAGATGAGGCAGTATGTTCTTGGGATGGTGGGTGGCAGAAGAAAGGGGAGGCTGAGGAGCAGCCTCCTCCAGTGGGGAAAAGAGCACATCCGCTGGGTCTGGCAGGTCGCGGGCTAGTTCACACAGGAGAAAGCGGTGTGTTTCCTCATCAGGATAGGTTTCAGCATAGAGCAGCTCCATTTCCCTACCCTTACCGCGGGAGGTTGGTGGTGAAGTGGGAAGAGCGTGGCTCCGCTACCTGCCAGTCTGTGGACTTGGGCAAAGCAGCTGTGAGCCCCTTCTCCTCTGTGAACTGTGTAGGGTCACGATTAAGGCTTCAGTGAGTGTTACGTGAGATGTGGCATCCACACAGAGCCTCACAATCCCAGTCCCTCTTACCCCTCCCTCTTTCAAGTTCATGGGCTTGTCAGGGAGATGAAATGGTGCATGTGGAAGCACTTGTCAAAGGGAGATGCCCAGAGGCTAATTACACAGCATAGCTATTGGACTTCATGCTCCCGAGGACCCCTTCCAGCTTTGCCATTCTAGAACCCTATGGTTCCTGGTTTCCACCCTACAGAATCTCATGCTCACAGGAAGACTGATGGAGCAGCAGATGGGCATGAGAGCGAGGGGATGAGAGTGCCGCCCTCCCCCACCCCCAAAGCCAGCCAGGAGTCTGTCCTTATACCCCCACCACCTGGCCCTTCCATGGGTCCTGGCAAGACTCTCTCTCCCAATAGGAACCTGTTCTTTCCTTGTCACTCCCAGGCACAGCCAAACCTGACAAAGCCTTAGGAGCCCCCAGAGCCTGGCTGGGATCCCTCCTGCTTCCCAGGAAGCTGTTGCCAGCCAGGCAGATTGGCTCAGCCCCACAGCAGCTGACTCTCACAGCCAGGCCTGCTACCCTACTCTCCACCTCCCTGGCCCCACTCAGCACACCTGCACCGAGGGCCAATGCCCCATTTTCCCTGCCCAGCTGCTCACACACTGGCCTCTTCCATTCCCCTCATGCTTCCACAGCTGAGCCCATTTGGTCTCCACAACCCCTGTTGTGAGATAAATCCGTAGGGGCAGCGGGGGCTACCCCATTGTACAGACCTGGAAAGTGAGTCTTGTACTTATTTATAGGAGTTTCAGTAAGTATTCTTGTAAAGTGTGTTCTCACCATGACCTGCTCAGCGCTGGCCTGTCAACTGCAGCTTCCTAAAAGAGCATTCCCAAAGACAGACCGTGACTTCAAGAAGGGCCCTGCCTACTGTATTCCCAGGCAATTTCTAGGGGCTACAGCAGGACTGTGGCAGGTCCAGTCCACGAGCAGAGATCACCTTCATTCTCCCAGCAAGCACCTATTTGCGCCCACTGGGTGCACTGTACAGAGCACCTGCTGGTAAGTGCCCCAAACACAAGCCAAGTACAGGCCAGTTACAAGCTGACAACCACCACCCACCACCACAAGTGCTGCAAACGTTCGGGGGGTCGCTGTGTCACAGCCTTTGCTGGAAGACCCTGACCCCTCCAGCCCCTGGCTACTTCCTGCTCTTCTCTCACCATCAGCTCAAGGACTACCCCTCAGGGAAGCCTCTGCCTTCCCATCTGGTGTAGATGCCCCTCTTCTGGGCTGCCTTGGCCCCCTGAGTGCCTGTACTCATCTCATTCATTCATTCATTCATTCACTCCACCCCTTCCAGCCTACTTTATATGCTGTCAAACAGGAGTCTTCTCCAGCCAAACCCTAGACTAAACACCAAGGACACTTTTGGACCCCAGACAATGTCAGTGCCCCGAGGGCCCACAGTCTGGTCAGAGTGCCTGAGATGTACAAAAAGACTTCCAAGGTGCAGGATAAATGCTGCTCTGGAATTGGATTCTGTAGCTCCATCCTCTGCCGCTACAGACCCCCAGTCCACCTGCCAACCCCAGATGGGCAGCTGGACCAGGCTTGACTCCTGGCTCGGTGACCCCTATGAGCCTCTGTGTTCTCCTCAGGAAAATGGGGATAGTACACACCTTGCTGGGTTGCTGTGAGGGTTATACAAAAGCATGGACATAAATTACCTGGCACTGAACATATGCTAGTCCCCACCCTTCTTCAGGGCAGGGGCCGCAGTTATGTTGCTGTGTCCCAATGTACCTAGCATAACACAGGCACTCATGAATGAATGATGAATGAATGAATGCCTCATTGAGGGGCGGATGTCACTTCAGAGCCATCACCTTTCTCTTCCTTCAGACAGGGCTGCCCTGGCAGAGCAGCTGACCCCCAGCCAGCAAATGGCTCTAGTGTAGTCCAGTTAAGGGGATAGACTCTGTTAAGACAGACCTGCTCCCTCCCCCACAACAGGGATTGGAGGGGGACTCCCCAAGGTTGGGAAAGAGCTCAGGATGGGATCACAGCAGGATGTAGCTCAAGTATGCCATCCTGTTTAAGTGGTCCTTGGGGTCCCTCCTACCCTCCGAGCTATCCCAGAGCCCTGGGGAGAGGAGAGCTGTCTGCAATACCTGCCCCATCTGTGCTCCAGCAGAGGCATTGTCTACTTGACTCAGCTCTAGCTGAGTGCCCCCCAGAAACAGCACTGCCACCCCCATGCCAAGCAAGGACTCTGGTGCTTTCTTTCACAGGCGAATGAATGGCTTTGTCTTTGTCTGGCTCAGGGACCCCACCCCTCAGTTGGGAAGGTGGCAGCAGAGGGAGGAGACCTTTCCAGACTACCACCTGCCTCCTTGGTTTAATGGAATGGGGGTGGGGAGGCTCTTCCTTCCTTCCTGAGCTGGAGATCTTCCCCAGCCCCCGGCCGCCTTCAGGACCCCACCCCCAGCAGCAGAGGCAATTCCAGTCCACCCCAGCTCCAGCGCCCCCACCTCAGGAAAATAATCACAAAAGATATCTTAGTTCTTTCCCATTCGCAGGAGCAAAGGGCCCTGGGACCCCCCTCCCCCCATCCCAGTCCTCTGGAGGCCAACGAGTTCCCTTGGAGACCAGCAGCTGGTGCCAGTCTGTGTGGGGGAAGGGGTCTGTGTGTCAGCGCACCCGTCTCCTATCTGGCTGTAGGTGGCCTGATACCTGTGCGTGGAGTGCGTGTGGGTGCATGTCTTTGTGTGCTCCGGTGTGGGGCTTTCTGTGCGTATGTGGGTCCCTGATCGTGTGTCCGTGGGTCTCTGTGTCTCCCTGAGTTCCCGTGGGTGCATTTCTCCGGGCATGTATATCTTCGGGTGTGTGCCACCGTGTGTGCGTGTGTCCGTGTAGATGTCACCACGCGTGGGCTCCTCGGCGCAGCAACCCTCCCCCTGGTAACACTTCCAGCTGGGCTTTTCGGGGCGCAGCCTCCTCCCGGCGGGCGCCAGTGGCCCGGTCAGCCCCCTACCTTTGGACATGAATCCTCCTTTGTCTCTGTTCCTCCCAGGAGATGCTCAGGGCGCGGGGCTGCAAGGCTGAGCGGGGCGCGGGCTCCTCCTGGGCCGAGCGGCCCCTGCCGCCGGGCCTCGCCCCTCGGTGCTCTCCGCCCACCCGCCCGGCCCGCGGCCCCGCCGCGCCGCCCCTGCGCCCCGCGCCGCCACTCCCGCCCGGGACCTCGCCTCCGCTCGCTCGGCGCCGCGCTGCCCCTGCCTGCGCGCACCGATGCCGCCGCCGCCGCTGCCACCCACACCACGTGACCCGCGCGCCCGCCGGTCCCGCCGAGGGCCCCTCCCCCGCCCACGGCGCCCGCGCTCGCACCCGCTCCCCGCCCGTCCGCACGCGGGAGCGGGCACCCGGCCCCGGCTGCGGACCGCCCGGAAGGCGCGCGGGGGCGCTGTGCCCGCTGACTCAGGATGCTGGCCGGGCCGGGTAGGGTGCCCGCATCCCAGTCCCGGTCCCTCGCCCTCAATCCCGCTCCGGCCTCTTACCCTCTAGCCTGAGGCGGAGTGGGGGCACACGGGGCCGGTGGCAGCAGCGGGCGGCGGTGCGCGCGCGTGAGTCACGCGGTGGTTGAGATGTTGCGCTGGCTCAGCGCGGTTCTGCCCAGGCGCGGGCGCCAGTGGAGCCCCGAGTCAGGGGCCCAGGTTCCAGGCCCGGCTCCAGAACGATGGGCCCTATGACCTTGAGCTGTCAGGAATTTTCCTTAGCCTCGATTTACCCGTCAGGAAAATCCTCCATGCATTCGGTCAGCATTAATGGACAGCACGTGGCCAGGCCGTGGAGGAATGGGGATGTGGATGACCCTCCCTGTCCTCGAAGGGCTCTGGGTCTAGTAGGGGAGACAGAAAGTTGGATTGCCCTGATGCAGGGAGGTGGAACATGCACGAGGTGCTGTGGGGGCATGGGAGGGGGTACTCTGAGGAGAGAGGGATTTGCAAGGTTTTCTTGGAGGAGGCGAGGACCGAGATGGAAAAGCAAAAGGAGGTGGGAGGGAAGAAGGGAAGGGCATTTGCTGAGAGGTGGCGGCAGAGGTGAGCAACCCCGAGGCGAGAACTGCATGGTGTTGGTGGACAACTCAGAGTCCCCAGTTGAGGCCGAAGCAGGGAAAATTCCAGACAGGGCTATAGGGCTAAGAGGCCGGAGAAGTTCGAAGCCTTGGAAGCCAGGTTTAAGCAGCTGGACATTAAGGGAGGATAATGGTGAGTCACCAGCGTCTGCTAAGCTGTGAGCTCTGCCATCAATTGTGTGACTTCCTGTGACAGCTGGGGGTGGGTGGGGTGGGCTGTGGCATCGCTGGGCAGAAGCATGGAGAGGAGGGGGCAGTGAAGTCAATCAACCGAGTTGCAAATAGCCTGGAGGAGATGAAGGAGGGAGGAAGAGATGGAGGGCAACTAGGTTTGTCGTGTGGTGGTGCCTGCAGCTGAGAGAGTGCGAGGAGGGAACGCAGGAGTCAGGTCGGGAAGAAAAGCTGCCTCTGGACATGCCCGGAGAAGTCCGGGTAGAGGAGTCCAGCAGCTGACCACACTTGCATTTCAGGAGACAGGGCTGGGCTGAAGATGGAGGGAGCACTGGGATGACAGAGGGAGGCATGAAGATAGAGCAGGGGTGAGCTCCCCCAGACTGAGTGTGCAGTGCAATGGGAAGGGGTCTGACACTGGAAGCCCCAGTGAAAGTGTTGGCCTAGGTAAGACTCTGAGCCTTGGAAATGTTGGCAAGGTGACAGCCCAAAGTAGGATTCCCAGATCTGGGTTCCCATTAGCTGACTGCCACCAACCAGCTGCATGGCTTGAAGCAGGACAGCGTCTCTGAGACCAAATAAATGTGTAGCCCTGTGTTGACCTATTTATAGTTTGTGTAGGACTTCCCGCTATACAAGTCTCCGACTCACCTTTCAGGACTAAAGGGCTGGGAAAGAGGGACCCAGAAAGAGAATTCCAGGTGAGGCAACTTTTAAGCAACAGCTGTCTTCCGGAAAGGCTGAATGTGAATGATTTGGGTCTCAGGTGAGGTCGCTATTCACATCTAGAGGAGCGCAGCAGTGGTGACTGTTGGACAGATCACCTCTTATTGAAGTGCTGGTCTGTATTTTCATATGGATGGTTTGCTTTAAAGATGGACTCACCTATAAATGACCTGATTATTCCAGCGCTTCAGGGAACACAGAAACAAGCATGGAGAATGCTAGAGGAAGGAATGGGCATAATGGTTCCTGCACAGGTTACTCCTGTAAACCTTCCTTCTGGTGACTTCCTTGCACCTGACCTGTGACTGGCAGAGTGGGACCCGGCTCAGGGTGCATCTCCTGGGTCTGTCCTTCCCCGGTCCTTTTTCCCCAGCACATTCGACGCTGACCTTAGAGTCCCCCCTCCCTTTCCAACCTATCTATGTATAGTCTACCTCCAGTCTTCCCAACCCCCCCACAGCAGCCCGGGGCATCTCCAGCCAAGCTCTTTGCATTTACCTCTGGTCTCTCTGGCCAGGTCTGTGGTGACATCTGCTGTAAAATGGTCCAGGGCTGGGACTGTGCTTCTGCTTGACACCAGTGGATAGGTGGCAGTGTCTGCTGTGGTCAGGTTAATGACACTGTCCAGTGTTGTGTCCCCAACGGCTGGGTTTAGGGTGACTGGCACAACAGAACCCATGGCTGTGCCCTGCCTCCTTGTGTCCAAAGCAAGAGATTCCATGTGTATGTCCTGCCTGGCTGGATTCGCTTGAGCCAAAGCCAGGGCTGGGTCTGGACTCGCTGTGTCCAGCCTTTCCAGGTCTGGGGCTGCCAAATCCACGGCTAGGGCCCCTGTGGTTAGATCTGGCTTGACTGCGTTTGCTGTAGTTATGGCTTTGCCCAGCTTGTCTGCGTCTGGGGCTACTGGGTCCTTGACTGGGCCCTGCCTGGCCATGCCTGCTGTAGCCAAGGTCGTGGCTGTGCCCAGTTTGCTATCCAGAGCAGGGAACTCTGTGTCCAGTCTGGATGTGTTTCTTGTGGCTAAGTTGACAGCCAGGCTAGGTCTGTTGGTGGCCATTGTGGCTAAATGTCTGGCTGTGCCTGGCCTCGGTGTGTCCAGAGTAGTCAAATCCATCGCCATCATAGGCCCCATGGTCGGGGTGGCCCTTTGGAGGTGCACCCGGGGTCTCGGGATACCCCTGGGCCGGGACTTGCCTCTTCCTGGGGAAGCTCTGGTAGGCACGTGGGCAGTCATTGGGACAGGGTGCCTCTGAGCCACTGAGCCTGGCCCTGCAGGGCCTGGTGGACTCTGGGCCAACCGAGATCTGAAGGGTAGGGCCAGGTAGGAACTCACCAGGGGCTTCTCCACCACCGGCATCCTGCTGGGTTTGGCCAGACCCGGCTTCCCTGGGCCCTCCGGGTGGACAATGCCCCCTGACACTAGTGTCACAGACGGTGGGTCTGGAGTGGGCAGCCTCCCTCTTCCTTGGGTGGCAGCCTCCCTGCCCAGGGTCGGTACACCTTCCCAGTGAGAAGGTAGGGGGCCCAGGGGCCATGCCTGGCTATTCTGATGGAGTGTTAAGGAGATGGAGCTTAGCTTCCTGGGCACAAGGCTGTTTCCAGTCTCCTGTGGGGGTACACTCCGGGCCCGGGTGCCACGGTTCGGTCGGCTGGAAGCCTGTGGGATGTGGCTTTGGGAGAAGGTATCCAGACGGATGGTCTTCCTGAGGACAGGAATGAGAGGTGATACCCCTCCAGGGAGCTTTGAGGGGTGGGTAGGGCACCCCAGCAGGTGGCTGTGGGAGAAGGAGTTTCCAGGCCCGGGGGCTCCGTGTGGCTGCATCTCAAAGTCTTGGTCCATCCAGGTCTTTCATCTTCCCCTGAGGCAATTAACAGAGAGAAAGGGCCAAGTAGGGGTGAGGTGCTCTAGCCTGGAGGCCCTCCTCCTCCTGACCAGCCCTCCCCCTCCTGACCAGTAGGTAGCCCTGCCAGGTCTGAAGGGGCCTTGTTTGGGGGACTGTCAAATCCTCAGAAGAGCACATATGTCTCTTACTCCAGTCCTCCTACAGCTCCACCTGTTACATTCCTATACACACCTTACACGCACGGGCACTCACACACACACCTACCCAGATACCTCCCAGGTGGTGCAGAAGAATGTTTCAGCAATGGTGGTATTCGGTGAACAAGCTGCTCCTGGCACAAGAGAACTCAGTGGGGGAGGAGGGGGTACCTCTCCCTTTGCCTGGATCTGAGTGTGGTCCTTCTGTCAGTAAACAACTCCATGGAGGTCGCATACACGAGTTCAGGGACCCTCAGGACGGGCGGTGGTTGTTGGAAGCCTATCTAGCTCTGCCCCTGGGCTCCCACCCACAGCAGCCAAAGTAGGAGTCAGGTGTCCATGTAGGAAGCTGAGGGATGAGCAGTTTGGCTTGGGAACAAGGTCTGCATCTGGGGCTCCTGGAAAGAGCCCTGGGTGGGGCTGCTGCTGGAGATGATTTAGAGTTAGAGCTGAGGAGGGCCCTGGAGAAGACGGGGCTTAAGTGGAGAAGTAACAAGTGCTGGCAGGAGGACACTTGTCCAGTGAACAAGTCCAGGGATGGTGCTCCATGGGGCCCTGCTGGGCAGAGAGGCAGCAGGGCTACTGAGGCGAGCGCAGTGGGGAGCGTTGGTTCAGTCTTTGGTGGCAAAGGAGGGAGGCTGGGCCTGGGTGGGGTAGTAATTCACAGAGAAGGCCCAAAGGTGCGCAGTGTGGCGTCTTTCTGAAAACCCACCATGGGGATTTCTAGGCTGCATCCTGGGGGAGGTGGGAAACAAGGCACAAGTGCCCTAAGGCCCAGGCCGAGCCATGCCACAACAATGTTCGGCCCCTGGAAGACGGCCCAGAGGGTCTGCAGGCAGCACCGGTCACTCCAGGGCAGTGTGACACAGGGCTCAGAGGGGAACACAAGTGGAGGGAAGGAGATGGGCAAGGGTGCTGCTGACATTCTCTGTGGGCTGGTGGTGGGGTTGGAGGCGGCCACAAAGCACAGGGGTAGAAGCCACAGGACAGCCTGCAGATGGGAAGGAGGGGAGACAAGAGGCAGTCCAGGACTTGGCCGGTGTGGGTGCGCCATTCCCCAAGAGGGGCCCTAGGGCCCCCAGGTGGCCAGCTGGCGCACACTCCGGGCTCCATGTAACTCACCCTCTGGAACAAAGCTGTTTCTGTTACTTTCAACACAGCAGGCTAGAACATGATGGGGGCGGGCGGGGCTCATGGGAGCCGGGAGTGATCCTACAGCCAGGTCCCTGAGGTCTGGAGCTCGGGGTCTTCACCACCCCCCACAGGGGCGCCCCAGCCACATATTTGTACTCAAGACGGTGCCAGCCTCCATCACTTCCGCAGTTGGCATATCCCTGCAGCCCTGCCCTCCTGCCCTATTCACAACCACATGCACCTGGGCACACACGTTTACCCTAAACTTAACGGCAAACACCTACCGTCAGTGTGCATGCCCCCGCAGGGAGCAGGCCAGAGGACAGGATTTCTGAGACCTGCTTCTTCTCAGATCCCCGTCCGTTCACTAGGCCTCCACCCTTGTCCATCCCTTGGTCCTACCCCTCCCTCACCCTACCCCCAAACACACACACACAAATACCCACCTACCTTGATTAGAAAAGAAGAAAGGTCCGCTGTCCCTCAGTCTGAGAAGCTGAGGCTCGTGCAGGCCCCTCACATCCTCTGCACCCCAAGTTTGGCCATGGCAACCAACTCAGGGGCCTTGTCCCTGCAGTTCCTTCATGGGCTTCCACTCAACGTCCAGGCACCAGTCCCCAGGCCAAGGGCCCAGCCCTCTCCTGACCTATCCCACCAGCTACATCCCGGGCTGGGCTGGGCTCTGGGGCGGGGAGGGGCTGGCTTCTCAGGAGTGGGCGGCAGTGAATGGCTGCTCTGAGCCTCTGGAATCCTGAAGGGCCATGGGGCTCAGAACAGCCGGGCTGGGCTGCCCTGGACTCAGGGCCACCTGGGGTGTAGTACCCTGCTGCCTGCCCTCCCCAAATCTGTTCTGTCACCCACGGACTCTGACCCCTGGAGAGATGCCTCCAGTAAAGATACTCCACGTATGGCCACACTCAGGCGGTCCCAGAACCAACCTTATTTCTGCTTTCCCTCTGCATTGCCGCCATACCCTGTTTAGTTCTGTGACTCTCAGGCCATCTTGCCCACCCACCTGAGGCCTTTCCTCAAGCAAGCTGAAATTCCTGGAGGCTAAAGGAAGGGCTCTCTCCTTCAACAACTATTCCCTGAGCCCCTGTGTGCTCCAGCTGGCCCCTGTTTAAGGCCCTAAGGATGCAATGCTAACCCAGCCCAGAGCCTGTGAAGACCCACAAGGCCACCCAGCCTGGCTCTAGCATGTGGGCTGGGCTGGGCACCCTTTTCTGCTTCTGTCATAGCAACAGTAATAATAAAGATGGTGATAATAATAGCTACCATTTACTGAACACTTACTAAGTGCCAGGGCTAGGAAGGAGCTCTCAGTCTGTTCAGGAAGATGGGGGTATAAATAGATCTTTACAGTAACTATAATACAACAGTGACAAGAGAAAACATCCCGCCAGCACTCACTCTGACCCAGGAATTAGGCTAAGCATTCTCCTGGCATCTCCTTTAATCTTTGCCTTGTCACCTGCCTTTTGCTGATGCGACATCGCAGCCCACACAATGCTGTGTGTTCTGGTCTTTTTTTCCTGTGTGTTGCTCTCCTTAGCGAGTAAGCCACGTTGGCCAATAGACCTTTCTGTGATAATGGAAATATCCTATATCTGTGCTTTCCAACGCAATAGCCACTAGCCACAGGCGGCCATTGAGTACTTAAAATGTGGCTACAGTGACCAATGGAATTGTTTATTTTATTTCATTTTAATTAGAAGCTGTCATATTGGACAGCACAGTTCTGAAGGGCCTGGATGTTATTCTCTGAGTCCCAGGGCCTGGCAAGAATCAGCCTCAGTAAATTTCTATAGAATCAACAAATGAATGAATGAATGAATGAATGAATGGTGAATATGTAGACCTAGGACCTTCCCCTCTTCTTATCCGTTCTCACCCATTTGAGCTACAGGTTTTCAAACTTGTGAATTAGTTACCAGGACAACCTGCTGGCCATCCAGTAGATTGGAGAGGGGAGCTGTCTGGAATTCTTCCCCCTTCCCTCTTTGCTTTGATACATGAGGACCAGCCTGACTTGAGGAAGAACAAAGGGGGGCTGGAAGAGGGGACATGTTCTACCTGGCCATATTGGTTAGGGGGAAAATTTACTGGCCACCCCCCAGTAGACTGCATTATCTCTGAGATGCAGAAGCCTTGAGCTGAAGCCAAAGGTCCTGGGTCCCCTCTCCACTTTGGCCAATACCGTGCTGTGCAACTTCTATGAGATCACTTGCCCTTCTGCGCCTCAATTGCCTTTTCAAATAGGGACCAGATGCCCTCATGTAGTCTGTTCTAGCTTGAAGATCTAGAATTCCTCCATCTGGCTCCCTGCCAGGCTATTAGAGCCTTGAGAGCAAGGAATGAGTCTCATTCATCTCTATTTCCCCTGCCAGTCGGCTGTCTGCCAGCTTTCTCCCCCAATGTTGAGGGGCCTGAGGACACTGCGCGCCCATTCATTACTACAGGCCGGGGTTCAGCTGCCCTCTAGTGGCTCAAAGTAGCAATGACCTCCTCTTATCTGTACACAGTTTTTCCCCACCAAGAGATTGACAGAACTGCAAGTGGCCTAAAAGGACAGACCTCCACCTAAGCAAAAAGATCATTGTGGTGGCCTCTCAGACAAGTGGCACGAGCACTGGAGTCACAAGCTTGAGTTCATTACAGCTGTGTGATTTTGAACAAGTCACAATCTCTCTGAGCTCCAGTTCCGTCATCTATAAAATGGGGATTATGTCAGTCAGGATGGGTTAAATGATGCTACAGTAACAATTCCAAAATCCCAGTGGCTTCTAACAAGGAAGAGCTATTTCTCATTCATGTTTCATGTGCCCTGTGGTTTGGAGCAGCTGAGGCTCTGCTCCATGTCATCTTTACACTGGGACCCAGCAGTCACCTTCAGGAGCTGCTGGTCATTGTGGCAGAGGGAAGGGGGTGGGGGGGTGCTGAATCATGCACTAGCTATTAAATGATTTGGCCTGGACTCACTTCTGATCACAACTCAGTGGCGAGAACTAGTCACGTGACCTACCCAACACAAGGCGGCCATGGGGTGTAACCCTGCCAGGTGCAAGAGCTGAAGAGCCAGAAATATTTGGTGAACAGCACTGCTGACCCACTCGCATGGTTGTAAGAATGCAGTGAGAAGTATGAGCTCAGACCACATTAGCTATTCAAATTGTTGCCTTGTAATTCTGATTTCCTTTTCTATTTACCCTCATGATGTCCTGAGACTTTGGCATCAGTTCCAGCTGTTTACAGCTGCAAATACAGAGAGGAAATGGACTTGCCAAGGTTCACACAGTGAACCAGTAGCTGGACACCCAGTTTCCAGGATCCAAATTCTGAGCCCCTCCCATAAGATGGGGTAGAAGGGGCTTCCCCCCCCGCCCCCCGGGGTTCTCTGTAAGAGTGTTGACTGACAGTGCGATAGTCTTTTGAGGGAGCCCTCAGCCTCTGCCCGCTTCCCAAAGCTAGTCTCTCAGCCTTCCCAAGCCCTTCCTCCTTGCCAGAGTGGAGAGCTGAGGGGGTGGAACAATGACAAGCCTGTGCCGCCCTCCAGGACCAGAGTCCGAACATTGCAGCCATTCCTGCACATTCCCGCCTCCTGTCCTCCTTTTCTGGGCCTGGCCCAGAGACACCCACTGTATCCTGACAGCTCCCAGATGGTGGGAAAGGAAAGCTCCCAGGACTGCAATGCCTCCCAAGGCATTTTAAAAACCTGCACAACAGCTTGACCCCCAGGAAGCCTTCAGGCCTCTCTAAAGTCTTAGTCTCTAAGCAGAAGGGTAGCCACTGGCAAGAGTTCCAAAGAAACCGACCCCATTCATCTCACAAGCTTGCTTTCATGGAGGCCCTACCCAGTGCCAGGCAGGCTGTGGCCTGAGACAAGGAGACGCCATTACTGCTCTTCGTAGACACATGAACAAATCACAACACAAAATTAGTGCTGGAATGGGGAAAGCTGCCGATGGGGTCAGGGAAATCTTCCTAGAGGAGGTGACAATTGGAAGGTCACCAGGTTCTCTATCTGGACTTAACCCTTACTTGAAAACCACTTTCTGGTTTGCAGTCTCCACTCCCAGCCCTTACTGCCATTCCATGCTTCACCCACATGACCCCACTCACCATCCTTAGAAAGGACTGGGTTCTCTCTACAGCTTTGAGCTTGCCCGCTCCTCTTTCCCTTAAGGGAAAACTCTTATTCAGTCCTCAAAATCCAGCTCAATAGTTATATCTCCCAGGATGCCTTCCTTGACAAACCCCTTCCCCAAGAGTTAGGCACCTCTTCAGTTCTGTTTTCAGTTTTTCACACATACTTCTCTTGCTGCAATTACAGTTTTGTAATTTGTCTGTTTGCACATCCGTTTGCCCCTCCGTTTGTCAGCTCTTTTGATTCAGGGCTTCTTTGTCTTTACATTCTTGAGGCCAGGCCTAGTGCTGGGTTAGAGCAGGTACATGACACCCCCCTGTAGGGCTCCAGAGGCTCGCTGTACGCACAGCATTTATACAGAAGGCTTCCGCCTGGCTACCTCATTTGACATTTGCCGCAACCCAGTGAGGCAGGTGGGGCAGGAGTGATGGGAAAACAACCAGCTCTCTGCAGAGAGCCTGTCATGAGCTGAGCACAATGCTGGGCATTGCGGGGGTGGGGGGTGGGGTGGGGGGGGACATTTATCTGGATTCTCAGTGCCTGGCACACAGAACTGGTTGATGAATTCAATTATATGTCTGAGTGCTAAGGAAACTTGCCCAAAGACATACAGTTTAAACAAACAGTTTTATAGGATTTACTGTTGTCAGGCCCTAACCTCAAGTTGTTCCCAGTACAGTCCTCACATGTCCTGGCAGATGGAAAAATCTGTCTCCATGCGCACTGGCCTGTTTCTGTAGGCTCTGCCATCTGGGTCAACCCTCCCCCTTGTAAAAGAAAAAATGCTGAGGACACAGTCTGTCGTGTGCCCTTAACACCCCATTTGAATCATTTCTTTTTAGTATCTAGAATCAGAAAATTTGTCTTCCGTGAAGAGTCTGTCTCTCCCTTCTATCACATAACAGGAATAAAATAACCTCTTTGTGTTTCCCCTTTCTCTCTGGCTGCCAGGAAGCTCAGAGACAAGTAAAAGTTTTATAGTAGGAGTTAAGAGTCACAATATTTCTTTCTCACCCCCATGTACGTGGCTCCTTTAGCTGAAATCTTCTTGGGTCCTTTATGAGAAGAGCAGATGTAAATAAACATTTATGTAATGGGCCTTGGAGGACAGACTGGGAAAGAACCCAGGTTTAAGGGCAGAAGGCTCAGGCGAGTCCCTACGTTCTCCGCACCTCAAGCTGCTCCTCGGCAGGCAGCACGTGGGAGGCCCTGCCGCAGCCTTTGGCGGAGGCAGCTCTCCTGTGAAGAGGATCATTTACTGCAGAGGCTTTGGGGATGTCACAATCAACATCTTCCCTGCTGAGGCTCTGAAGCTCGTAACCTCGAACACATTCACACTTCAGACCCAGTGCGGCCAGAATTTTGATTTTTAAAGAGAAGTCGGGGGCGGGGGGGGGGGGAAGAGATTTTCATGTGAAATTTCCTGACTCATCAATGTTGCCAACCAATTTGCATGTTTTTCAAAACACTGTGTTGGACAAACCAAACTTGGCTGCAGGCCAGATCTAGCCTGAGGCCCTCCCCGGCTCAGCTGGTCAAACCCATTCCACCTCCAACAGGGTCTGTTTGATGCCCTGGCTGGCAGTAGGAGAGCAGTTTACATCATTTCTTCTGAACCCTGCCTTCCCCCCCCAACAGCCCAAGAAAGCTACTTTGTTCTGAGATGACCAAAGCCCAGTTCATGCTGGTCTAAGTGGGACCCGATCCAAGCTGGCCCGTGTGTAGGACCCTGCCCCAGCCTGAGGTGATTGATTTAAAATGGGAAATGGGTGGGCGGTCGGATGGCTCAGTTGGTTAGAGCACAGGGCGACTTGCCTTGGAGCTGAGCTGTGCCCTCCACAACCAGGTTGAAGGACAGCGACTTGACTTGGAGCTGATGGGTCCTGGAAAAACACACAGTTTCCCAATAAAAATTAAAAATAAGTAAATAAATAAAATAAAATGGGAAACAGGTGCCTGACCTAAGATGAACAAATGAATCCCTTCCCTGGGGATATTTGCACTTGAGGACAGAAAGGGACAGGAAACTCTCCAGTGGCCAGACCTGTAAGACAGAGAATATGGCAGCAGCTGGCTGCTCCGTTTTCCATGACGGGGGTTGGGGTGGGGGTAGTTAATGAAGTGGGCGCTCAGAAGCCAGAATAAAAAATGGTGAGAGAAAGACTCCTAAGGGGATCTGAGTGCCTGGTTCTCATCCTGAGCCCCTGCTACTTCCTGTCCTACAGGGCCCAAACACCCCAGTGTCCTCACGGTAACTTCCGCTTCTTACCCAGCCTAGTCAAACTGGGCCCATGTTTGAGGTCCCATGTAATCATCAGCCTAACTCATGAACGTGACTTCTGCTTGGGCCCTTCCTGTCCTGCCTCTGACCGTGGCTGGGAAACAGTTTTCTGATAAACAGGGCAGCCCTGAGCTTCTAGTCCTGGCTTCCCAGCTCTCTCCCCCGTGCTTCACACCTCTGCTCTCTTAGACTCGCATTGAAGGAACTCGTGAAATCCAGAGCCTCATAATGTAAGAAGTTTATTTCCTCAGAAGGGAGCCTAGAATACACTGGGGCTGGCAAGAAAAACTGAGGCAGTGTGGAACTAGCTACCCAGTGGGTGGTGCTGGTCCCCCCCATTCTTGTGAGGGGTGATCTGAAAAGCACTAGAAAGGCCCCACCCTCCAAGGGGTCCTTAGAGCACCCACTCACCTTCCTCCCTGCCTCTGCCACACCTTGCCCTTCCTGGCAGCCTGTACTCAGAGCCCCAGCTCACAAGCTCACCAAACTCTGGGGCTTCCTGTCCACCTTCGCTCTCCCAGTCCCAAACCTGGTAGCAGTAATCCCCAGGTGAACCTCAGTGGGTTACTTCTCTCTGAGCTTGTTTCCCTCTCTATGTTTTTCACCCATCATCTCTTCTCTTCCTTTAAGTAACAGTCACTACCTCCAGCCCCCACCCTCTGAGACCACATGATCAGCAGAGCTGCCTTCTTCCTGGCTCCAGTGGTAGGTGCCAGAGATACCTGGCAATCAGGGCACCCCATCCCCTGAGCCCACGTGCCCTGGGGGCCCCTGGGAGTTGACACCCTGACCTTTTACTGGAACAAGATGCATGCTGTACCCTGAAATCAAGGCACTAAGGTCTGTGTGAGCTTGGGGACTGCCAGGCACCTTACCACCATGAGGAGACAGTCCACCTGAGAATGAAGCCCATACAAAGCAAAGCAGGACCTGAGACAGAGAGAGACAGATGGAGAGAGGGCGTGTCCCGGTGACATCCTTGAGCCTTAGGATTCAGCCCGAGTCCAGAACCACACCCTTTCATTTCATCTATTTTCATTTTGGTCTCTTGTGCTGCAAGAGTCTGGGGCAGTAGCGAGGGGAAGCTGTCTAGTGTGGGAAATCTCCTTGAGCTGCAAAATTCTCTGCTGGGTGAGAGGTCAGGGCTGTGAAGCTCAGAAACAACAGGGCGGGCCAGGGGGATGCAAGAGAGGTACCCAGGGCACAGAACTGAAAGAGGCACTCAGCTGTGACCCTAAGGTGCCTCTCTTGCCTTACCCTGGCCCGGCTCTGCAAAGACAGCCATGGCTTTGCCCGGGGAGGAAGAACCGCCGCCTCTCCCGAAGTGAGAGAAGGCAGCTTTGCCCTCCTTAACTCCTTAGATGGGACATGTGCAAGAGGGAGCCGTGGTCTGGGGTCCTGAGATCCCGTCCACATCTCAGCCCACTGCCCTGTGATCTCAGGCAAATCCCTATGAATGTAATGGTAGTGGTCTCCAAGTGTTGTCCGCCTTTCAAGAAATGGACCTTTTAAATGGACAATCACCAGCTAAAGACTACACTTCCCAGCCTCCCTTGCAGCTAGGAGTAGCCATGTGACTAAGTATTGACCAGTGGAATGTAAGGGGTACAGCCATCAGGGAGTGTCCCTCAAGTTGTGTGTTGGGGGGGTGCTGCCCCTTCCACCCTCCCACCTTCCTGCTGCTTGGGAAGTAGAGGATCCTCCTGGATCATGCCGACATCCCGGGCACAACGCAGCAGCTGGAAGGGAGCAACTTGGGTTCCTGAACACCGCGTGGAACTGGCCACCAGACCAGCTCTGTATAATCTCCCCATGGCATATATCATGAGAAAGAAAGAACATTCTATTTGGTTTAAGGCCCTGTTGTTTTGCATCTCTGCCTGAATTTATATCCTAACTGGCTGCCTACCCCAGGGATTCCAGTTAGCACTTTCGGTTGTCCCGAGACAGGGTGGGGGTGGAAGGAGCAGTGCTACTGGGTAGAGACCAGAGGTGCTCAACGTCCTGTGACACTACAACACGCAAGACAGCCCCCATGACAGAGAACATCTAGTCCAGAATGTCAAAGGGTCCAAGTTGTTGCTGTTGAGAAACTCTGCCCTCTCTGAGATTCAGTGTCCCCACCCCTACAATGGGGACTGTTGAGCTATTGAGTTTTCTATGAGGACCCAGTGAGATGATAGACATGATCCTACTTTCAGGAAAGCAGACAGTCTGCAAAGATCATCATGAAGTCTTTTTATTGCAGTAAATTAAGGTGGAAGCCCCAGAGGAGGAGAGTGAGGCAGGCTGTCAATCTATGTCCACCATGAGGCAACAGTGTTCCACACAGGAGGAGGGATTCAGGGTGGGGGTGGGGGCCCAGGGGACCTGGCTCAGGGGTGCTGGGCTGGCCCTGGAGGGGAGAGGAGGGGCTCCTGCCACCCGCCTCAGCCTTGGGGAAGGGGAGGGATAGAGGAGTCCAGCAGAGGGAGGGGTGTGGTACAGCTGCTGGTGGCCCCCATACCACCCACAGAATTCACCCCATCCCCACCACCTCCTGCCCTGCCTGGGGCCCCACTTTCCCTCTCACACGTACAGACATGTGTCTCCTTCCATCCACATGCCTGCACACCCACCCAGACTCTCTCTTTCTCACACACACACACACACACACACACACACACACACGCCTCCTTCCCCTACTGTCTCGCCCCTCTGCACACCCCACACTCACACAGCAATGCCAAGCCTGAGTCCAGAGGGGTGGTGCTGGGTTGGACCAAGCTGACATCCCTCCAGATGGGGTCCTTTCCTTGGGTTAGTTTTGAAGCCTGCCACGTGAAGCTGTTGGGTCGGTGCCATTGGGTGGAGTGGGGATCTGCATGTAACTGGGAATTCTGTGGGGAAACAGGAGATCTGGAACCTCAGGACTCCAGGTGGAAAGCGGGGCAGGAGTGCTAGGAAGCACAAAAGGCACTGGGGGCCAGCGGGGGATGTCCCCCGAGCTGGGGAAGGCGGGCATGGGGTGAGCTAGCCTGAAGTGGGGAGCAAACCCAGGGCCAGAAACAGCAATACCTCAAGGCACCCAGATGCCCCATCTTTTAATACCCGGGGTCTGCCCAGAGCACACAGGGGCCTCTGCAGAGAGAGCCCAGGCTGCAGAGGGATGGCTGGATGATCAGAGGACATCCTCCCTTTGCCTTGGTTCTCCAGGCTGGGTAGAGCAGGGGAGGGTACCTGGTGCCTGCCCCCTAGCCCAGAGTCAGCTCAGCTCAGACCTCTGGGCCCCCGAAGGCCAGGTTGTCGCGGACCATCAGTGTCTTGCGGAGGTCACGGTCCACCACGGGGCGCTGCATACGCCACTTGTGTGCCTCCTGCAGGCCGGGCTCGAAGTAGTAGATGCAGGCGCCGAAGCCCATCAGGATGAGAACAGAGATGACCAAGTAGACAGGCACGAACCAGTCCAGGAAGTGTGGCATTGCGGCGGCCTCGGCTGCTGAGACATGGTGGGTGAGGGCCTTGTCCTGCCCCCCCACCCAAGTAGGTTCACAGAGGTTCACAGAGCCAGGAGGTCCGAGCATCACTTTATCAGTGGGAAGACAGGCTCAGGAGAGTGGAGGGCAGTGCCTGATCGAGGCCAAGCGCCCTGACCAAGTTCAGAGCTGCTGCCCCCATCATGGAAGACCCACCCAGCTCGTACTCACCCTTAAAGAAGGCAGCTGAATGCCTGGCTCGGCCCCTTTCCAGTACATGTGCCCTCAGGCAAATTGCCTGACCTCTCTGGGCCTCAGTGTCTTCCCCTGTGGAAGGGGACACTAACAGTCTAATGGGGATCCACTGAGGTGACTGATCCCTCAGAGATCTCAGTAAAGAACAACTTGGCCAGTGTCTCCTCTGAGCCCACCCCCAGGCCCAGACTGCGCAGTTGCAGAAGCTGCCTCTTGCCACACCCCACAGATGAGTGGGTCCCCGCCACCCGCACATCCTGGCCAGGTGTGGCTGGTGAAAGCATGGTGAACAAACACCCATCCCCAGGGGACCTGGTTGAAATCAACAGAGGCTGCATAGGCTCCCAAATTCAGGCCCATGCCCACTTTCATGACTCTCAGAGTATGAGCAGAGGTGCCAGCCCAAACAACTGGGGCCTTAGTTTCTGTGCCTGTAAAATGGGAATGAAAATAGTACTTTGGTCACAGGGTATTGTGATTGTTAAATGAGTTAATTTATGTGAAGTGCTGAAAACCAGTGCCTGGCACATAATAAGTGCTGTAGAGTAGTGCGTTCTCATTCTCTGAGCCTCAGTTTGCTTATCTGTGAGATGGGCCTCAAAGTAGGACCCACTCTCTTCAGGCTCTTGTGACTGTTGAACAAGACAATGCCTAAGGGGCATTTAGCACCATGCTGCCCACAGAATCAGCACTCAGTGAATATTAGCTCTTGTGATTTCCAGGGAACCAGGGATGGGAAAGCAGGAAAGGAGAAGGTCGCAGATGTAAAGTACTTCACAAATGTCACATACACCCAGACCACTTTTTGGATGGCCCAAAAGTGCTCACCTCTGCTCTCTGCCAACCTCCCCAGCTTCATCTCCCACCCGAAATGCCGTCACATGGCACTGCTTGTTGGTCACCTATGTGTTCCTTTGTTTTATACAGTCCCCATCTTTGCATATGCTTTCATTTTCCCTGGAAGGAATGTTTTTTGTGTTCATGATCACATGGCAAACTCCTATTCATACTTCAAAAGCCAGATCCCAGATCATCTCCTCCAGAAACGGGATAAAGCAGGACCCATTTCAAACGCTTCCTGAGCTGTGAGAAAGGGATAGGGTGAGGAGCCCACGTCTGCCTGTCAAAAAGCATTCACAAACCTTACAACAGGCGTATAGGGTAGGTGCGACTGCCCACATTTTACAGAAACTGAGGCCCAGATAGGTTTACTAACCTGCCTTGGGCTATCCAACTGGGAAGTGACAGATCTGGACCCCAAAACCCAGCGATGTCCTGAGATTTGAGGTCTCCTAGGTGGGGAGCCACATGAGCAGAGGCCCACCTTGGCTTCTGGGGAGGGAAGAAAGGGGCTGGATGGAATGACTTCCACAGCAGGCTGAAGAGAAGCCCCAGCTTCTGGGACCTGTCTCTAAACTCCAGCTTTTCTTATCCCCCTACTTCCAGATGGGTCTGCAAGGTGGGCTGTGATGCCGGGGAGGGAGAGATGCTGTTTGCAAGTCCTGCATCCATCCAGAGCCCCTCCCATGCCCCACAGGGCCCCCATTGGCTGTTCAAGGTGCCCTATTCATGGAGGAATCAAATGAAGAGTGTGATAATGGCCCAAAGTCAGGGCTAGCACGGTGTCCTCCTTACCCGTTGCCTTTCTAGAGCACCAAAGATAGAATTCAGAATTGCCTGACGCTGCCTAGGTTAGGAGGGGTGGGGAAGAGGATCCCCAAGTAGGAAGGCTGCTCCAAATCAGCCTGACTAAAACCAAGGTGATTTGTACTCCCTCCCTTGACCCCAGCCAGGACCCCCGCCTCCTGTTAGCTTAAATATGAAAATGGGGTACTCTGGCAGAGATGCAATGTGGAGCAGAGTTCAGGGTCCCCCAACCCCTCCAGCCCTGTGAACAAAATCCCAGGCCTTCCAGGGAAGATGGAGGACCCCTAGCCCATTGCCTGGCTTCTCCGGGGACTGCCTGGCTGAAGCAAAACACTCACTGGCATTCTGTGTGACCTTGGGCCACTCCTCATCTTCTCTGGACCTCAGAGTCCCCCATGCACAGTGCTGGGATGGGGGAGGGTTAACAGATGATCCATAAGGAATTTTCCAGCCCCATTCCAGCCAAGGTCCCGTCTAGGACAGCCCCTTTCCCTGCCTCCCAAGCCATTGGCACCACTCGGTCCCCCATCCATAGCATGCCGGCAGACCCACCTCACACACCGCCTCGGCCTGAGCAGCTTAGCGTCGGTCCATGGATTCAGTCTCAGCAGCTGTCCCCAGAGATACTGCCATCTGTGGCCATCCTGGGTGCTGGAGGCAGAGAAAGGGCGAGGCCAATGCCCCTCACGGTAGACGGAGCTTCTCAGGCTCAGGGGCTGTAACTGGGCCAGGAGAGGGCAGTCCTGAACTGGCTCTGCAACCTGGTAGCTCTCCCTGCCCATCAGAGACCCTTCCCTCTGCCCCCCACCCTCAGGATGGGAGGAGGCGAGACCTGTTTCAGCCAATCAGCAGCTTGGCAGAGCAAAGGCTTTATCCTCCGTTGCCATGGCAACCAGCCTTTTCTTCTGGATCCTTTGCACGTGGTACAGAGATGACAGGCAGGGCGGGTTTGGAGGAGTTGGGAGACGCATGGGAGCTGCTCAGCAGGCTGCTGGGCCCCATGGCTGGTGAGCCTGGAGAGGAGGAGACCCTGGATGAGATAACTGGGAGGGTTCGGAGGCTTGCCATTTGAGGGTAAGGAGAGATTGGGGTCCCTGGCAAGTGGGTGGGGAACAAGCAGTGACCAGTAGAGACAATGAGGGTCATATGTTATAGAAAGAAGAACCAAGATTGAGGCTGAGAGTCTGGTCCAGGGTAGCCTTTGCCATGAGCCAGACACTGCTTTCAGAGCGTTATTTATGTTAACTCGTTTATTCGTCACTAAAGGTCACACAGTGAAAAAGTCATAATGCCAGGGTCCGAGCCCTGGCCTGGCCTTCATGCACCCACACAGGAGCTGCCCATCCAGGTTCTGCCTCATGAACTCCACAGGCCCCCTGGCTGGGATATGGCCTGAGATAGTTGGGTTCCCAGGCACTGAGCACCCCCATAGGCCAGGCACGGCCCCCTACATCACTTCATTTGGTCCTCCAGCTGCGTTGGTGTTGTGAGCCGATGTACCTTCTCCTTCTAGGGCACCCAGCTGCCCAGTGACAAAGTTAGGGAGGGAGTGGGGTTAAGGTGGGAGGGTTCTACCTCCTTCCTGTATTATACAGAGTGTCTGCAAAATGTCAGGCGCCCAGTGCCATTCCGTAAACAGCAGTGGTTTTTGTCTCAGGAGAGAGCAGCCCCAGAGGCCCATGGGATAGGGAAGACACTTCGGGGAACCACCTCCCTGGGGCGTTCGTTCCCAGAAACCTGAGGATGGGCAGGTGGGAAAGGCTGTGGGTGAGATGACTTCAGGACCCTGGGTCCCCTACCCCCGGACACCCTGCCAGCTCTGGGCCACTGCAAGGGTGGTGGGTCCTTTCCAGCATATGTGTGACGAGGGGTGTGAGTTTGAGTTCACAGCGGGATTCTTACTGAGATATAAGGGACATCAGAATACAAACCTTAAGTGATGAAGTTTTACCTGTGTATACACTTGTGCAATCACCAGCCATCAATGTCTGGGGTACTTCCATTACCCCAGACAGTTCCCTGAAGCCCTTGCCAGTCAATGCCCCCTTCCCAAAGGCACCCACTGATCTGATTTCTATTACCATAGATTAGTTTTGCCTGCATTTGCATTTCATATCAATGGAATCACACCATATGCACTCCTTTGTGTCTGGCTTCTGTCGCTCCGCACAGTGCTTTCACCAGTCACTAGCATTGCCCTTATCAGTACTGCAACCTGTTTACCTCTTCACCACTGAAGGGAATTTGGGTTGTTTCCAGTGTCGGAGTATAATGAGCAGAGCTGCCAAAGTGCTGCTCCTAATGGATTTGTTCATTATCTTGACTGTGGTGGTGGCTTTCTATGTGCACATATATGTCATAACTTAGCAAACTGTATACTTGAAATATGTGTAGCTTCTTATATGTCAATTATACTTTAATAAATCTGTAAAAAATGTCATCAGTGGCCTTTAGATATTGTTTTCGCCTCCTGATTCTTTATTCACATAAAAACTTAGAGGAAGTTCAGTATGTATAGAGATAAAGCCAGAGCAGCTTCCATTAAATGGTGGAGTGGGCTTTCTTGACCCCACCCACACAGCTTCCCCCTGCCCCTCACCGTGCCCCTGAAGCCCCCCCCCAGGGCTCCACAGAAGTCCACTTGAAAACCACTGGCCCAGAGGGTCTCTGATGGCCCTGCCAGCTCAGGGTGTTCTTGACACAAAACCTCCAGGCCTGGGTCAAGTCTTCCTGCCAACCCCTACCTTTCCTGGATCCTACACACAACTATTTTCTATTGCACTGCCAACGGGAGAAGCACCAACTCATCCTGACATCTCAGCCAACAGTCACCTCCCCAGCGCAGTGTTGCAGGGGCTCCCCAGGGATCCTTCATGCACCTTCCTCTGGGTTCCCACTGCTCCAGGTGGCTCTTACCCACTGTGCTGCCTTTGGGTGCTGTCATCTGCCCAGTGGTATATGGGCATAGCACTGATAACTCCCAGGGCAGGGATGACATCTCTGGTGCCCAGGTCACTAGTGCCCAGCACCAGGCCTGGCCCAAGGCAGGCACTCAGCATGTTAATAAATGGCTCTTAGCTCAGTCCCTTCTGGAAAGTGCTGACCAGGATGCAGTCTTTCCTTGACTCTCTAAGGGCCTCAGTCCCCTGGCCTGCAATCACCTCTCCAGCCTCATGTTCTCCCCCTTTCTCCTCACCCCATCTGCTTCAGCTACTGGCCTCCTTGCTAAGAAGTGGCAGGAATGCTCCCTGTGGGGTTTCTTAGCACATGCTGCTCCTGCCTGAAGCCTCTTCTGCAATATTCTTAATTGACTACTCTCTCACTGAATTTAGGCATCTGCTCAAACATACCTTCTTACCGAGGCCTCCCCTGACCTAATGTAGCTTCGTCCTACCTGTTTCCGTGTATCCCCTCGCCCGTCTTACTTTATTTTCATAGTACTCATTACTACTTAACTTTCGGGGAGTCCCCTCCACACCCCTTGCCATGAAGAATCAAAGCCCCACCTGTGCTGGGGCAGGGGTTCCATGAAGCCAATTACTTCCAACTGTTTCTAAGCAAGATATAATTGATTCATGTGGAGTGAGAAGAATTTAGGTTAAACAGGGAGTTTGCCTCTGCTCTCCCAGATGTCACAGAAACGAGCACACTGTGTGACCATGGTCTGATTCCCCCATCACACTGAGTTGATCAATAACGTCTGATTTGCCCATGTTCTCAGGGTGAGGTATTAGGTTTGCCCTAGGAAATAATGAATAAATCACTGCTGAGAAGGAATGAATGAAAGTAAACCAATCCATTCATTCAACAAATATGTATTGATCAAGTATCATGTACCAGGTATTTTTTAAAGTACAGCGCATACGAACTGACATAATCTCTGCTCTCATGTATCTTACGCTCTAGTTGGAGAGACAATGAGCAAGTAATTATATAACTCAGGGCCTCTTCCACAGGCCCTGAGCGTCCCTGAGTATGCCAAGAAAGCAAGATCCTGAAAGCTCTTTACCCAGGCCATTTCTCAGGGCTGTGTTTGCAGCCAACAACGTTGAGGGGTGAGGTAACATCTCCCCCTGGATACAGAACAGGCCTACCACTCACTATATATAAAAGCAGTGAATCTCTAATCCTATAATGCCATCCACGAGGTATACGGGCATCCATGATGGGTCTTTTGCGGGGATTGGAGGACATGGGGAACTGACACAAACAAACATGAAACCCTGGTTATTGTTTTTACCATGAGTAATAATGTCCTTTGTCTCCTACTGTGGAGCTTCATGTCTTCTGCCGGCCTCTGTAAAACAGTAACAGACCATTATTAAACACTAATAAACTGTACTGCTTATTAGTATGTATGATAAAACCTCAGAAGCTGCACAGTTCTTGAAGATATGTGAAGTGCAGATTAGTGCTATTGAGAAAATAGTACAGAAAAAGGATAGTGGGGGGGCTTGCTATTTTAGATAAGTCGTTAAGAAAGGCCCCTCTGATAAGGTGACATTGGAGCAGAAACGTGCATAATAAGTGAGGAAACAAGCCATGTGACTGTTTAGGGGAAGAGCATTTCAGCCAGAGGGAATCACAGGGCAAAGGTCCTGAGGTTGGAGGATACTTGGAATATTGGAGGAGCAGCCTAATGACCCGTGTAGCTAGAGAGGGTGTTAGAGGGAGAAGAGCAGAAGACGAGATCAGGAGATTGTCAGGGGCCAGAACTCACAGAGCCTCAAAAGCCACATAAAGTGCTTGCAATGTACTCTGGGACGGGAACTACTGGTGGGTTTTGATCAGAGAAGTGGCCTGCTCTGATTTCTGTTTCAAAAGGATGATTCTGATTGCTGTGTGGAGAATAGCAGGTAGCTCTGGGGACCAGGGTGGAAACAGGGAGTGTCATGCAGAGACTCAGCTCCCACTCCCCACATAAGAATGCAGGATATAGTGAGGCCAAAAAGGAACACCCACGGAGCCATGGATAGGCACTTCATACCACTGCAGTCTCGCTGGTGGCTGGGTTGGAGACACAAAAGTAAACATCTGCCAGTCCCCCAACAAGGGGTCTTCCTGCACCTCAGTCTCGCTGGCGGCTGGGCAAGACACAGGAAGTAGGAGCCAAGGATCGGAAATCTGCCCTTCGCTTCTCTGACTGCCAACCAAACAACCAACCAACGCAGCCACGACAGTTATATTAGTGGCTAATTGGCTAACTGGTTACAGCTGACGGCCATCTACCACCTGAGCCAGCACCTTGCAGCGTGAGACCGAGAGCCTGGAAACTGCTCTCTGGGACTCTGTCCCCACAGGGAGCCAGTGGGAATGCTGTTACAATAGTCCGGGTGGGAGATGGTCGTGGGTTGTCCTGGTGGTGGTAGTGGAGGCAGTGAGAAGTGGTCAGCTTCTAGCTGCATTTTAAGATTAGAACCCACAGGCTTGTTTAAAGATTGGATGTTAGTTGTGAAGAAGAGGAGCCAAGAATAACCCCCACGTTTTGTCCTTAGCAGCTGCAAAGATGAAGTCAACTGAGATGGGGAAGACGTGGGAGGGGCAGGTTCAGAAGGACTCAAGAGTTCAGTGAATGGGCATGAATGAACGAAAATGAACGAACGAATCACTGAATACCTTCTTCCGAGGCGTGAAATAAAAGGCCTATCCCACAGGCAGCACCTTAAGCGTCTGGCGCCAGAGTTGTAACACGCCTCCAAAAAAAAAAAAAAGATAGCGGTTCCTTTAAGAGGGCCCCGCCCTCCACGAAACCCCGCCCAGAGAAGGTCACGTGCCCCTGGGGCGCACTAGGGATGGGCCGCATGGTGGTTTGAAAGCAAAGCGCGCGCCGCCAGAGTGGCGGTTCGGCCTGCAACTGGGATGTCGGTGTTGCGGCCGCAGGACCAGCTTCCTGGCCTGAACGCGGCCACCATCCTGGTAGGCACCCACAGCCCCGCTCCCTCCGCCCGCCTTTCCTCCTTGGCTGTTCCTCGGCTCCCCGGTTCTCTGCGCTCCCCGGAGTGTGGGCGCGCACTGTTCCTGCAGGGGTGTGGTGGGCGGGAGAGCCACGTATGAACCAATCGGAGTAGCCTCCCTCTAAGGCTGAAGGACGTTCCCACCAATAGGTGCACGGCTGGATCTTTCCTGGTTTCTGATTGATTTCTGGCGCGGGGAGTCCGTGCTCCGGGTGGGGTGCGGGTTGCTGAGCTCCGCGCCCGGCGGGGACTTGGTTTTTTGCCGTCGCAGAGTTGGTCCTTCCAGAATGGCCAGGCTGTCCGAGGGAGGGTCTGGGAGGTAGTAAGTGCTGTGCGGACAGGACTGGAGCGGTTGCAAACCTCAGGCTGCAAACCTCAACCTGTGCCGGGCGGAGTTCTCTCGGTAAACGACGCCCTGCGCGCTGGAGCCAGAGTCGGAGTCGTGGCCGCCTTTGGTCTGTGCCCGGATCCCCGGGCCATCCAGAGGGACTGCTGTGCCCAGGTATCAATCGGCTGCCTTCTCTCTCTGGGCAGCTTGTGGGCACGGACGATGCTCTTCTGCAGCAGCTGGCCGATTCGATGCTCAAGGAGGACTGCGCCTCCACGCTGAAAGTGTAAGTAACCGACGCTGGGGGTGTCCGATCGGTTGGCTGTGGTCTGCACTCTGGGCTGGGCGTGAGGGAGAGCTGAGGAGCCGCCTCGAGAAGCGGGCGCAGGTGGGGCAGGTGGGGCAGGTGGGTCAACCCCGTAAACCATCCTTAACGCGTGATCTGGCCTCGCGGACTCTGTTGGCGGCGTCTGGTAGCACCCGCCTAAGGTATCCTCCACTCTGTTACACACTTGTTCTCTCACTCAAGCACTTGTCATCATAAGAAATTTCCTTGTTCACCTGCTCGTTTACTTGTTTCCAGTCTACCACGCCCATAGACCCCAAGGTCAGCCCCTTGAGGGCAGGGACTTTGACTTTTGTTCACTGGTGAATTCTAGGCCTTGAAGAGTGCCTGGCACAGAATAGATGTTCAAATAACCCCAAATGTGGAGAAAAACTGACTAAGGAAGTATAGTGTGTTTTCCTTTTTCTACTGTTGAGTAGAAACAGCTGCTAATGGAGTCAAGTGACTTAACATATGTGGGTGTCCTGCGCCCCATAGGAAAATAAGCTCCAGGGGTTCATGTTGAAGGAGTATGATCCAAATTTAAAGGGTATTTCTTCCATGGGAACTGGAAATGCCTTTTACTAAGTAAAATAAACTCTGTTACAGCACTTTAAAGAATCTGTGATGGGGGAACATAATCCTTTTCCTCTAAATATTGTTCACAGGTCCATCTGTGCTCTTAGCATCTTGCTAGGCCACAGAACACCAAACACAATAACCAACAATCTAGTAATTTCTAGGTAACTGGACTTTTAGGAGTGCGTGTGTGTGTGTGTTTTAACTTCTCTGTTTTTTATACTTTATGTTATTTCCTGAATTATAAGCTTGGAGGGTGGGGGTGGCGGGAGACGGGAAATAGGAATGAGTGGAATGGGCAGAAGGAGAGGGTTCAAGAAAAACCTTCAGGTGGGCATTTGACAAACAGAAACCAAGTCCAGATGATAATGATGAAGGTGACTTGTCCAAGGTCACACAGCTGGTAATTGGCAGAACTAGGATTCAAGCCCACTGGAATCCAAAGGAGTTCAGTCTTAACTCCTAAACGTCACAGTCCAACACCCACCTTTTGAGCCTGGTCTCCCTCCCAGAATGTGGTGTAGCTGGCTAGCCCCATGCGGTCTTCTATCCAAAACTCCCTCTTGCCAAGGCAGGTTACTAAACAGAGTTCCTTTCTGGCAGAGGGAGCCAGATAGGAGTAATGTGGGTAGGACCAGCTCTGTCTGCCCTGCCCCTGTGCTCACCTGAGGAGTCTTGCCCACAGGGCACCAGGTGACTAGGTGAGGTTCCACGGACAGCCTCCTCTACTATGAAGGATGGCATGTGAGTGGTCACTGGGATTTGGGTATGTATACCTGCGATTTCTTGTTTTTCAGCCACTTGGCACAGTCTCTTCCTCTTCCTTCCAATGTGAATCGCCCTCGAATTGACCTGATTGTGTTCGTGGTTAACCTTCACAGCAAATACAGGTGAGAGCCAGAATCCACAGGGATTCCAAACTCCTAAGGCTGTTGGGCTCAGGTATACCTGGTTTAGAGGTGTGCTGGGACGGTGCCCTCACTTATGGGAAGGAGAGGAGACAGAGAGGCTGCCTGGGGTTATCGTGAAGGGTGAGGAGAGTCAGTGGCCAGTGCAAGGTGTTGAAAAGACACTGATGAATCCTAGCAGTGTTATCTGTCATTTAGCTAATGCTGTCTGAGGCCTACTCTGTATCCCTGACAGCAGGCACAGAGATGAATGAAACAGACCCCTGCCCTCAACGTGCTCCTAGTCCACTGGGGGAGGAGGCGAGCCTCTTGAACAAAGAAGGAAGTATTGGGCTGTGAGAGCCCAAACAAGACCTCTGACTCTTGGGACTTAGGTCAGGGTATACTTTCTGGTAGAGGTGACATCTGAATTGACACCTAAAAGATGAGACGGAGTTAGCCAGGTAAAGATGGGGGTGAGCAGAATGTTCCAGGTGAAGAGTTAATGTAAAGGGTATAGTGTGTTTAGAGGACTGTTAAGACCTGTGCAAGGTCAGAAGCCCAGTCCAATGTGGGGCCACAGCAGTGGTGGCATGAGTGCTGGCGGTGCTTGTGGCCCGGCCTGGCCTCCCTGTGCTGCTGGCAACCCTGCCGACAGGACTACAGCACAGAAGGAAGGTCTGCCCTCTCCCTCTTGGCAGCTGACTGAGGTTAGGCAGGGCACAGGGTTCAGCGCAGAAAGCAGCGCAGACACCTGGTCATGGTGGGGGTTAAGAGAAGGCTGTGGTAGAAACACCTGGGAACCCAGGGGCACAAAGACACCAGACACATGTAGCATCGGAATTAAGTCCAGACTCACCACCTGATTGGTTGGAACTAGGCAGCAGTGACGTAGGCCCGTGGCGGGGCTGAGTGAGGGCTGAGATCTGCCGTGGTTGCCAGAGAGTCCCCGTTCAGCAGATGTTGCTCTCTGGGTGAGGTCTCTCTGTTCCCCAGAAGGGACAGTGGCTGGTCTTCGAGATCCTGCTCTGCAGCCACACTTAGGGGCGAGGCTGTCGCTGCTGCTGACCTTGCTCGTTCAGGCTGAAACCTTGGCTTGGGCCACCTGAGCAAGATGGCTTTTTGGCCAAGAGACAACAGATTCCTTCATTACTCACTCCATGGACAGCAGTGAATGAAAGCCTTGGCCCAGAAGGTCAAGGTGCCCTTGTTTAAATACTGTAACCTATTGGAAAGTGACTTGGCAATACTCATGTACATTTTAAAAAGATTTACTATGAACCAGCCATTCTACTTTCCCACAGAAACATTTGGATGTGGAAGGAGATGTGTAAACGAACGTTCATGCAGCATCTTTGAAATGGTGCAGAATTGGAGACCATGGAAATGTCTGTCTCTGGGAGGGAAGCAGAGTGGTGCTGTGCTCAGTCCAAAGACTATAACAGATGCATGAAGCCCAAATAAACCCAACTAGATGCTATCACTATTTGCATGTGAAAAAAATCTAGAGGAATGACACCCTACACTGTGGGGAGCAGTTACCTCTGGGGAGTCGAGACTGAAGGGTAGTGATGGAGAGGGGGGCTTATTTTTGACTTAAACACCCATGTTTAGTTTTTGATTATTTTACAGGCTTGAGTCACTTTGTAATTAAAAGTAGTTTTAGAACAATGAAAGGCCAAAGTATTCCTCTAGGGCAGTTTCCTGTCACCTCCTCGATTTCTGGCCTCTGGGATGGGGGTGGGGAAAGGCTGTTCCTTCTCTGTTGTGAGGTGTGTCCTCTGGTTTGTTTTCACGCCCTGGCCTGACCCCCCAGCCTCCAGAACGTGGAGGAGTCCTTGCACCATGTGGATGCCGCCTTCTTCCTGGGAAAGGTGGGCTTCCTCGCCACAGGCGGTAAGTGCACCCCTGGCCTGCCACTGGCCACCCCCGACTGGGCAGCTGGGGCGGGGTGCTGAGGTAGGCTCCTTGCTGAGGCAGCCTGGGTGATGGAAAGAACACGGGCTCACTCTGGTGTCTGATGTACTGTTGGCCTTTCTGACAGTGCAGCTGAGCAGGTCCTTCTGCTGAGACCATGGCTTACGGTTGCCTGCTGGTTCCCTGCAGATTCGGGAGAAAATCCAAACTCCTGGAAAGGCACAGCATGGTTTGCAGCTTGGCAGTTATCTCAGTTCTATGGCTGAGAAAACTGATCATGAGATTAAGTAACTTGTCCAAGGCGCCATAGCTAAAAAGTGGTAGCGCTGAGATTCCTACCTACATAGTCATATTCCCGAGCCATATGGCTTCCCGAATACTTTCTTCCTCTTCTGGGTCTAGCTGACTCCTCTTGTCCGCATCCTGGGAGAAGCCTTCCTCACCAGCCGTGCATTTTGGGCCTTCGGGGTTCCCATCCCATGGGCCTCTGTCAGAGACCCCCCACCCTTCCCACAACACTCACGGTGGCTTCTTTGCAGCTGGGCAGGACAACCACTGCAGCATTCACCGGAACACCGTGCTGAGTCTGGCCCACACCTACCGGAGCCCTCTGTTCTTCTGTGACCTGGAGGTGAGGACACCCGTCACGCGTGTGCGGGGGAAGGACAGTCGGCACACGGGCGTCGTGTCGGGAATTCTTCTTGGAGAATCACCGGGTACCAAGTGAGGGGGGCCTGGTGTGAATCCTAGCTTTTCCACTCACTGGCTGACTTGGGTGGGTCACCCTAAGCCACGGGTGCACAAATGTGAAGTGGGGTGATGATATGCATTTGTCTGGAGTACCTCTTACATGCCAGGTACTAGCACTTGTTGCCTCGCTTCTTGTTTTGTTTTCTCTCTACTCGTAACTAAGTCTTGTATTGGTGGGTTTGTTAACATCTCGCTCTCCTACTAGGGGAAGTGCTGTGAGGCCAGGCATCCCTTCTGTCTCATTAACCGGTGTGTCCCCAGGTCCCGGCAGTCAGAATGCCCACCGTCTCCTCACCTCCCTGTTTGTAGGCCTTGTCCAGTCCCAGCCCAGGGCTTCCAGTGGGCAGCAGGAACAGGCATGGGTGGGTGGGTGTGGGGTGGAGACTTACAGTGTTGGAGCTGCCCTGACTGGCTTCTGTTGGTGTTTCTCTCAAAGTGAACCCTAATTATTGGGCATCCCAGACAGATTTCTGTTTTGCTGATAAGTTTTGTTCTTCAGCCTGTCCTTCTCCAGTATGAAATGAAGCCTGTAATACTCACAGTTTTTTTTGCTAATGGGTCCTCGACAGGAGTTGGTGCTGTTCCCTCTGGCAAGTCTGCCGAGGGCTCCGAGGGCCCGGGCTGCCCCACCCATGCACCAGGCCTGCCCAGTTGGCTTTAGGGTCTGTTTCTTGGTTTGGAGGTTCATTTTGAAGATTTGTGTCTCTGCTGTGTTGTGGGTCTTGCACCTGTTCCCAATGGAAAAGTGATGTAATGCAGAGAGAACTGAGTCAGCAGGTGGTCCCTCACCAACATCCAACCAGAGGTTCTTAGTTGGGGGCTGGAGACTGTAGAATTCAGGGGACCTGTGAACTTGGACGAGAAAAAAAATTACTGCTTTTTTTTGTTACTAACTTCTAAGTGAAATTTAGCATTATGACTCTAGGCAAGAGATGTCATTAGTACTAGCAGAATCTGTTGCCAGTAGAAGTGGCAGGTGTTGCCAGGTCATGTGAGGATTGGGTGGGTGTCCTTAGCCCACCATTTCCGTAGTCACTAGACTGGCCCCAGATCCCGTTATTCCACACCTCCATACAGGCGCTCATACTGCTCTCTCCCAGATGTGCTTTTCATATTGCATGACTTATTTTCAGAACCCCTGACTAGACCAGCGCTCTGATCTCACAGATCAGAGGCCCGGGGCACGCCCAAAGTGCCTGCCCCTGCGAGGCCTTCCTCACAACAAACCTCTGAGTAACCCAAGAGGCAACTCGCTTACAGTCACACAGCTCGTAAGTGAGACGTAGAGCCAGCAGATTGTTATACCCATTGTAGCCTGCTGAATATGGCTTGAAACAAATCGCACATACATACCCCTCAACGCACCCTTAGTCTTCTTACCTCTAAAGGGGAATCAACTTTTGCTCCACAGTTCAGCGGCCTGTGGGTGGCCGTAGAGCCAGCTGTGGTGCTGTTCTGTGTGTGGCCAGTAGGTGGCAGGGCCTACCAGGTCCTGGGTTACTCTGGAGCCTCAGAACTCTCAAGAAAAGGTGGTGATGGGGTTGTCTGTTTCCAGCCAGCAGCAGGCCTGCTGAGAACATAGACCTGGCATCCTTCAGATAAAGCACGCAGTGTTTGGAGAGATATCACTTGTCATACCCATGTTGTCCTCTTCAGGGCACACTCTAACACATACGAGTTTAAGCCTCTCCCTATTTTGAGGCCTTTGCATGGCAGGAATTATTGCCCATTGTACACGTAAAGAAACCCACTCGGCGAGGTGTGGGATTCACCCAGTGAAATTATTTCCTAGCTCTGTTGACAGGGCCCTGTGCTGGTCCCTGAGAACACAAAAGAGTCAGACCTCGGCCCTGCCCTCCCAGAATCCGGTGACATAGAATGACATGTATATACGCAGCAGAAAGATTTCCAGAGCTTGGGGAGCCTGGCAGTGGAACGAAGTCATTCCGTCCTGTAGGTGCCAGGCAGTCGCGATGTGGTCCGGCTTAGGTTGGGGGCCACGTCTCTGGAGTGTGACTTGTGGCTTAGAGGAGGCCTGGCCAGAGGTAGGAGGCAGCTGGGGAGCCTGAGTGAGACCAGCAGCATAGAGGCAGATTTCGGAGGATTTATTCAACACATATGTCTACGTATCCAGTGTGCCAAGTGCTGTTCTAGGCCCTAGAGATGCAGCAGAGAACAAACCAGTTTAAAAAAAAAAGTACCAGCTCTATTCTAGGAGGAAACAGACGTAGAGTGCGTAATGTGTTAGCAAATGGGGCGTGACATGTTGGTAAATGGTAAAGCACTAAGATTTACACAGTGACGGGGGACGGAGTTCACTAAAAAAGTGTGACCTTTTGTAAAGACTTAAAGGCGGTAAGAAGGCCAGCCGTGGGGCTCCTGGTGGAAAAGCACCCTGGGCAGGAGAAGCAATGCGTGCAAAGGCCCCGAGTTGGGAACTTGTCTGGTGTGTTCGAGATCCCACAGGGCGACCTGGGTGGCCAGAGCAGAGCTAACAGGGGACAGAATAGTGGGAGATGAGTCAGAGTGACAGTGAGGCCCCATCAGTAGGGCCTATGGGTCATCGTAAAGGCAGTGGCTTTTACTCTGAGTAAAACTGGAGCCACTGCAGGATGTGGGGCCAGGGAGGGATGTGGCCTGACTCGGGTTTTTAATGGATCCCTCCAGGTGTTGGAGGAGAGTAGACTGAAGGGAAGCAAAGGCAGAAATAGGGAGATAGGTCCAGGGGCTCTTTCTGCAAGAGTTCACAGTGGCCTAGACTCGGCAGTACTGGGTGTTTCGAGGGTGACGCCAATAGAATGTGCTGATGGCCTGGATGTGAGACATGAGATGATTGATGGCTGTGGAGTTTCCGGGCTTCGGCTGAGATGGGGACGACCGCAGGAGGAGCAGGTTTGGGGGACTCCCAGGGACTCTGTGTGGGACATGCTAAGATTAAGGCATCTATTAGGTGTCTACGCAGACATTGAGTAGGAAGCTGATGTGTCTGACATTCAGAGGAAAGGTCTGCAGATGTAATTTGGGATTTAAATGGTTTCAGGGCCGCACAACTGGGTGACGTCCTCTGGGGAGTGTGGGGAGAAGAGATGCAAAGGAGCTGGGTCTTCCAACATTTAGATGTTGGACAAAGAGGAGGGAGCAGCCTGTGAGGTGGAGGAAAAGGTGGTCGAGTGGGGGGTCCTAGCAGCCAGGGAGAAAAAGCATTTCAAGGAAGGAGGGAGGGGCTGCATCAGATTCTGAGGAGATGAGAATCTCGGTGGGAATGAGGCCAGTGCGATGAGGACTGAGACCTGGGTTTAGAACAGAGGAGATGACAAGTGACAAATGGTGGGAGTAAGAGCAGGAGGACTTGAGGATGCCCCAGTCTCTAGTTTGGGCGACTGGGTGGACAGTGATGCCCCCCGCACCCCTGCCTTTCCCAGTTAGAGAGGGAACAGGGGAAGGAGGAGGTGCTTCTGAGGCCAGAGGACATCTGGGCATCACTGTTTGTCCTTCAGCAAACATTTCTGGAGCGTCTCTTACTTGCTTGGCACTAGCTGGCGTCAGGCCCTAGAACAGTCTTGTCCCTTCCTAGCCCCACAGCTCCTCAGGCCCAGTGGTCCTTCCAAAGCCCTGATAAAGGAGCTCTTTGTTGATGGCATCTCCCTGTCCCCAGCGAGAGCCACTCTCTGTCCACCCCTCTTTTTGTCCCTGAGGGTCCTTCTCAGATCCCTCTGCCTCCTGGGCGTTGGTTGGGAGTAGCCCTGGTTCAGATCCCAGCTCTGTGGTCACTAACTGTGTGACTCCAGACAGTCTACCTAACCTGGCCAGCCCCGTTGCTGAGCTTGTTTCCGCTGAAGCTGGGGTCGTCTCTGGTGCCCCTGGTGGGTGTTTGAAGGAGTCCATAGGCTGAGGTGGTTGGCAGCTGCTTGGTGAGGTGTGCCGGGGACGAGGGCATGGCCGTGAAGGGCCGTGGTGTGCTGAGCTGTCCCCACATCCCGGCCCCCAGCTCCCCTCAGGCATCCTGTGCAGCGTCTCTGAGGAAGGGAAGCAGGGCTGCCGCCGGCTTGCTGCCTCACCACTGCTCTCCACGCTTCCTCTGCAGGTGGAAGACTTCCGAGCCACCATGGCGCAGCGCCTGGTACGCATGTTGCAGGTCTGTGCTGGCCACGTGCCGGGCGTGTCGGCCCTGAACCTGCTGTCGCTGATGCGCAGCTCAGAGAACCCCTTCCTGGAGGACGTGTGACGCCACCAGGCCGCCCTGCCCACGGCCGTGGGGGCCATTCACTGGTGCTGAAGACCAAGTCAGGGCTTGGCAGGCCCTGGGTCAGCGGTGGCCTCCCCGTGGGAACCAAACTGCTCGGTGCTCCAGCCAGCGGCAGTGCTTGGTGGGGAGCCCAGCGGGTAGGATCTGCCCACTCGCATGGCGGAGCCCCATGTCTTTATCCATCTGACGCATTCCATCTCCACTTAAGACTTCATTTAAACAAAGGGTCTGTGGCTGAAAACAGTTGGAAAAGCACTGTTTTCCTGTACCACTTTGATTTTGCCAATAAACTGACTCAGAAAAATTAGGAGTACGGTGGGGGAGGGGCACTTGAGCTCAGTCTGACTCCACGACCAACCTGGCTTTGCCAACTTAGAGAACCTGGTTCTTGCCTCTTGGAGCCTCAGTTTTCCCCAGGTGAAAGTGGAGGCCGTTGTACCTTGTGTCGTGGGGACTGAATGAAATGACCGGTGAGATGTCTAATTTGGTGTTACCCGTTATGTTTGCTTGTGTGCTGATGGCTTCCTAATAAATTGTGTCAATGCCTCACACAGTGCCAAGTAAGCACTCAGTGAACAGTGACTATTATTTGAAATCACACAGAGCTAAGTTCAAAAAACCGGTGTGAATCCAGTATTACACTGAGTTCATGTTTGTGAGAATTAAATGAGAGAAGCTGGCTGGGGGGCTGGTTTCTGGGTTGGCAGTGACAGGTTGTGCACTGACTTTTGCCTGCCTTCTCCCTTGGGTCTAATTAGAGGCTGTAGAAGTGCCGAGATTGGAATCCAGAAATCCTGTCAGCAGGTGGGGTCCCCTGCCGCTCCCCTGTGGCCTGCTGGGCACATGGGAGCTTGGGAGGTGAATGGGGGGTCTGGAGGGTGAAACCTCACCAGGAAGAGAGCCAGGGCCTGGCTCCCTTGGAGCATGACAATGCGTCTCCACTCCTACCCTGCTTGTGCCAGGGCCTGCCCTCCTTCCTCAGGTGTCACAAGACAAATGTCCCTGCTTGATGCCCTGGGGAGTGGCAGCAACGCAGGGCCCCTCAGCTTTGACGTCACCCTCACAGCCAGAGCCCATGATCTTCACTGAGGGAGGGGCCCCCTTGAAACTCGTTAAAGGCATCAGAAAGGTAGGGCCCTGCCTTTCTCCTTTCCATGGCTTCCTTCCGGAGCCTCGCCTGGCGCCCCACCCCTACTGCTCAGTAAGGCTTTACACACCTGGCTGTCTCTGAGGCAACCTTTGAGCCTTGCGGAGCCTCTCAGCTGCGTAGAAGGTTGAGGTCCCAAGTGTCACCGGACCTTGGCAGGGTACTTCATGCTCTGCAGAGCTCTTGTCAAACAATCACTCCTGTCGTCCTCCTAGCAGACATGAGGTTTATAATGTTTCCCCATTTTACAGTTAATGAAACTGAGACTTGTAATCAGGTGTGTCTACAGTGATAGAGCTGATCGGTGACAGCCAACCTCTAGCCCCAGGCCTCTGCTTTTCCCCTCTAATTGTTTTATGCACCTGATGGTTGAACAAAGCCTTGGGTATCTCTTAGGGAGTCCCTGAGCTGGGAGCACAGAGGTGCCTGAGAAAGCAGCTGTCTGGAAGGGCAGTCTCAAAGCACTGCTCCCATGTGTTGGGTTCCGCATTCCAGGATGGGACTGCTAGATACTCAGTGCAGCACGGAGATTTGGGGGAGGAGAGAGTGGTGAGCAGGGAGGGGCATCGGCCCACACCAGGAGGAAGGTGGGTGCCAGCACAGGGCTTGAGCACGCCTGCAGCTGGCACAAGGAACCCCTCGGCCTCTGGGAAGGAGACCAGTCTCTGCTGAGGTGGGAGTGCTCCATGGTTAAAGAAAGAGGCTGGAAGTGAGAGGTGAAGGTGTGTGTTGGTTTCGGAGGGGATGGGCGGAGGTTAAGGAGAAGGGGCCTTCTCAGAGGGCCTGGTGGCTCCTAAAGCCAGTGCTGTCCAGCCCCTCAACAGCCTGGGTTGTAAAGGGTGGGTCTTTGCAGGGCAGTGTGGACAGGTCTGTGGAGGCCAATGGAGCATGATGTCTAAACAGGAGAGGAAAGTGGTGTGAACACAGCCTGCCTACCTGTTCTGGGCATGGCACTTTGTGCTGGAGACAAGGGGAGGTCCTCCCCATACCCCCTAACCTCCCCTCAGCCAGTATGGGGCATGCTTCTCTCTCTCTGGTCTCTGTGCCACATTTTCTTTGCCTCCTGGTACCATATAACAAGAGAAGTGGCATCGCATTCTCAAGCTGAGGGTCTGGGAGCCTTCCAAGTGCTGGAGGAACACGGTACTGTCACTGTTGCCAGCTCCAGCGAGCTTGGCAGGGGCCCTGAAACCAAGAGGGCACCTCTGCCTCACAGCAGACCTGAGTAACCCTTCAACAGCAGTAGTGGCCCTTGGGCCTGCTGCCCCTGGCCAGGCAGCATGGCTGCTTTGCGCTGCCAAGGCCAGTGACTGTCCAGGAGGCCATTTGACCAAGGGAAGTCATGGAAGACCGGTCTTTATACGCAGCGGTGCCCAGAATTGGTGCTTGGTGCTGTGGTGGGGTGGAGGGAGTTGGGAGAGCCTGCGCTTGACTGCTTACTAATCTCATGACCTTAGGCAGGTCACTTAATCTCAGCTTCAGTTTCCTCTGTAGAATGGGGTCAGGCTAATTAATGCCTTTCTCCCCAGCTGGTTGGAAGGGCTGCGAATGAGCAGCCATTGTTTTAAACATAAAGCTTGAAGTAAATGTAAAACCTCTCGGGCTGACCATGGTCCCAAGGTCCCTGCTTGATGCCCTGGGCAGTGCCAGCATTGGAGGCAGTTATTGAGGGTGGGCTACAGGTCTGAGAGGGTGGGCGCCCTGAGGCTTCTGGAAAAGATGCCTTTCAGCTGAAAGCTGCCGGGCCCATGCTCTCTGAGGACAAGAGGACAGAGTGCAGCATTTGGGCCCCGCTACATGGGAGAGGCATCCAAGGCTCTCAGAGGGGCAGGGCTTGTTCAGGGTCACAGGTTCTTTTGTCCCCTCAGGCCACCTGGCTGTGGGCAGCCCTTTGACCTGCCCCAGGGAGCTCACATTCTCCGCAGGAGATAGCCCTGGCCTACGTGTCCTGGCCCCAATCATGTTATTTCCCATCCCTGTGGAGGAGCAAGTTCTCCCTGGTGAGGAGGGGGCCTGCAGCATGACACCTGCGTCTCCTTCACCCCTCAGCGAGCAGAGGCAGGGGCAGCCTGGGGCTGTGGCAGCCTGGGGCTGTGGCTAAGACAGGGCAGCTTGGCCACAGAGGGGAAGTGATGCAGTGGGAAAGGACCTGGCCTTTGAGTCCCACTGAGGGGGGTCTGTGGCCAACCTGCAGTGTCACCTGGGGCCGCTCACTTCCTGTCCCTGAGTGCCACGGCCTCTTGAGGTTCTTGTGAGGTTCAGAGAAACCAAAGAAGCTGACACCTACCCTGCCTGCTCCAAGTCTGCCCTCCGTAGACAGTGGCCTGGAGGGTTGGCTGGTTGTGCCCAGGGCTGTGGTAGATGAGTGAGCATTGGGGAGTTCTTAGATAAAGCCCTGCCACGGCTTGCCCCTCCCCCACACAGCTGGTGCTGGGCCAAGCCCACCTGACAAAGGGACCCTTTCAATCAGGCGCCTGCTGCCTCAACCCCCCTTTCCTCAGCCTCCCCTGGGGCCACAGGGGGCAGTCAGAGGATCATTGTGAAAGGACTTCCCGCAGATAGGGTTTTGGGGGGAATTCCGGCCCATTCTTATGAATTCTTTCTGCTTTCCCATTCCCAAATCCTAAGAAAAGGTACTTGGGAAATTGGGAAAATCAGCTCCTTGAATCCAGGTGGTTGGTCGTATTGGCTGTCACTTTGTGGAAATGATTCATCACGGAGAACAGAAAACAGTTTATATCTCCAGATTCGGGGATGGGAAAGTGAAAGAAAGTCCTGAGAACGGGTGGAAATTCCCACCGGGAAATCCTACCCGCAGACACTTGCAGACCCAAGAGTCAGAGAAGGGGCTGAGGGGAAGAGTGGGGTGGGCTGCCAGGCTCTGCATACCCCAAATCTAATCTGAGTCCCATCTGAGTGGGACCCTATGGACTGGGGACCACTGAGGGAGAGTGGGTGGGCAGTCCCAAGTGCCCCTGACTTGGACAGGAGGTAGCCTTCCTTGGGGCCACCTTCTTCCTGCCGAAGGCATTTGCAGGGCCCTAGGAGCTAATACTTGGTAGATGCCTGGTCTGACTACATAACAGCCCTGCAAGGCCAGGCCCAGAGCGGATCGCCAGCATTTGGTCTTCTTCTGTGCTGGGCCACGGGCTCCTTGAGGGCCATTATCTGGTGACAGGGAGAGGACTCCACAGTAGACCGTGGGAGCGGCGGTGGAAGAGCTCGGGCTGAGGGGCTGCCTGGCTCCTCCCTGAGCCTTCTGAGCTTGCTTTCCTCTTTGTGTGTCACCTGCTCCGCACGGTTGAGGCAGAGGGTGCAGGTGTGTGCAGGGCACAGGGCCAGGCAGGTAGTGAGAGCTGGTACTGTGCTGCCATTTTCCTGATTGCTCTGCCATTCCCTGGGCCTCCTGTGCTCCTCCCCAGACGTCTGTCCTCAGGGGTCACTCTGTTCCAAAGGGCCCTGCCTGGCACCCTTCCTTCCTGAACTTTTCTCCCCAGCACTTCTCACCTTCTAGATGGTTTCACTATTTCAGTGTTGACTCTGTGGCTCCCTGCTGTCTCCCCAGAACCTGGAACACGACCTGGGGCATAGCAGTTCTCAGTCAGTGTTTGGTGAGTGAGTGGAGGGGTCCATACGTGAAGTCAGCCTGAGCATTCACACAGGGCCAAGCCTGCAGGAGCAGCTCCGGGTCCCTCCTGTGTGTTGGTCTGAATGAGGCCTGGGGGAGGGTCGCCCCTGCGGAGGCTCCTGCCCCTTTCCCTCCGGCCTCCCCCCACTTCACAGCCTCCTTCCACCGTCGGGCTTGGCCCCCAGGAGGGAGGGACTCATTCCCTGTGGCTGAGAAGCTAAGGGGCTGGGGTCTCCTTTCTGAACTGCCATAGAGGCTTAAAGGGCCCCCATCTCCCATCCCAGGGCCCCCTCGGAGTACTGGATTGCCTGCACACACACACGGATGCATGCAGGTAGTGAGAATGGGAGCTTGAGGATGGGCAACGTGGGCCTGTGAAAACCTGGGTGTGGATTTTGTAATTGCTTGATGGCAGAGCATGACCTAGCCTTGCATAGCTCTGGTTCAAGGGGAGAGGGCCAGGGGCTCTCTGGCCCCACCAGGACTTTGATCCCCTGGCTCTCCCACCCCTCTCCCAGTGTCCAGAGGCCTACTGCCCCCAGTACAGGGACAGTCCTAGCAGCGTCCTATTTGTCAGAGCTAAATACTCAAGAAGGCAAAGGGAATCTCCTCGGGGTGGGGGCCACCGTGGAAAAATAAGATGGAGAGAGGTGACCGGAAGCACAGGGGCCTGGGAAAGGCCGACAGAACCGTTCACACCATGTGTCCCCCTTCATCAAACACACAACCTGTTTCTCTACATGCACACACATGACAATTTAAAGGAACTGAACAAGACTGGAATGAAAGACTCCAAAGTGAAAAGAGACTCCCTCTGGGGACAGTGAGGAAATGCCTGTTCTTACTCATAGACTATATTGTGTGAGGTTTCTTTCATGAGAATGTGTTCAGCTATTACTCACAAAATTACATATAAAACTAATGTTTAAGTACAGAGTGGATTCCGGGTCTCAGAGCACTTTCACATCCAGACCTGGGGGGCTGGGCCTATCTGCCCCTGGGGACTGCCTGCCCCATGGCGCTGAGCTTGTCCAACAGGCCCTGAACTTCCCCACTTCCCCCACCCTGTCCCTGAGGTATGAGGGGCCCAGGCCATGCTTCATAGTTGGCTGGACACAGACCCCATCCAGGCCCCTTCATATGTGCTGGGTCACCCCTTTGTCCCTCAGAGCCTCATTTCCCCATCTGAAAAAAGGGACGTCATTACAGTACCAGTGTCAGAGCCCCTGGGAGGGTGTTTTGGGGAGGGATTGGGGGACAGAGATCAAGGGAGACTCCCTTCTCCCTAACAGACCTCCAATTAATCATCCTTTTTTTAAAAAAGATTCGTCGGTGAACGAAAACTTGAGAATACTAAGAAACAGATTCAATTAGAAGGGTTTTTCAGCAAGAGTCCCTTATTTTCTACACAAGAATACAGAAGTGATGACATCAAGTTATTTAAAGTAAAAACTATTAAAAGAGCAAGGAAAATTTGCAAGAACCACATTGATTTTAGAAACTTTTCCTCTCATCTCAGTCAAAAAGTGATATAGAAGACTGAAATAAAGACGCTAATAAACTTGACTTAAGAGCTATGAAAAAAAGAAAAGAATACACTGAGGAATAACCTAACATTTAGCACCTTGGTCTGATGGTGAAACTTCTCTCTTTAACTGCCAAGGCATCCTCGTGGAGACTTCCCATTTAGGAGGCACGAGTGAAAAGGTTTGTCAAGTCAGGCACCCGCACTCCACCGACACGAATCCCACAGGCCTTTCTCTGTTGCCAGCTTTGTCCTCAGAGGCACCTAGTTGACATTCGTGTCAAATGAGTACCTCGGCTTCTCCCTCAGAGCTGCCTGGGCAGCTCCACAACTCTCCGCCTCTGGCTTGGGGTTCTGAGAAGCATCTCCTCTGCTCTTTCTGCCCAAGGAGTCAGAGCGTGCTCATGTAAATGACCCCAGACCTGGCCCACCTTCTCCCAGGGACACGTTTCTCACTCCTGGGTTCCCACCGGCCTCTGCCTGCTCAGCCCAAATGTCTGACGAGGATTAAGTGAGGACCCTGCAGTTGGGTGACAGGTGATGGCACCAGTGGTAATGGGGGAGGGGGTTGGGGCCCAATCTTCCCGCCTTGCTCCCACCCTTCTGCCCCCTAAAAGGGCCTTCCCTGCCCAGGCTCCTCTCCAGGCTCCTGGCTCCTCCACCCCCTCACCACACACTCACACCCACGTCCACACCCACCACCCCAGACCCACTTCTCCTTTGCAGCTGCCCCACCGCCTACACCTTCCTGCCACGGAGTTGCTCGCCCGTGGGCAGCGGCTGGGGAGGCAGTGGTCTAGGACTCCTCAACGCATGCCAACTTGGGGTTCTGTGTGAGTCCTTGGGGTCCCCTGAGCCAGAAACTTGGGGACCAGCCTGTTCCCCTCTCTCCATAGCATCCCTTGCTCCTCCTGAACAATGGCTAGATGGTGGCCCTGGTCTGGACCATAGTGCAGCCTCTTCACTGCTCCGCACACTTGTCCAGTCTCCAGCTCCACAGCTGCCAGACACTGTTCCCCTAAGGCACAGCTCAGAACCTCTCCCTCCACTCAGACGCCTCCTCTGCCTGAGTACCTGTGGCTTGAGGCCTGGCCCAGTCTATCTGCAGCCATGGGAGCTCCCTTTCTCCCTCCCTCCTTCTACAGCATCCCTTGAGGCAGGGGCCATGCCCATCCCCACACAAAGCTCCCCCTTTCACCTCTCCACGCCTTTGCCTCTGCCTGGAAGGTTTCCCTCCCCCTTACAGCTGCTAAAGATCCACTCCTGTCGCCAAGCCTCCTCCCTGTCCCCTGGACAGTTACTCTTTCCTTTGTGCCCCCAGCCCTAGAGTGCTTAGAGGGCTGGTAGGGCCCACCAGGAGGCACTAAGCCTGCATCCATGCTGAGGCCTTCTGCCAGCCCCTGTCCCTAGACGTCAAGGAAGGAAGACTCAGGAAGCTTGTGTGTGTGTGTGTGAGACTCAGTCAGAGAGACACAGGCGTGAGACACAGGTGGGGGAAACCAAACATGGAGGAAGAGAGACAGGCAGGAGGGGCCTTGGTGAGACATAGGGGTGAGCGGCCCGGGACACACACAACCCTCGGAAAAGACAGCAAGGTGGGTGGACCACCTACCGGGGTTCGGTCCTTCTGTCCCTGTGTTGGTCTGAATCTCCTTCCTGCTTAGGATCTGGAGACTGAGCTGTCCCTGGGCACTTGGCTGCCCTCCCCCACCCTCTGTGCCCTCCATTCTAGCCAGAGGTTCCTTGCTAACACGCAGCTCTGACTGTGACAGTCCCTGCTTAAAGCCCTTTGTGGCTCCCCAGGGCCTTCAGGCCAGTGTCTGAACTCCTTACCCCTCATTCAAGGCCCCAGGCCAGCCCTCTGACCCCAGCTCTCCCGGGCGGGCCTTCCTATTTGGGCCTTGAGGCCTTTGCTTATACTAAGCCTCTTCCCCATCAGGGCCCCTAGACATCACTCCATCTAGCAATTGACTCATCTCCACAAAGCCTTCCTGGGCCATCCAGCCCTCTAGCCCTCTGTGGTGAGACCTACACTGGCTGCTGTGAGGTATGTCTGTCCCATCACCATTCCCAGTGTGGGGGGTCCCTCAGGACACATCCAGTGTGGGCACTCAGGGTGTTTGGTGAACTGAACCAGCTCTGAAAAGGGCAGGAGGGCTCCCCAGAGAAGGTGGCAGATGGGGGTGGGGGCGATAGCTGGTGAGGATCACCTGGGGGGGCGTAGGACAGAGGAGGCCTGCTGGAGGGGGGGAACCTGCTGGCCAAGAGCAGGCCCTGGTCTCAGTGCCCAGCAGAGGGCCCTCCCAGCAGGATGATGGTTAAGTGATTGAATGGAGAAACCACAGGTAGAAAGGGAAGGTCTGGGGTGCAGGGCCCTAGGGCCTTGACTGAGAGTGGTCCCACCCCAGCGGTCCCACCCCAGCGGGCAGGAGGGCGGAGCGAGTGCAGTGGGCGGTGTCTCCTCCGTTTCCTCCCCCTGGGGCAGCCCAGGCGACTCAGTCCCAGCTGGGTGTGTGTTGCCACCAGTAGCATGAGGCCAGGGGCCAGGAGCCGGAGGGACGGGGACGGGCTGGCCCCCACGCAGTGCGTCCAGGCCCAGTGCTTTGACCCGCTGGTCCGCGGCTGCGTGGCCTGCAATCTCCTCCGGACGCCGGATCCGAGACCCGGTAAGAGCCAAAGGATTCCGACGCTGGCCCACCGGGCGGCCTCCGGGGGCGGCGGAGGGTGCTGCCACCACGGAGGGCCCCTCACCCCGCCCGCCAGAGCGGAGGCTTAGCCCCCGCCCCTACGGTCCCAGGACGTTGGGGCAGGGGAGCAAAGCGTTGACTGGGGCTGTGGGCAGGGGCTTGGATGGGGACCAGCCATCACCGCGTAGCCCTCACCTCCGCCTCTCCCCCCTCTCCCAATGTACCACCCCCTCACACACACACCCTTCCCCGCGCCTGGCCGTCCCTCCCTTCCCTTGCTCAACCTCGCCTCTCTCTGACCCTCCGGTCCCCTACACCAGCAGCGGGGATGAGCAGCCTGGCGCCAGGGACGGCTCTGCAGCCGCAGGAGTCGGTGGGCGCGGGGGCCGGGGCCGGAGCAGAGACCGCGCTGCAGCTCCCCGCGCTGCTTCTCGGCGCCCCGGCGCTGCTGGGCCTGGCACTGGCCCTGGTCCTGGTGGCCCTGGTGAGCTGGAGGAGGCGACAGAGGCGGCTCAGCTCGCCGGGTCCCCCGGAGGCCCGCGACATAGAGCAGGAAGGTAAGTTCTGCGTCTAGGGGACCCATGAGGCACTGCCCCGTGGAAGAGGGTCCGGCCACCTGGGGTTGGGGGAGGGCTGAAGGGGAAGGCAGGGTTCTAGGTGGGGATACAAAAAAGGGAGGAAAGAGCTGCTCTGAGGATCCTAGGCTGAGCAGGGAGACAGTCCTGCCTGAGACCCCAGGCCAAGCGAGAGACACAGCTGTGACCTCTCAGACCCACTGAGGAAGAGACACAAAGGCTGGTGAGCGCAGTCTGAGAGAGGGCTTCTCTGGCCTGGCTTCTCTCTGGGATGACCAGACTGCCACACTTCCTCTCTCTTCTGTCAGCACCCCTCATTTTGCTGCCCTCTCAGCACTTCCTGTCCTGAGAGTGATCATGTGTCACCCTTCCCCCCCTGCAGTGGGGCTTCATCTTCATCGACTTCTCTCTCAGTGGGAGAGCTGTCCCTCCTGGGAGGCTTCCAGAACAGGGATGGGGGACAGCTGTGACTCAACCCTGACTTTCCCCCCACCAGAGCCCCCGAACTGTGTCACCATCCTCTCTTCTGGACCCCTTGATGCCACAGCTCCCATCTGGCCTTCGCCCAGAGATGACCCAGCCACCACCCCACCTGCCCACAGCGTCCCTGTGCCAGCCACAGAGCTAGGCTCCACTGAGCTGGTCACCACCAAGACAGCCGGCCCTGAGCAATAGTAGCAACGAAAGGGGCAAGTCTGCCCTCTGTGGACTGCGAGCCAGGGATTTGGAGGTTGAATTTGGCTTTTCACCCCACCTGCCCCTTTTCTGGGAGCCAGGCTGCTCCCCAGCAAACCCTGCAGAACCACAGACACTGCAGACCAATGAGTTCAGCCAGCACGAAGTCCTATGGCAGGTCAGTGTTTGGCTTGTAAAACCCTACCATCTTTGGGAGCCCTTGAAGGTTGTGACTGAGATCCTGTGTTTTTGAGTAGTTGGGGCACTTTGAGTAGGAGGCTTCTCTTTTAGAGTGGGCAAGCTGCCAGTAAGCCAAAATGAATCTAGGAAAAGAATCCAGTGGGAGGATGCCTAATTTGTAGTTAGGTGTTGTATTTCTTTAGTACTTGCTCTCAAGAGCTGTCCTGCTGGGTGGCTCAGGTGGTTAGAGCACAGTGCTCATAACACCAAGGTCGCTGGTTCAATTCCCACATGGGCCAGTGAGCTGCGGCCTCCACAACTAGAGTGAAAACAACGACATGAAGCTGATGGGTCCTGGAAAAACACACTGTTCCCCAATAAAAAAAAGAAATAGCCTGAATTATGCTGATTCTCAGGTGTCTGTACCCCAATGTCAACCCTGAGCTTGGCCCAATCTACAAGGACCTATGATGCCATTTTCACCCTGATGGCAGCTTCCAGAGCCCAAGGCTTGCATTTGGGAGGAAGTCTACAGTGTCTGGGGCTAGACTGCAAACTCACGCTGAAGGCACACTGACAGGCATCAGAGACCACCTGCGGTCCCCGCTGCCTCCAGGGCACACTCAGCCATTCACAGGGCAGGGCTCAGGACTTGCAGGACCTGGCCTCCTTCATACAGAGGCCAGGACAGACCTGTGGCCTTGAACCAGCTGGACCTTGAGCTCCCTTCTCTTTGTGGCCTGCCCTCCCCAAGCACTAGGACTGAGCATTGCAGTCACTTGGCCATTCTGTGCCAACCCCTAGAGTCACCCACCATCCCAGTGGAACTGCTCCTCTGACAGTGGTGCCAATTGGTCTGGAACTGGGGCCGAGACTGTCTCTTCCAGTTTGGGACCACACTGTACACTTGATCAGCTTCTGCCTCGTATGCCAGCCCTCCTACACCGGGCTAGAACCTCCTGACCCCAGATTCCATCCTGGAACTGGAACTGGAACTGGAACTTGTCACAACACAACGCCCTTGGAACTGGAACTTGTCGCAACTCAACGCCCTTGGAAAGATCACTGGACTGGGAGTCAGAAGATGGGATTCTGGGTACCATTTTGTCCCACTGTGGGACTTTGGCCACATTCTGTTCCATTCATCAAATGTGTTCTGCTCACTTCTCCCTGACGTGCCGTCAGAGTTGCCTGGCACACACCTGCCCTTTCTGCCCAACCCTTACCCACCTCAAAAGATAGTTAGCGGGGCTGGCCCCATGGCTCAGGTGGTTGGAGCGCCATGCTCCTAATGCGTAGGTCGCGGCTTCCATTGCCACATGGGCCAGTGAGTTGCGCCCTCTACAGCTAAGATTGTGAACAATGGCTCTTCCTGGAGCTGGGCTGCCATGAGCAGCCAGAGGTTGGCGTGGGTTGGTGTGGGCTGCTGTGTACTGCCGTGGGCTGCTATGGGCTTCTGCGGGTACTGTGTGGTGCCAGGAGCGGCCGGTGGCCAGCCTGAGTGGCCGGCAGCCATCGTGAGCGGTCAGCAGCCGGCGAGAGCTGCCGTGAGCAGCCGACCAACGACCGGCGACCGACTGCCTCAGCCGGGGGAGTGCAAGGCTCACAATACCAGCATGGGCCAGGGAGCTGTGTCCTAGAGCTGTGTCCTACACAACTAGACTGAGAAACAACGGCTTGAACCGGAGTGTGGGGGGGGAGTCAGAAGGGGGAGGAAAGGACAGTGTTATGCAGGGTCTCAGCTTCCGCTCCCCAGACAAGAACGCAGGACATGGTGAGGCCAAAAAGGAACACCAACGGAGCCATGGGTAGGGGGTTCATACCACTATACTCTTGCTGGTGGCTGGGTTGGAGACACAGGAAGCAGGCTCCACATGATGTGCAATCCACCGTCTGTTTCTCTGCCAACCAACCAATCCCCTAGTGTAGCCTCAGCAGTTATATTAGTGGCTAATGGCTAACCAGTAACAGCTGATGGCCAACCAGCCACAGCGGATGGCCATCTGATTACAGGTGATGGCCATCTACTACCCGAGCCAGCACCTTTCCACGTGAGGCCGAGAGCCTGGAAACTGCTCTCTGGTCCTCTGTCCCCACAGTTAGCCTCCAGTAGCATTTGGAGACCCCAGGACCTGGACACTCACATCTCTCATACCTAAATCTCTTAGCCACTCCCTCCCTGAACTCCTTTCAGATGCCCCTCCCTCCAGGGAGCCAGCTGGCTGGGGTGAGATCAGGTGGCCAGCAGTAGGCAGGCAGGCCCAGAATGGCCCCAGCCATCCACTGGGCTGGAGGAGTCTGAGCGATTTCTGGCCACCCCACCCCCACCCCACTTTTTCCACCAGAGCTGGAGGTGAAACTAGTGGGCGAAACCCCTCTGGGGCCCAGACATGCAAACCTCTGGCACCACTGTGTCCTGGCTGAACCGCTGGCTAGTGTTCAGCTTCCCCTCCAGTCTGTTACTTTTTCTGAAAAACAGAGGGTTCAAAGTTAGATGCAAAGCTCTCCTCTTGGCCTGTGGCCCTCAGAGAAGAAGTAGAAGAAAACTTAGAGAATCCTCGACCCCTCACCGCATTTTACAGATTAGAAAACTGAGGCCCAGAGAACGAGAAGACTTGGCATCATTGTCATCCAGCAAAAAACAGAAGGAAAGTTCATTAAGGAAGAACCAGGAGGCCGAGGCCAGGGGAGAGGTGGGCAAAGAGGGGGTCACTCTCCCCCAATCCCTGAAAGGGACCTCGCCTCCAAGGGGCCTCCACTCTCTGGCCCTCAGTCCTAGGCATTGTTTTCTAAGGAGTCTTACCTCATTTGATCTTAATAAAGCACTTGGAAGAGAGCTGTTTGCTTTTAAAAAGTGTTTTTTATTTTAAAAAAAATCAAGACATGGGTTTTATAAACACTTTGGAAAATTCAAGACAGTAATCGAGGGTGGAATCTACAGAGAAATGACCCATAATCCAGCAGTACCAGGCCCCTGAGTGGTGGATTTCCTACATCATTGTAATCATTTTATATATATATATAAATTCATATCTTGACTGTCGTGTTTGGTGAGTTTTCCCTTGCCTTTAAACCCTTCACCAACAAGGTAAAAACCTTGGAAAGTGTTGAAAAAGTTTGCTGCTGGAGCATTTGGTTGTTTTCAGTTTTTACAGTGGTCCCCCCTTCTCGAGTCAACCGCAGTTTTAAAATATTAAATGGAAAATTCCAGAAATAAATAATTCATAAGTTTTAAATTGTGTGCCATTCTGAGTAGCATGATGAACTCTCACGTCTTCCTGCTTCTTCCCACTCAGGACGTGAATCATCTTTTTGTCCAGTGTATCCACACTGTGTATGCTCCCTGCCCATCAGTCACTTAGTAGCTTTCTCCGTTAGTGGCTACAGTGCTTGTGTTCAGGTCACCCTTATTTTACCTAATAATGGCCCCCAAGCACAAGAGTGGTTAGTGATGCTGACAATTTGGCTACGCCAAAGAGAAGCCATAAAGTGCTTCCTTTAAGAGAAAAGGTAAAATTTCTCTAGTCAATAAGAAAAACATTGTATGCTGAGGTTGCTAAGATCTATGGTAAGGACGAATCTTCTACCCATGAAATTGTCAAGAAGGAAACATAAATCTGTGCTAGTTTTGCTGTTGCACCTCAGGCTGCAAAAGTTATGGCCGCAGTGCGTGATAACTGCTTAGTTAGGATGGAAAAGGCATTAAATTTGTGGGTGGAGGACGTGAGCATAAAACGTGTTCCAGCTGACAGCGTGTTGCACCAGAAAAGCATTGAGCCTGTACGGAGACTGCAGCAAGGGCTCCCCTGGAACGAGCGCCCACATTCACGTCACTTTTATTACAGTATATTGTTATAGTTGTGCTATTTTATTATTAGTTAGTGTTGTTAATCGCTTACCGTGCTTAATTTATAAATTTAACTTTATCATGGGTGCATATATAGGAAAAAAACATTGTATATAAAGCGTTTGGTACTATCCAGTGATTTCAGGCATCCCCTGGGGGGTTTGGACCTGTCTCCCACGAATGAGGGAGGACAACTGTATATTGTAACTGATACAGTAGCACCTCCTTGTACATAAATCTTTTCCCGAGTCTGTTTCCCAGGAGAGTTGTTGCAACCAAAGTCCTTGACTTTTTAAAGGCCCCCGTTTGTCCATGAGCGGGGATTATACAGCCCATTTTACTGATAGGAAAGAAAAGGCCCAGAGAGGTGAGGGATCTGGCCCGAGATACAATAGGAGATGGAGCTAGGCTAGACCCGGGCTCCTGCCCCTGCCCTGTGCGCAGGTCCCGAAAGTAACTGGCCTAGATGCCCTCCTTAGGAGCTGCTGATTCTATTTGACTCCAGGTTCTACTTGTTTTCATCACCACTCAAAGATTTCTCTCTCCAACTGGTCTCTTTTTGTGATAAGAGGGATCCAAGACAGACTCTGGAAGAACTGCTTGTTGGAATGGCAATGGAGAGAAGCAGTTACCCTCCCCCTAGCCTGTATGTCTTGCCAGTTTTTCCTAAAGGAGGGTCTGGTTTCACCAAAGTCCCCAGGGCCCTGGCAGGTGGGGGTGGAGCTGGCTGAAGTCTCAGTTCCTCCTGGGGCTTCCTGCAGGCACCTTTCACTTCCTGCCCTGCAGCCCCCAATTCAAGAGTTCAGGGTGGGGGTAGGGAGGCCCAGATGGTGAGGCCAGGGAGGAAGGACCTGACCTCTTACCTTCCCTCTGTCTCAGCAAGGAAGGCCCCACACAGCCCTTGGCTTTTTAGAAACTGGTGACATCTCTCTGGACCTGTCTCACCCTCCGCAAAATGGAGCTTGAGGGCCACCCAGCTGTCTGAGATTAAAGACGTCATATGGCAAGGAGGGTTTCCACCCAAGAGTGCCTCCACCTCCTTCGTTCCGTGGGGCACAGGCACATACATCCTGCCCAGAGCCTCCAACCTTCAGCAATCCCCCCTGGGAGGTGAGTTTCCCAGAACTGATCTGAGGCTCTGGGCTTAGCACCCCCTCACTCATCCATTTACTGCCCATTGATCACACTGGATCCCAGACACATGTACTTGCTCCAGGGCCACTCTGGGTGGTGCTGGCGGTCAGCCCCAGGCCCTGCCATCGGATCCTAGTCTGATGGAAGACAGAGCAGGACACAACGACAGGGCAGGGGTGGGGGGATGCCCCAAGCAGGGGGTGACTAATCCAGCTTCCAAGGAGTGCTCTGAAGAGGAGGTATGTCCTGAATCCTGAGGCAGTTTTCCTGCTGGAATGGAGCAGGGAAAGGGCATTCCTGCCCCAGGGGACTGTGTGCAAAGGTGCAGAGGAGAGGGGACAGGAGGGTCAGGAAGCAGGGGCAGGGGAAGGGTCTGGCGAGCTGGGCAGTATGGCCTCCGAGTGCCAGGACAGGCTGTGTCAGAGGCCACACCGTGCCTGCCCCAGGCACACAGGGGCAGTCACCCTCAGGGAACCTGGGTACTCTTCCAGCCCCATCATTTGGTGTCTCACCCTTCCCTGTCCCCTCTGAAAGGCCACCAGATCCCTCTGTCACGCCACTGGACCCAGGGTGAGAACTCATTCCCATTTGCTCTGTCGTGGGTGGTTGGAGACAAATTCTTCCTCACCCAGAGCTGAAATCTGATCTTTCTCCCATCTGTGCCCCTCCCCAGCTGCCAGGTCCTGACCCGGGGGCGGTGTGGGAGGGGGATGGGAACTACCCAGGGTCACAGGGAGAGTCGGGAGGATCCAGGAAGACATGGATGCCTGCGTTCCCAGCTCACGCTCTTTCTCGGGACTGTTCAGGGCGGAGAAGCTGCGGGTGGGACGCTGCAGGGGTCCCTGCGCCCAGAGGGCCTCTGAGCATCTCTTCACTCCTCAGACCTGTAGAAAATCTGGGCTCCAGCCCCGGGCGCCCTGCCAAGGTCCAGAACAGTGCCAGCGACTCCGGGGCAGGCGAAAGTCCACCTGCGCGGCTCCTGTGGTGAGCCCGGGTGGCACCTTGCCTGCCAGCAGCCGAGACTAGGGCTCCCTTCCGGAGGGGGTGGGGCCAGGGTGAGAGGCGCGGCCGGGGGCGTGGTCAAGGAGAGAGGCGGGGCTGAGAGACCCCAAGCCTCAAGGTTGCCGAAAAGGGGCAGGGCCTCAGGCATGTAGAAGGGGTGGGTTCGTGGCCGAAGGGCGAGGAAAACGGGAGGCACTGGGTGAGCGGCGAGTCCACGACCAACCATACACTCTCCCAACTCTGGACCTCCGCACTCACGCGGGGTCCCCGTCCCCACGCGCGGCCCAAGCAAGGAGAGGCCCGGGTGCGGGACATGGGCCCTACTTTGGGGCGAGGTGTAGGGGAGGTGCGCTGCAGGACGCCTCCCCCCGCGCTCTGGGCTAGGAGCTGACCTCCGGTTGTGTCCAAGGAACCCGCAGGCCGGCGGAGGCAGGGCGGGCCTTTCCCGCGGGACGCACTGTGTGGCCTCCGCCAAGCCTTGTCCTCTCTGGGTCAGTTTTCGTGCTACCGTCTTGGTGGCCATCTCAGACCTGCACGTTCACGGAGGCCTTCCTGAAGACTAATAGGGGTACTCCAGGCAGAGGGATCAGCAGTGACGGAGGCAGGTGACGGGAGGGGAGGACCAGAGAGAGAGAGAGAGTGCTTGGGGAACTGGGACAGGAGGCTGAGCCCTGGCACCCAAATCGCACCACTCCCTTGCGACCTCAGGAGCCTAGTTCCTCCCACAGGCAGCTGGAGCCTGAGTCAGAGCTGCCTCAGGGAGACAAAGGAGGGAAGGCCTCCCTCGCCCCCCCATCCAGACCCCCTTCCCGTACTGGCATCCATCTGTGCTAGCAGGGACTCCATAGTGCCCACAATCTCTGTCTCCATCATCAATGATGAAATGGAAGCAAAATGGGCTTGGGGATGACGCCTTTGAGATTGTGGATGGCACCCACGGTGGTGATCACCAGCTAGCTTCTCAGCACCGCCCCGCCCCCATGAGTTGGCTTCTCCCTGCCGCCCTGTCAAAGAGGTGCTAGCAGCCCATGTTGCAGACGAGAAAACCGAGACCTAAAAAGGTTGAATAGCCTAATTAGGACAGAAATTGCAATCCACGTTAGTCAGGTATTGGGTGTGCTGTCAGGATGTAGAAACACTTCCCTAGGCTCTGGACTGGGGTCCTCCAGCTGCTCTCTCTGTACTGAACTGGCCAGAAGGTAGGTTTGGGGTTCACAGTGCAGGTTCCAGGCCAGACCCTGGCACTTCCTGGCTGTATGCCAGTCATAGCAAGACCCTCTGTGGGTCTTGGGTTTCTCTCTAGGAAATCCCAAATTCCCTGACCCAGGGCTGGGCATACTGGTCACTCAGCATTTAAAAGGGGGATACTGGGACCCAGCACAAGCTTTCCTTATGTGCACAACCTCTCAGGAATCCCTGAGCGTTTTACAGTCACAGCTGGGCACTGGGTGAGGGCTCAACAGTGAGAAAAGAACAGGCACATCCACACTTACACACATGTGTACACATGTGCTCATGGGTGCAGGAAAGGCACCCATAGTCAAGCTAGCCCCAGACATGCACTCTCGCTCATATTTGTGAGCACACAGACACCTGCACACTTAAATTGCCAGCACTTGCAGCTGGGGGCGGGGCGGGTGCCCTTCAGGCTCAGAGACACTGCTCCTCTGCCCGCCCCATGAGGCTTGCTTCAGATGCCAGGGGTTATTTTAAGCCTGGATCAATGGACGATTTTTGGTGACACAGGCTTGGGGCAGCGGGCAGAGGAGAAAGGGGGGAAGCGCTCTGCTGCCTTGCTATGAAGGGAGACCCCAGGGGCAGGGAGGGCAGCCTGGGCCCCATGTCTGGATCCCCTTGCCCAGTCCATAGCTGGGAACTTGGAGGCAGTGTCAGCTGAAAGAACGACCAGGTCCCAGGGCTCAGCCAGTCAGCTACGGCCTGTCATTGCCTTTGCCCCACCTTCTCACAGCCCTCCCCCTCCTCCCCACCCAGGCTGTGTGTTCATATGGAGAGGGCACTAAGTGCCAGGCACAGACCTAGTAGACCTGGGCATCTATGGTTGCTGCTGACCACTGAACCAGACTGGGTATGGGAGGACCTGGAGGTTGGACATCAGTCCCTGAGGGTAGGAGGGGACTGGAATCTGCTCTTGCATTGGACAAATGGAGATATATATGTATACATATATATATGCAGGACCTGATGGGAGTCAACACGGGGGGGGGGGAAGCTGAGCAGAGCATTCAATGATGCCAGGACACTGGGAACAAGAGAGAGGCCCAGGGAGGAGGGGATTCACTCTGGGCCCAGTAGTCACCCTACCTGGGAAGAGGCCACAGTCCTTGGAGGCAGAGACAAGCCTTTAAATCTAGTGCCCAGCAGTAGGGTGGGAAAGGGAGAAGTGGCCACCCTCAGAGCCCTGGTAACCTAGACTGCAGCTTGGCAGAGTGTGTGTGGGGCATTGATACAAACTGGACAGTTTGTGCCACGGATTTTATTTCTAGGAATACCCCCTAAGGAAGTGGAAAAGGATACACCAGAAAATATAGTTACAAAGTTCTAAGCAGAATAACAAACTGGAAGTTTGACATCAAAAAGTAAACTAAAAACCAGTTACAAAACTGTATGTAAAATATGACATATTTTATAGCATCAGTTGTCCCCGATGATGGGATTAAGGCAATTTCATTTCATTCCTTTGCTCACCTTTTCTTTTTCTCTAAATTTATGATAGTCTTTTAATGGGGTATGGTTTTCTGAGCTGGATACGAAGTGTGTTCCTGGGTGGAGGAGGGGGGAGCACGCTGTCTTTGGCCGTCGCACAAGGATGAGGGGGCAGGGCCTTGCAGGGAGGTCACTCCCCTTCCTGTTTTAGCTCACTAATACCTGAAATTAGCCTGTCAGCTCCTCATCTCAGCAACAGCACTTGATCCTCCCTAAAATGTGAATTCTTCTCCCTCTTCCCCCACCTCCTCCATATTTATAAGTTGATCCCAGTCTCTATGTGAAGAAGAGGATGCAAAGGGCAGCAGGAAAAACCCTATGAGCCCAAATTCTTCATTTTACAGAAACTAGAGACTGGAGTCACCTCATCCATCATGGGGGAGGCCTGTGCGGTGTGGAGACAATGGGCTGCACTGGACCCTCTTGATGTTTCCATCTGGACAGTGGGAGGCAACTTATTGGCTCCTGCCTCCTGGAGGGTGCGGAAAATGAATCGGCCCCCCCCAAGAAAAGTTTTTGATGTTAAGATGAGAAACGAAGGCAGAGAGAAGCAAGGCACCAACGCTTGGTCACATTCTCCAGTTAAACCCAACTTCGAAAAGTAAGACTGAGGGTACTCTCCCCGAGTCCACGTTCGGTAATTGCCCCCACCACTTTGCCCAGGGCTTGTGAATGGACCTGAGGGTCCTGCGGCTGGCCGGTTGGAGGGTCCGCCAATGGCCCCGCCCCTTCCTTGAAGACGGGCTAGCCCAGCCTCCTCCCCCTTAAACGCGGGATGACTGAGCGACCCCGGGAGGGCGCCGGCCAGGCCAAGCTCATCATCATAGGTGTGGGGACACCTCCAAACCCCAGCCCCGGCGTCCAGGAGGTTCTGGGAGCAGGGCGCGCGCCCTGGGATTAACGCTGCGCCCTACGCGGCGCGGAGGGGCCCCATACTTCGCCCTGTGCAGCGGCTCTGCTGCGGGTTTCCTTCCCATTTGACTGGCGGGAAAATCGAGGTTCAGAGAAGGGAAAGGGCCTGCTTCGTGTCACACCTCTCTGTCTCGAGCAGAACTGACGGAAGGGACGAGGAGGCGGGAGATGGGGGCGGCAACGACCCTCCCGGGGCTGCTCTGTCCCCTCAGTTCCCGCACTTGTAAAACCTTGACGCGCCCGCGGTAGGCTTGTTGTCCAAAGCTAATGGTCCTGAGGGTCGTAGCTGAATGCCCCGGAGTGCCCAGCTGCGAGAAATGATTTGGGGAGGCCTTCGGGAGTATCCCGTGGGGTGCCCCGGCTGTGCGGGCTCCACCGCGCCCCCTCCCGCCCCTGGCGTCCGCCGCGCTCCTCCCCCGGCTCTGCTCACTCCCTCCCGCCCTTCTTCCCGCGCTCTCTCCTTCCCCCGCCCGCCCGAGCCCGCGCGGAGCCCGAGCCGCAGCCAGAGCGCGGGCAGCACGGAGCCGGCGGCGGGAAGGCAGCGGTGTGGGGCGGCGCGCCGCCCCCACTAGGCCCGGGATCCGCACACCCGCCGGCTGAGAGGCCCGGGACCGTGCGCAGGCGAGGACCCGCTGCCCGGACCAGGGGCGTCCCAGGGCGCAGACTGGCCGGCTCGGGTCCGAGGTGAGCCCCGGCAGAAGACGCGCCCAACTGCCCCGGGAGCTCCGGGCCGAGCCCACCGGGGTCTGGGGTGCTAGGGGGGGCCTGACGGCCGAGGAGGCGTCCACCGGGAGCCAGCTCCCGGGAGGCGGTCCCCGCGCGATCCCTGCGGGCCCCGCGTGATCCGTGCGGGCGAGAAGGAGCCGGCCGGGCGACCGGGCCGTAGGAAGCCGCGGCGCGTCGCCATGCGCGGGGCCCTGTAGCCGAAGGCGCGGGCCCGATGGAAAGGGCCGGGGCTCGGGGGCTGCGAGGCGGCCGCGGCCCGCCAGGGCCCCGGCTCGCGCTAGGGCTGGCGCTGCTGCTGGTGCGGCCGCCGTCGGGCCGCGCGGGGGCCCCGGAGGCGCAGGAGTCGGCGGAGCCCGGCACGGCGGCCCCGGCCGGCGGCGACCGTTGCCGCGGCTACTACGACGTGATGGGCCAGTGGGACCCGCCCTTCAACTGCAGCTCGGGAGTCTACAGCTTCTGCTGTGGCACGTGCGGCTACCGCTTCTGCTGCCACGACGGGCCCCGGCGCCTTGACCAGAGCCGCTGCTCCAACTACGATACACCGGCCTGGGTGCAGACCGGCCGGCCGCCCGCGCGGGCCCGCGACGCCGTCGTGCCCCGTGACCCGGCCCGCGAGCGCAGCCACACGGCCGTCTACGCGGTGTGCGGCGTCGCAGCGCTGCTGGTGCTGGTGGGCATCGGGGCGCGCCTGGGCCTGGAGAGGGCGCACAGCCCGCGCGCACGGCGCACGGTGACCAGGTGAGCACGCGCCGCCCGGGCCTGGGCCCCGGATCCCCGCCGGTCCGGCTTGGACCGCCCTGCCTGCGGGGCTGGCGCCCCCGCACGACCCTTCATCCTTCGCCCCCCTCTCGGAACTTTGGTCCTCTCAACAGCACCTCCTCCTGTCCTGGTCTCTGACTGTCTCCAGGTCTGTGTCTCCCCTCACCCCCCCACTCTCAGAGGGAGACAGCCGATACCGCCCTGTCTTCCCTTGACCTTCCGGCGGAGCTGGGTGCGGGGCCGCCCTCCCCCGCAGCTCCATCCTCCGGAGTGGGCGGGGAAGGCTGGTCGCCCGACCGAGGGCACAAGGTCTGCGCCCAGGGGATGGGGCCTGGGGCCCGAGCCCCATTGCGCTGGTTGTGGGTGTGGGCTGACCTAGTGTTGGGCGTCTTGGGCCCTGAGGGAAGAGAGGATAGGGGGCATGTTCTGTAGCTCTCTTGGTTCTCTGCCTCCTTCTCCCCTCATTTTCCCCTTCCTCTTTCCATCTCCTTCCCTGCACCACCATAGCTGTGACTCAGGCCTGACCTTCTTTTCCTGGTGTTTCAGAAGGCTTCCCCAACTCACCCCACTCAATACTCCCCAGGCGAGGGTCAGGGTCTCCTCTGGTGTAGAAAGGGGCTGATCTGTGGGGGCCATGAGTTAGTTGCTGCAGAGGCCAAGACAAGTGCTAGCTGAGTTCTGAGCTATGTGTGAAGTGGGGTGTACGGGACCCAGGTTCCCTTCCTCACCGGGATAGGGACTCAGGGATTCTGTGTCCTGACCCCTGGAACCCTCACTCCACCCCCGCACCTCCCCCATTTCAGGCCCCCAGCCACCGTCATGTCCTGGGACCTGCGCCTTTCTCACTCACCCAGGTTCTGGCTCCCTTGGGCATGTAGGCTGCTGACACTGCTTGTGACAGGCTGGTATTAAAAGTGACAATAGAAAGAAGCCCCCACGCTTGGGTGGGCCAGCTGTGGATGCTCCTCCCTCCTAGACCTCAGGGGCAGGGGATGAGTGCTCCCCTGGCACTCTTCAGCACCCCTTGTCTCCACACCATTTAGCCGACCCCTCCCAGACAGCTGCAGGGCGGAGCTGGGGCTGGAACCTTGGCCTCAGCTTCTGTGCTGCCTCCATGATGTGGAGGCGCTCAGCCTGGGTCCTGGCTGCTGCAGGGGCAGGGCCTGGGCCTCCTGAGTTTGGAGTCCCTCATGCTGGGTGAGGGGGAGAGGACAGGACATGCCCTTGACCAGAGTGGGGCAGCAGGAGCTGAGGGCCATGATGGTATAGAGGGGTGGCTTGCGCAGCCGAGCTGACATGTTCATCTAGAACCTACTTCATCTGCAGGGAACTGGGAAGCAGGTCTGGAGATGCTTTGGGGAGAGCTGGCCCACCCCTGATGGGTTATGTGGCCTGAATCGGTCCCTTCCTCTCTGGGCTTCAGGCTCCCATGTTCCCTGACTCCCTTTTCTCCTCTGAGGAGACCTGGAACCCAGCTTGAGCTCCTGTGTGCTTGTGTTGTAAACCCCTGCACTCCCCACCAAGTCTCACCCTTAATTCTGCCCTGTTGAGGTGGGTGATCAGGGAAGGTTTCTCAGAGGGCTAGGGAGAGGGGGTAGCTGGAGTCTGTCCCAGGAGAGTTTGTGCAAAGGCCCAAAGGCATGAAAATTACCCAGGTGTTTGGCAAAGCTGGCTGGCGGGTGTTTGCCCAGAGATGAGAACACGGGTGGGTTGCTGAGGGATGGGTGGGGCAGGAAGGTCAGCTCAGGCAGGCAGTAGGCTGCTTTCAGACCCGGTAGCCAAACAGTGCCCACCCCAGGTGTCCCAACTACAGTGTGTTTCTTCATGAATCAGCCATTTGAGGCCCCAGCCCCAGAAGGAGGGTCAGACTGGGGTAGGAGAAAATCATGGGTTCTGGGAGCTGAAGGCAGCTGAGCTGAAGGCTGGGTTTGGCTGTCTGTGGGGAAGGTTCAGTCAGAGGCTGTCACAGCTGGGTGGGGGCTGGGTGTCCTGGTACCCAGGGAGGCCACTGCCCAAGGTCATACAACCTTTGGTGCTAGGCTGGCACAGGGGGTTCTCCAACCCCTCATCTGTCCTCCGTGCCTGTGCCAGCAGCTGTGTCCCAGGACCCAGCAGAAGCCCCTGCTGTGTTAGGTAGGCCATCTTTAGGCTTCCTGGAGGAGGGATTTGAAGAATGAGTCTTTTACCGGAGGAGATGGAGGGGAGGATATTGTTAGCAGAAAAAGCAGCACGAGCAGAGTCCAGGAGACTGATATGCTCACAGAGCTTGTGTTGGGAGAGGAGGCTCAACTCGAAGGGTCTTGGAGAGTGAACTCCAGGATGGGGGGAGGGCTTTGGAAAACTAGGTGGCCCTGGTTCACATGACCCCATTGGAGTTTCCTGACCTGCTCTGGGAAGTGGCCGTGCTGGGGCCAAAGGTCGTAACTGGTAGGGGAAACGATGTGTGAGCCCAATCACAGGGAGAAGGGAGGCCCAGAGCTGCTGGAAGAGCTGTCCAGGGTCACACAATGAAACAGTGGTGGCCAAGGCTGGCCTTTGATAGGGCAGTGCCTGGCTGATGAGGAAGCAGGAGGCTGGGGGGGCTGCTTCTCACCACTCTTTCCTCACAGGACACTGACAGAACTTCTGAAGCAGCCGGGCCCCCAGGAGCCACTGCCTCCACCTCTGGGCCCACCTCTGGGTAGCTGTGTCCAGGTACAGATGGGTGATGGCCTCCCCAGGGGCTCACCCCGCAACAGCACGGGTGAGTAGACTGGTGGGTGGGCATTTGCTCATCTACAGCACAGAGCCACCTTTGTCTGGGAGCGAGGGAAGTGGTGTGATGAGGGGCAAAAGGCTCTGAGCAGAGTGCTTCTCCAATGGAAATGCGCTGTCTGCCTCTGCACATGTGTGAGTGGGGGCTGGACGAGCTGGTCAGCAACCCTTGGTAGAGAAGCATCCTTCCAGGGGTCCTGCAACCACCAGCCTCAGAGACTGAGGAAGGTTCCAGATTTAGGGATCCCTGGCTCAGGTTCTAGTTCAGCACCCTGGGGTCTGCCTGGCCAGGGTCTGTGGCCTCCCGTGGGCCTTTTCCTCCAGGCAGGAGTCTCCCTCTTGGCCTCTTGCTGGCCAGGCAGGCTTGACAGCACCCCCCACCCCCCAGCCCGGCCATCCCCACAACTTCCCTGTGTGGGTTCTAATCCTCAGATATTCCCTCATCTCTGATGGGAGCAGGTCCTGGGACTCAGTGCCTGGCTGAAACCGAACATGCTGGGGTGTCATCCACTAGGTTAGCACCCACACAGGACTGGCTGCTTTTCATGTTATTCTGAGCCAGGCGCTGGAGATTCTGCCATGAAGACAGGTTCCACTCTCAGTTTCGCCCAAATAGCCACCCCACAAGTTCTCATTAAAGTGTAGGTGGGGAGAGGGCAGCGAAGAAAGAGGGGGTAGAGCAGGTGCAGTGCCCTCCAGTCAGGGGGCCTAGTTTCTTCTTTCCCTCTCCCTGCTCTAGACAAGAAACGTCCCAACAACATGCCCCTTGGGTCGGCGACACCAGGGCCCCCGCGTGGTCCCCAGCTGCAGGGCGGCGGCAGCATGACGTTACAGCGTGACTTCGCTAAGTACGCCACCCTCGCCACCCTCAAGGCAGCGGCGCTCCAGACGTCAGGTGAGTGGCCCCGTTTGGGTGAAGAGCGCAGGGCCCACTGCACCCAGGTATCTAAGCTCCTAGACCGCAGGGTTTGGAGTCCCAGCCTGGAGTTTCAAAGTGCCCAGCCTTTCGAGTCAGCGCTCCAGCCAGCTTCTATATGGCGCCATGCCCTGACCTGGCCGCCTGGCTGCGACCCCTGGCAGGATCCAGAGCGCGGGGCGTGGAAAGCCGGTCTCTGGCGGCCAATCCCCGCCCTGCCCCGCCCCGGAGGCTCTGAGGCCCCGCCTCCCGCGACCTGACCCTGCCCCCGATTGCCCCGCCCTGTCCCCACAGAGGCGCCCCCTCAGGACTTGTACCAGCGCTTTCCCTTGTCCGCGTCCGCCCCGTTGACCCTCCCGGCGCGGACCCCGAGGCCTCCCGAGGACTTGCCTGCGCTGCTCGACGTCTGCCCCTGGGCTCCGCCGGGCTACAAGCCCCCCGTCGGCCCTGTCCGGTCTGGCCACTGCAAGGCCTGGACCGCAGGCCGCCCGGCTCGGCCCGCCCACCGCGGCCACCTGGCGGCTCAGGCCTCTCCTGCCCCCCGGCGGTCGGGCCACCCGCCCCGGCGCCAGTTCAGCGTGGAGAAGTTGCCCGAAGCCTTCGGTCCGCAGCCCCCTGGCCTTTACGGCTGCGCGGGCCGCGGACCCCGGCACCTGAGCACCAACAGCAAAGCTGAGGTCACCGTGTGAAGACGGGCCTGGTGATTCTTCCAAGACATCGCATCGCCAGGAGCCCTGTCTGTCCGGGATCCGCCATACGCCTGGTCCAGCAGCCCAGGCCATGGGGGGTGGAGGGAGGGGCGCCGCTCTCGAAAGTCCAGCCCTTTCGCTGACTGCCCAAACTGGACTGGGGGCCTTGGAGCCTGCAGGGCTAAGAAGGGGCCTGTCCTGGGGACCGCAGGGTACGGATTCCTCATGTAAATACCCTTTTATTTAGCTCCCATCCCTGAGAATAAAGGAGCTCCAGCTTGGCTCTGAGAGGGGCTGATGGTGTAGGCATTGCTCATTGACTGGACAGACGGCAGTGCCGGCAGAGGGCACAGCATGTGCAAGAGCAGAGGGCTGGCTCCTGAGAGCCGACCAGTGTGTTCTAGGAGCTGGAGGTGGCTGGAGGGGGTGGTCAGGGCTGAATGCCAGGCTTCATGTCCATACTAATGGGACCCATGGGAGAGGGGCTGTTAGGTCCCAGCCAGCTTGAGGCTTGGACCTAGGGGAGAGGGCTGTTGGGAGAGTTCCCTTGGAGGTTCATGCCCCTTACTGGAGGGTCAGCCGCTCTACATCTTGAGTTGCCTGAGCCTGGCTGAACCTCACTGACAGTCTGGCCCTGGGCCGGCCCCTGGCCTGCAGGCCACTTGGCCAGCTTGGCCCACAGCCACCCCCCTAATGGTTGTGGGCAGTGGGCCGGGTGGACAGCTGGTGCTCAGGATGGCAGAGCCTCTTCCTAGTAGCTGCTATGGGGGGAAAGGGGATGTTGGACCCAGGGCCTTGGCGGTGCCCCCTCTGGAATGCTCACACCACACACGCTTGGCACTGCCAGCTCTCCCCCTTCCTGCCAGGTAGGCTCCAGGTACAGGGCTGTGGCCCAGGGCAGTGCCAGCAGCCTGTGTGCACTGAGTTACTCTGACAGGTACTGTTCAGGAGGTTGAGGGCTGGGCTGTGCCCCTCATGTGACCTCACCCAAACCACCCAGTTGGGCCTCAGTTTTCCCTGTGTACCCTAGGCAGGGTATGCTGTTTGGTAACAGTGGCCACCATTTGTTGCTGTTCCTTTCATTTAATTACAAGAACCCCATGGGCATGTGGCTTTACAGATGAGGAAATTGAGGTTTTGAGACCTAAATTGCCAAGGTCACCCAGCTGACTCGGTTAGGATTCCTCTGTATTCTGCTGCCACGGTGACCCTGATGGTGGAATGCCAGGCTGTGTGGGGGTTGGGGGAGGAGGGAAGGTTATGAACTTGTGCGCTGGCAGAGAGGCGCCCCTGCTCCCAGTGTACAGATAGTCTCATACCTAGAGGGTGGACTACCCGGAGGCCCCCAAACCCAGCAGCTCTTCACCTGCTGGAGGATCCACCTCCGTCTCTAAAGGCGGTTGAGGAAACCAAGGCCCAGAAGCTCCAGGACAGAGTCCCAGAGCCCCTGGTCCTGCTTGGAGGGGAGAGCCCCCACACCTTGAACCCAAGGTGGGGGTGGGATACCCCAGGGCCTATTCTGCAGCTGTGTGGAGCCGGGGGAGGCGGCGTGGCTGCTGAGTCATGTAGCCAGCCGAGACTCACAAAAAGGATCAGGTTCCTGGGCACACTGGCCACCCACGGTCACCCACCTGGATGACAGGCCCTGGCTGGCTGTGCCGGGGCGGTGGGCGTGACCTCTCTGTTCACTCTCAGTCCCAAAGGCCTTGGATCTCCATCCCAGGGGACAGGCTGAAGCCTTGGCCACCACTGAAAATACTGCTGTAATAACTGGACAGGGAGCAGCTGCAACTGGGCCCCACTTGGATGCTTGGGCTCTTGTGACAGTGTAGTCTACGGTAACTGCCCTTCAGAGAAGAGAGTAGCTCGGAACTGAGGGGACCGGCCCACTTCTCAGCCACGTCAGGGGACTGCACTTCAGCCTCCAGGCTCACAACCATGCAGCACTCCTGACTCTCTCTACCTGGGCCGCACTCTCCCACCCCACCTCTCCTGTGGTCTTGCCCTTCCCAGCTTCATGAGTCACTTACCATATACTGGCACATTCAAAGTGGCCAACAAATCTATAGGGACTGTAGCCAAAGACAGGGATTGTCCCCATTCTGCATACGTAGAAGTGGAGGCTAAGGTGACATCCCACCCAAGGTGACCCAGCTCAGAAGTATGGGAGCTTGATTTGGATGTGACTTTGGGGCCAGTGAGTCTCTCTCCTTAGAGGCTCACTGCCTCTGGGGAGGATGGGGAAACTGAGGGTCAGTCTACCCCATAAGGGAGAGATTTATCTGAGGGGTGAACACAGAATGACTTAGCACCCTAAATGCCCCAGAACTGCAGCTCTCAGCCAAAGAGTCAGCTATAAGCCACGGGTGCAGTGACCTCTGATTCCAGCAGCACCTTGTCCCAGCCTGGAGTGTGTGCGAGGCAGCCAGTGCTGAAAGGAAGAGGCCAGGCGTACGGGCAGCCAGAAGTTCCATCCCAATGAAGGCCCCTGGGGGCCTCTCAGCAGAGAGGGAGGGGCTTTTCCTCCGTTCCTGGCCCACTGGAGGCCAAGCCACGTAGCCACCTGGCTCGTCACCACAGTGGTCACATTACAGACCCTCACACACCTCATGCTGGGTGGTACCAATCTGTGTTTATTGAATAATCTACATCCAGGAGATGGTGAATTCCACATCAAGGCAGCCATAGGCGTATCCCCTTTTTCAGTGAAAAATTACCCCCTCCCATCCCTAAATAATAACAAGAAAAGGCACAGTATATACACATGACACAAGGGCTGGCTCAGCCGGTGGCCCGGGGCCATAAATTACAGTAAGGGGGGAAGGGCAGGAGAGAGAAAGTAGGTGAGGTCCAAACTGACCCATTCTGGCCTGCACTGGGCATCAGGGGAGCCCCTGCAAACTCTGCTCCAACCAGCCTGAGGGGGCGAGAAACAGAGGAAGGGAGGGAGAGCAGCCCCGCTCAGCCTCCCAGCAGGGCTCCCAAACAGAACTCAGGTCCAGGTCCCAGAGAAATGACCTCAGGGGAGGCACCAAGCCAGGGAATCCAGAAAAGCAGGACCACTTTTCCTCTCAGGATCCCCAGCGAAGCAGGGGGCCTCATTCCTAGTGCCCATCCCTGCCACCCTGGCTTATTTTCAGGTCAAGAATTAGGGATAAACCTAATTAGGGATAGACCATGGAGGTAGGAGTTGGGTGGGAGGGGATGGAGAACCCATGCTGAAGGCCCTGGTCCCCAGACCCAATGGGTGACTTCATCTCTCCCAGCCCCTGGGTCTACCCTGAGCTTGGGCTGACATCCCACGGGGCAGGGGAGTGGGAAGGAACAGGACAATTAAATAAGATACCATTTATTTTTTAAAAAATTAAAAAATAATGCCGACATTATTTCATCCATCCCAGGCTTGCCCCCTGCCTCCCTGCCGCCTCTCCAGGGCAGGGCGCCCCTCCTTCCCTGGCTGTCCTGTGTAATAAACAGAAAACAATGAACTGGCTTTGTCAGGCACAGGGGAGGGGACGCAGACCCAGGGAGAGAAATAAAGATGCCACAGCAACTTAGTCCTGCATCACGGCAAATCCAAGCACACTGATATAAAAACATTCGTATAAAAAGGGGTTGAGGGCATGCTGGGCACAGTGCCACGGGTGAAGTGCTCTGGTACCCAGAGACCCATGTCCCCCAGAGGGAAAGCCCAATAAAAAACAAGAAAGCAGGAAAAGGGGGAAGAGACACTCAGAGAGAATCTTGGGAGGGCTGGAAAGAAGGGCTGGGCAGCTTGGGAGCTCCCCCTTGCAAATCAGGGTACTCCCAATTCCTGCCCTGCTCTATCTGTCCTCTCTCAGGCCCAGTGGACCCTGGACCATGTGCCTCTACCCACATAAGCAATAAGGGGCTCTGTCCAGGGGCCCATGGGCCTGAGGTGGTTCAAAAGTCTTGGCAGGCGACAGCTCAGAAGACGAGGCCCATGTCCTGGCTCCCAGACAGAGGGAGAGACAGAGAATAGGGAGGAGGGAGAGACAGACCAGAGGGAGGAGGAAGAGACAGAGAAGAGGGAGGAGGGAGAGACAGAGAAGAAGGGGGAGGGAGAGAGAGACAGAGGGAGGCAGTGGGCCTAGGTGAGCAGGGCCCGCTGGTCAGGAAGCGGCAATAGCAGTGCCACCCCCCAGCTTGACAATCATCTGCTGGCAGTCGTTGCATGAGCGCCGGTCGCCCACCTTCTCCAGGGTGCGGGCTGCCTCGGCCAGCAGCACTGCCCGCTGGCCCGGGGAGGAGAGAAAGGAGAGGGGAAGGTGGCGGCAGGCCAGCAGGATGGCGGTGGCCCGTTCTCGCTGGCCGGGCCAGGCGTCCACCTCTCCTGTGGGAATGAGGAGCTACATGTACGAGCTGCTCGCTGAGAGCCGCTAGGATGCAGGTGCTACTCGAAGGGCTTGATGTGGACTCCTGTATTCCGTCCTCATACCAGCCCAGTGACATAGGTCCCAGTGCCCTCCCTAGTTCACAGACGAGATGAGATCAACTCAGCTGGCCCCACATGGCTCGTTACGTGGTGGCACCGAGATGTAGCCCAGGCATCTGGCTCTGGGCCCATGCTTCCTGCCACCCGGCTCCCGCACCGGGACGACCTCCGCAGCCCTCCCCTCCCCGCTCCTGAGGCTGGACCCACCACAACCCGAACCCCACAGCGCCTTCGTGGACCCACCAAGTCAAGCCTTGGGCTGCTGATTCTCGCACCACCTCTGCCGAGGTCAGTGCCGGGCCCACAGCAGGCCTTGGAGCCGGGGTGCCGGCGGACTCACCGTGCTTGGCGTTCTGGGCAGTGCGCCGCCGTAGGCTGTGCTCCAGCAGCTGGTGGGTGCGGGTGGGACTGGCTCCTGCCATCAGGCGCACAGTGGCTTCATGCAGAAACACCTGGAGGCGCAGGGAGACAGTCACGCCCTGTAGGTACAGGTGCCTCTCCCTGCGGCATTCATCTGCCACCTGACCCTGCTCAGCCTCTGAAAGTGACCTCTCTTGTCCTCACTGGGACCCCTGATACAAGCCCGAAACCTGGAGGAGTGGCAGGCTTCACAGCACAGGCCAGCCGGCGGGGCAGGAGCGAGGCAACCGGTGAGAAAGGCAAAGGGCTCCCAGTGACGGAGGGCGGCGTGCCCTCTGAGCTTGGAAGACAGGTAACCTGGGTGAAGCCTCCAGTCCTCGGAGGCTGCCTTCAGCTTGAGAATAGGACAGAAGGTGGGACAGGGGCAGGAGGGATGTAGGGGAGGACAGCTGGGTACCAGCGAGGTCCAGGTCCTTTTGTCTCTTCAGAAAGGAATAGAGTCCAGAATGTTTGCAGGTGAAAGTCTGCAACTCTTCTGAAAGTAGGAGTCGTGGGGGTGGGGAGGAGAAGGCCTAGGTTTCCAATTTCTTAAAATCTCAAGGTCCTTTTATACCTTAATATCTCAGTGTGGGGAGGGTCTGGGGTGCTGCCTGGAAGGCAATGGGGGAACCACTGGGTTCTCATGTGGGTTGAGGCAGGATGGAAATGGCACTCCCCAGGCGGCCTCTGAGGCCAGCCGTGCCCTGAGCAGACCAGAGGGCCGCCGAACCTTGGGGCACACTTCCTTTGACCAGGGAGGGGTGGCGCTCGATGATTACGCTTGTCTACTGTGTCTGTCCTGGTTCGCTGCACAGGGGCCACGGGACGACCCTGTGAGGGTCCCACCGCACCCTAGGGTGAGGGTGGCCTCATGCCCTTCCCCCTCACTGACACTCTGGCCTCCTCACTTGAAGTTTCTGAAAATAATTCAGGCAAAAATATGTAGTATACATTACTCTAATAAGCAGTAAAAATAAAACAAGGAAATAATTTAAGTCCAGTAAGCCCAGTTATGCAACTGCCCTCGGAGACCTAGCTCAGACTCTGTGGCGTGAAGAACCAAAGCTCCTGAAGGTTCAGAAAAAGGATTAGATGTGGTTCTCGGGAGAGTGTGTCACTCTGAGCCCAGCTGTGAAAGCCAGAGTAGAGCTCCCTCGTGTCCTTCCCACCCCACTCCAGAGGGGGCCAGGAGCCCCTCCCCTCCCAGTGTCTGACTATGAGATGCTGGTCCTCTCTGTGGGCCGTGGGGCCTGCTCCCCACCACACAACCAACAGGAGCTGAACCAAAGAACACATGGCACCCAGCCCATTTCTTGACAAGTCGGCTGGCTGACCTCAGAGGACCAACTCCACGACCCCACGCAGCTGTTATGCTGGGCCCTGGGGCCCCCAATCTGCCCTCCCCCAACAGGTAGCTGGGCCTCACCTTGCGGTAGGCTGGGCGGAAGCTGTGTGCCAGCCTGCGCAGGCTGCCCAGGTCCCGCTGGAAGCCAGCCAGCTCGGCGCCTGACGCGTGGTAAGTCTCACCCAGGGCCTGGCTGGCTCCTGCCTGCTTTTGCCAGAGTGCTGTCCGCAGTGACAGGAGCAGATCACAGGTCAGCAGCTGGATCACCTGTGGGGTGGACCGAGGGGAGGAGACAGGTGATGGGCCTGCTGCTGAGGCAGGGGCTGCACCTACAAGGCCCTGCCAGCCCAACACTCGGCAGCTCCGGAAGGAAACAGAAAGCCCCAGATGGGGCAGCCTGCCAGACACTCCAGAGGGAACCAGAGAACAGCTAAAGAACGAACTCGGGCTCACAGCATCTAATCCTTTCCATGGCCCCAGGTGAGAGATCTGTTCTCCCCATTCTGCGGGTGAGCATGCGGGGATCAGAGAGGGGCTGTAGCTGTGTCGGGACACACAGCAGCAGAGGAAGGAATACACCCTCATAAGTCTGACCAGAAGTCACAGGTTCCTCCCACCTCACAGCTGGCACAGAGGTGCCATGGCCCTGCCCTTCCAGTGGAATGGAAGAGCCTGAAGCGGCAGTGAAGCCTGGAGATTGGGGGAGGGTAAGGAGAGGAGAGGCTCACTTCAGAGGGCAGCCAGGAGCCCAAGAACGCAGAACCGCAGTACAGGTGAATGACTGGGTTTAGACCCACTGGCCTAGATCAATTGCAGTTTTGTCATTGATTAGCTACATGACCCTGGCACACAACCGAACCTTTCTGTGCCTCAGTTTCCTCACCCACAAAATAGGCCCCATGGGGCCGTTATGAGCATTCCATGAACGCACCATGTGGGCACCACGCCCGGTCCTCAGAAGCAGTCAGTCAGTGCTGGCTGCTGTTAGGCACAGATGCCGCATGAGCCTGGGCCTCACGTCCTCTCTGTGTGGTACCCATGAGGCTGGGCCTGCCTGGCTCCTAAAGCCACCAGCACCACGGAGCAGTGATAGTGAGGAGACAGTGAGTCCTTTTCGAGGTGGGTCCTCTGTGGCCCTCAGGTTCAGAGGGCCTCCCCAGGCCATTCCTCACCTGGCCCAGCCTGGCTTTCCCCTTCTCGAGGGTGCTGGGCCTGGGGAGGTCACAGCGCTGCCTCACACCCCACCCTGGACTCTGCCCCAGTCCTGCTCAGTGCCCTGACCCTTGCCATTCTGTCTTCTGGCTGCTGGCAATCTCAAGGGGACATGGATGAGCGCCTCCCCCCATCTCAAACAAGACTTGGCACTTCTAAGAGGTGAACACTGGGGAGGCACCTTTGGGTGGGGGCAGTGGCCTGGGGCTGGATTCTGGGAGCCACTAGGCTCCACAGGGTATCCCTTTTGTTAAGGCCATTCTCCTACCGAGAGTTGTCCCCCAGGAACGCAGCCCCCAGGGTGCCCCTAGCCTCTCTCATTCACCAAATCCAGCTGAGACTGTCTGGTTTTCTCATGAAGACAAATACTATGGGAGACCAGCAGAGGAAAGGCACAGCGGGAGACGCGGCTCCCCAACAGGTCCATTCTGCACACTGCCTGTCCTGCAGGGCTGGCACGCTGTCCTGGGCCACAGAAAACCTCTAGCCGGAAGTGCCAGTCTAGGCACCGGGGACCAAACCCCAGCGAGGGGCGCAGAGTCTGACCCTCCGGGATACACTCCCTTTCTGGAGTGAAACCACGCTCCGCCTGGTGAGCAGACGGTGCTGTGCTTCCAGCTGCATGCACTCCCCCCTCGCCTTTCCCGGGATGGCTGTGCCCTGGCCCAACAGGGCCCTCTACGAGGCCTGGGGGAAGTCTCTCGAGGGCCGGGCAGGCCTCTGGGATGCACTGTGGAAACATTGCACGGGTACCGCTAGAACGTGCAATGCAACTACAATGCACCACAGCTGCCTGCTAGGAGTGTGCGGCTGGCCACGGGGCTCCCGGGACGCTGGTCGGCTCAGGCGCATGTGCACGTGGGAGGTGGGGCCCACTCCAAGGCTGGCCTCCAGGGGCCTGGCAGGTTGTGCGAGCTTCCCAGAGCAAACGCAGAACCCTAGCCAGCAGGATTGGGACTCAGAGGGCCTAGCAGAGGCAGGGGGAACACGCCTGCCCTGAGGACTAAACAGGGAGCCCACCCAGGCCAGCAGGCTACGTTCTGCCTGGTCTCTGTCTCTCAGACAGCCCCACAGGCTGGGTAAGTTCAAGATGGGTCAGAGTACTCCTGCCCACCAGAAATGAGCACCTCCCGGAGGGGCCAGATAAGCCCCCACTCACGTGGTTGAGGGTGGGGTCGCAGGTGGCCCCGCTGACATTGAGGCTGCCCCACAGGTGGCCACTGGCCCTCTCACAGTGGCAGAAGGAGCTCTGCTGCCCATCCGCCTTCCCGGGCAGTGAGGCGTGCATGGCTCTGCAGGTGTGGAAGACGGCCTTCACCAGGGGGCTCCTGGGCGGTGAGAAGGAGGCAAGAGGCAGGAGGTCAGTACTTGTCACCTTGAGGAGTAATTGGAGGAGACCGAACCGGTGACCCCACACTGCTGTGTGACACGTAGGCCTGGCGACTTGAATGCTGCCATAGTGGTTCCAGGTCCCCAGCTCCAGATCTGAAATGCCAGCCCTGAGCAAGGGTGGGCTCCCCATCCCGACAGCGTCTCCTTCAAGCACCCACTTTCCAGTGAGGGAGTCGGATGTTAAATACAGTAAGTGCTGAATACACAGTGGCAGGTGGTGTAAGTGCCATGAACGCAAGTCATGCAGAGGAAGGGAGTGGCATTTACAAAGAACAGTCAAGGATGCCCCCCTGGAAGGGTGACATTTGAGCCGAGACCTGAAGGAACTGGGGGAGTGAGCTGACTGGATTTCCCGGGAGGAGGGTTCCAGGCAGAGGAGCGGCACGTGCAAAGGCCCTGAGTGTCTGACAGATGTGACACCCACGAGCCAGCGTGGCTGGAGAGGAGGGCGTGGGGGGCAGGGAGAGTGAGCTGCAGGGTCGGTCATGGCCAGACGAGGACCTCAGTTTTCTCATCTATCAAGCGGCCACAATGCTACTTGCTGCTAGTACCTATGGTGCCCAAGAGTAGTTGGCCCATTATTTGCACCTGCTCTCCGAGGGGCCATTCCCCTGGGAGCTGGTATTAAACTCTCTAGAGAAACTTAGCTTCTTTTCATAGAGCAGAACAAGGAGAAGATGGGGAGGTTGGGGCTGGGGGAGAGTTCCCACGGAGTCATTATCCTCGAAGAGCAAAGAGACCCCAGAGTGACTGAATTCAGAGGAAAGGAATGACTGAGGGTCTTAGCGTAGGCATTGCCGGGCTCTATTGCTGAGAAGTCAGGTGACTTTAGACAATGTACCCGCCAAGCCTCAGTTTCCTTAGGAGCCTCGGGTGGGACACGCACAGGGTGCAGCGCTAACACAGGGCATGGTGCAAGATGGATGTCAGAGTCAGGGCGCTTCAATGGGTTACTTAAATGATATTGGGGTGTCAGACCTACTTTGGGGAACCTGCCCACACCCACTTTTCTCAGCTTCCTTTAGCTCTACTGGTTAAGAGTCTGCTTGACGGGAAATACTGCAGCCTTGGCTATGAAATCAGGACCTTGGGGAGACTTTCTGCCTCAGGAGTGTTTTACAATCTCTCTGAAGTGGCAGAAGATGTCAGGGACACTCCGATCCAGTCAGAAACGGCCAGGGCTGCCCATCACTACAGGCCAAATGCTCAAAGGCAGGAGTCCCCACAGAGGAAGGTCAAAGGCTCTCTGGCTATGCCCGTGCTAACAGCTGTTTGAATGACAGGGCTGACGGGGGGGAGGGGCAGAGGGTGGCTGCAAGGACATGAGGGAAGGGTCCTTCGGCCCTCACAAGCCCTGCACTGGCTGCGAGCCGTCACCACACTGCCTGGCTCCACCGAGGCCGGCTGCCACAGCACTCTCCCTTCCTGTCAGCCTGTGGCTCCATGGAGGCTGTGGGAGGAAGCGCCAGAGGCAGAGCGGACAGCTGCTGGCACAGCAGACAGACCTGCTTGCCAAGCTCGGTTTCCCCGAGGTGCTCTCGTCTTCCCTCACACTTTATCTCTCCATCTATCATGCGGTCCCCAGGCTGCCTGACCCTTCTCCCCAATGGCCACCCAGACCTGTTCCCTCCCATTAACCCAGACAAGCGGGCCAGGCACACCCTGCATTTGGGGTTTCCCTGAGAGAAGCAAGGAAGTAGTCAAGTAGGCTTACGCACTCAGTTACTTCTAGGGCCTTGGGGACACGCTCTACTTCAGTAAAATGAGCGCGTACAGCCGAGTCATCGCCCTGGAGCCAGCTGATGGCTACAGTGATCGCAGATGTCCACCAACGACAGATGACGTCTGGACCTAGGGGGGAACGGGACGAAACGTCACTCCAGCACCCACAGAAACCAGACCAGTGGAGCTCAGCCTGGCTGGCTGCACCTAGTCGCCACATGGCACGGGCCATCTCCACCTTCCGGCGACAGGCCAGGGGTCTCTGCTGCCCTCAGACATTTCCGGTGGAAGAACCAAGAGCCTTAAAAACGTCCACTCCTAGTAACCTAGTAATCCCATTTTGAGCAATCTATCACCAAGAAATTGGCCTAAACTGAGGGAAATACATTTCACAAAGATGTTCCCTGTGGTGTTATTTTTAAGTAAAAAGCTGGGATCAGCCTCAACTTCCAACAGCCACGACACACGGCGTTGCCAGTTTCTGTAGGAACAGGCTCACATTGGAGCCTTTTCAATCGTTTCCTCTCGGAGGCTGAGTTTTCTCAGCTGCGATACCAGTGATCTCGAGATACCAGTGAATGGACGTGTAAAAGGCCTAAGAGAGTGTTCTGAACTCTGAAATACAGGTAGGCCACAAGGTCAGCGGTCACATGGGGTGCCTGCAGTTTTGGGATCCTTCCCTCCCTAGGGAGAGTGACCAGAAGGGAGCTTGAGAGCCCCTTTCTCCCAGTAGCCCGAGAGGCAGCAGCTGACAGGCCATCATCCTGATGGCAGTTTAGGGACAGAAGCGAAGAAGGTCCTGGTGCCAATTCAGTCAGCGGGCTGCGCTGTCACCCAAGGCCATGGGGAGCCGGAGCAGTACAAACACCCAGATGAAAGGTCCCTTCATCACAATGTTAGACCACAGGGCAACCTTGGGGGTGGGGGTGGGGGTGGGGGCCTGTGTGTCTGAAAGCTGAGTCCCCACCGCCTCCGGTGCCTGAACCACTTGCTTCCCGTTCTGGGCCTGGGGGAAGGTTGCTGACCTGCCCTGCCAGCCAGGATCCAGGGAAGACACTCACCTGCTCATTACTGCTCACTCTTGAAGAATCATTATTTCCTGACCCTAGAGTGCTGCCCAGCAGGGAGTAACTGTGGGTCAGAGCTTCGGGGGAGCTGAAGATACAAACCTCAGATCCAGAGAAGATTCTCAAGTGCGTACTCAACTAGCCCTGGACCCTGGGACAAAGGGGCTGTGAAGGGTGGGGGTAAGCAGCCCGAGGCCTGGGTGCCACTCTTCAAGATGCTTACCGAGCGCTGACTTGAGCACGGAGCTGCTGGAGAAGGGGGGGGTCACAATGCCCACAGAATCCACAAAAGAATTAAGTAATTTCAGGTACTCCAGAGCACTGGAGAATTCACTAGAAAGACAAGAAAGGGTCCCATGTACATTAAAATGTATACAAGGACCACGCTTGTGGCCTGGCGGCTTGGCCTCCCTCCCTGAGACCAAATGGACATTTCTGGTCCCTTCTCCCCCAACATGCCAGGCATACCCTGAGCTCTGCTCCCTATACCATTCACACTCTCTGTGGCCTTCCTTCTTCAAATGTTCCTGACACCCTTCCCTCTGCTTGCCAAGAGAGCCCGCTTTGCTCTTTCATTCCTGGCCCCGAAACCTGACTCCTCCCCGTAAGGCCCAATTCAAATGTATCCTCACAGAAGTTTACTGATCTCTGGCACAGAAGTGCCCTCTCCTTGCCGCTCAGATGTACTCCATCAGGACTTGGGTCTTTATGAGACTGACTTTGGCATCTGTGTGCCTCTCAGGTCTTACCCCGAGAAGGAAAGACTGTTTAATAACTGTGGTAGAATAAGAATCGCCCAACACATTCAGTAAAGGTCTGGGACCCCAAGATGTCCAGGCCAGAGCCTTCTGCTGGGCTCTCCATATTCCATTCTTAGTCCCTCAACAGGCCACCCCCCCTCCCTACCCCAACAAGCAAATCAAATGCCTGACTTGCTCCAAGAACTGACTCCGCTTGCCTAAGAAACGGGTAAAAAGAAAAAAGGTAGGAAAGTGACTCCTACTCAGTCTAGGAGAAGAGCAGATCTGGGTCGGAGCTCACCCAGGGCTCTGGTGGGGCTGCCAGGTAGCAGGAATACAAAGGATCACTCCATTTTCCGAGACCCTACACTATGGCTTGTGTCTAGAAGCATCGGCCCCACAGTTGCCCTTGAACTTCCTGGACAGACAGCCCGAGGCGGGGGCATCCTGGAGACATTACCAGCTCTCTTCCTCCTGGTCTCCAGCCTTCTTCTTGGCCTGAGGTTTCACCAAGGACTCCACAGCTAGCTCCAGCAGGTTTTTGCAGAAGGCCTGGTGGACCTGGGCAACAGGGTCAGCTGAAGAAGAGTAAGGCCAGGGGAAGGGTTAAATGGGTCTTACTCATGAGCCCATTTTATCTTTACACAGAAAATAGAGGGTGAGGAGAGGAACCCAAGCTATAGCTATCCTCTCTGAATGGGGATCAAACACCCTTCTCAACCAAACCCCAGAACTACCTTGGTTAAAGGGTTGGAAGATTCGGGGTGGGGTGGGGTGGGGTGGTGTGTGGTGTGTGTGTGTGTGTGTGTGTGTGTGTGTGTCTCGGCATGGAGTTCAGCACTTCCATTCAAGGCCGGAGGCTATAAGGTGATGGCGGAGGACAGGAGGTGGCTGCAGCCTTGACATGGCAAGGGAAGACCCCACTCTTATGTTCCAGAGCCTTGTCTTGGGACTTGTGGCCAGCGACGATCTGGCTGAGCTGATTAACAACGGGTCTTGCAACGCTTGCAAGAGCTGACTGCCACTATCAAGTCCCTACGGGCAGCCCCAAAGCAGTGCATCACTAGCCCTCCTCCCCATGCCCTGAGCAGACATGTGGGCCTCAATTTGACAAGGACGAGGACACAGGACACTTATGAACACATTCTGGGTGACAAGGCCTAGAACTAGAGTCTGCAAGAGGTGAGATAGCCAGTGACAATCTATGGTGTGGACAAAGCAGACAGTGGAGAGGGGCTGAGAGAATTAGGACGGCTTTTGCTTTCATCCTTACTTTTGGGTGCTGTTCAGCATTCTTACATTGAGCAATAGCTATTTTGAAAAAAAGGATAGTGGCCCACCCCAAAATGTCTGACACACACCTGTCCCTGGGGAACATGCCTCACTCTCCCCAGACCCACGGTGTAGCGGGGAGAAGCTTGCCGGGAGCAGAAAGCCACTGGCTGCTCAAGTCTGAGTCAACTCGTCCAGCCTCTACTCTTCGAGGTCGGGTGAGTCGACTCCAATCACTGTCAAACACCAGGGACGGGAAGCCAGCATCTCCTCCCGACGCCTGGAGCCCTGTCCCGGCCACCACTCTGAGCACTTGATGACTGCCTGTCGCCTGTTGTTCCCTAACTGCTCCATGTATGTCTGTCTGCTTTCCAGTGGGACCCGGGCCAGCAAACAGCAATTGCATACATTCTTTGTGTCTCCACAGCGCCCAGAACAAGGGCAAGAATACAGTCTGATTGACATGAGGAGCACGGGCTTTGAATGTCAAACGAGCTGCAAACCCAGCTTAGCTGCTGACCAGGCTCACGACCTCCCTGTGCTTTGGGGAAAATAAGACTGACATCCTGTGTTTCCACCCTGCAGTCCTGGTGGCTCTCATGGCTCTCTCCAGTTCCCAATGGCTGCATAGATGTCCTCACCTGGGTTCCTCTGGGCACAGTACAGACTCTCCTTGGCAGCTGACTTCACTGACCAGCTCCGCTCCATGAAGAACTTCTGGCCCAGGGGGTGGCAGAGCCAGCGCAGCGAGTCAGGGACAGCACTGCGCTCGGGGCCACACAGACTCTGGGCTCTACTGAGGAAGTAGCTCTGTGGAAGGACAAAGACCATGGGTGACACCAGGGTGGCAGAATGTTGGCTGCGGCCACCATGGGCCCATCAGAAAGCACCACTGGGCTGGGGAAAGGAGATCAACGGGAGGGTTGGGACTCACATACCTGGAAGTAAACGCCACCACCGAAACTAGGACAAGTGGCCTAATTTCTGGCTTTCGAGGAAAGACCAAGAAAGACTTTGAGCAGAGAAGGATGGGAGGGAGAAGCACGAGACACTGGGAGCCCAGGAGCCCACAAGAGGGTGCTGGACCAGGCCCCTGGACCCCGACTGTCATACTTCCCCCCTGGCCTCTGCCATGAGGGGAGCTGTCTCCTTTTCTGGTTCAGTCTGATGGTTCTGACCTTTACTGGGCTCTAAGTAGCCATCAGCTAATATAACGGCTTCAAAAGACTTGAATGCCACGGTCAGAAATAGCACTGCCAAAGCGGCACTCTAGGAACATGGACCAAGAAGTCTGCCTCTTTTCTTTCTTTTTTTTTTAAAAAATTTATTTTAGTGTGTGTTTCCAGGACCCATCAGCTCCAAGTCAAATAGTTGTTTCAATCTAGTTGTGGAGGGCACAGCTCACAGTGGCCCATGTGGGGATCGAACTGGCAACCATGGTGTTATGAACACTGCACTCTAACCAACTGAGCTAACTGACCGCCCCCCAAGACTGTTTCTTTCCAGGGGAGTCTGGAGAGGGCTGCCGGAATCTGAGATTAAATGACAGAGCCAAACTGCTCTACAGCCCCCGCTCTAATATTGTCATGCCACTTAGGGGGTTGGAGGGACATTTCACCGAAATCTCCAATCATGGTCTTTTCCTCCTCTTTGCTGACCACCATACTCGAAACAGAGTCCTGGACAGCAAATACGGACCCTCAGCCAAACACTTGCTGAACCTGAGCTAGAAACTGCAGTGAGGAACCTGAACCTCATGAGGTTGGGGGTGTGGTGGTGGCAATGCCAGGGCTTTTGAAGTCAGAGAACCTTCTAGCAGTTGGAAACTTTCCAACTCTGCCCAACTCTTTCCTGAGAGCACATGTCTGATGGGCTGCTCCAGGGGCAACAGCACCACAGATCTCTCCAGAGGTCCCAAATGGCACCCATCAGCAGAAACAAAGCCTGGGTGTGTAGTATTGAAAGAAAAACCCAGAAAAGCCATTTAGAAAATCATTAAGTTAAAACACATTTTTCAGCTTAATTCTTAAAAAAGAAAAACCTTAGTTATAACACATCTCAGTGGGGGGGCAGGGAGAGTGTAGGAAGAAGCTTGGGTTTTAGTGGTTTGAATTAATAAGAAATATAAATCCTGAGGTAGTCATTTCACAGTACGGTTTCTAGAAGGGAAATTGAGAAAATAACTTCTGTTGCTCTTTTAATTTTCTTGGCATTATCATCCCATGATAATTTTCCTAAATTTTATAGCCACCAGAATTCAGAATGTCTGGGAGGCCTAGGCGCCCCCTCCCCTATAACTCATCTGCTAATTGCTGAACTCAGTGGCTGAGGCACAAGACTAAGAACTGCTTAGATCCTGAGGGCCACCCTGTACCCCAGGGCCTCCCAGTGGTCTGACTCTATGGTTCTCAAATTGTGTGCCAACGCACCCAAAGTGCCACAGGGAACTCGCAAGGATGTCACTGGATGTTATATTTTTGAGGTAAATACAGAAATGCTCAACATGATACCATGTAAAGCACTAGATGGAGATAGTTCATGGTCTCAACACGAGACCTACGACCTTCCTTTGGATGATGTCACATCTTTGTGAAGCTGAGTGTTTGGAAGTTGTAATAAAAAGCAAGTGGTGTGTGAAAATTGCTGTGGAACAAAAAATGTAGGTGGTGGTGTCCAATCTGATTTCAAAGTTTGAGAAGGTGTGTGGTGCCAAAAGTAAGCAATGATGGTCATTAACAAGAACACATTTGCTAGCTAAATATATTCAACTGAATTCAAAGCGTCCTCGTCATTAAGAAAGTACTGTCTGGGTCTCTTACTCCACTCCTTCCCGTAAAAGGGGCAGCGCCTCTCCTTTCCCTACCCTACTGAAAATGCAAATTTGTCAGGACCATTAATGTTCTGATATTTACACCCTTGGACCCAGCATCACCACCTCCAGAGATTTCACCAGAAGTGGGTAAGACAGTGGGTGAGGACGCTCCCTGCAGCACTGTCTGTAATTGCAAATACTGGAAACAACCAGTCCATGAGCAGGAACTGGCTCAATCAACAATGGTATTTACATGTGTGGTGTACAATGTACCTCTGGAATACAACAAGGTGACAAAGAAAGAGGCCCAGGACTTACTGTGAGGTTGAAAAAAGCAAGTGGCAAAACAAGGTTTCTGGTGTGATCACACCGAATAAATCAGAACGCATATGTTAGTAAATGCAGGAAGAAAAGTCTGAGGAAAGACACGTCAAGCTAGTTACCACTAGTTGGGCATACCAAATATTTTCGGGGGTGGGGGTAGGGGTGGGGAGTGGGGTCATGAGCAGAGACAGTTTTCAAGGGAACCATTTTCCCAATCCTCAGCTGCCACACATATGCCTTCCACAAATGGCCTAATTCTCTCTAAAGGACAGCTGTGTCTTAGCCATAAGGACAATGGAAACCCCAGTGCAATTTTGGGGATGATGAGATGATCCCAAAATTATATGGGAAGATTAAGAGCAAACACTAGTCACTAAAGCCAGAGGACTGACACGTCCTGATATCACATTAGGAGACTTGGCCATTGTGGGGGTGCACTGGAACAGACTGCAGCAGACTCATCCTACACGCGGACACTTGTTTTACGACAAAGGTGCCTCGGTGCAGTGGGGAGAGGACAGTCATTTCAATAACATTCTGGGGCAGAGACATATCCATATGGGAAAGTACATTTCACACCCTTACCTCCAACTCATACAAAAATCAATTCCAGGGGGATTATGGACCTATGTGTGAAAAGTAAAGAATAAAGCATTCGGCAGATAACATAGGAGAATATCTTCAGGACTTTGAGGTAGGGCCAAGCTTTATTAAACAGGACATAAAATGTCTAACTGTGCAGGAAAAGACAAATAATCTGGACTTCGTGAACATCAAGAACTTGTGCTCATTGATCAACACGATTAAGGGAGAGAACAGGCAAGCCACAGAGTAAGAGAAGACATGCAAAGCACATACCCCACAAAGGATTACAGCCGGGTTCTAAAGAACTCCTTAGATCCAGAAAAAGAGAGACATCCCAAATGAGAAACAGACGAAAGACTTGACGAAGAGACTACCCAGAGAGCCAACAAACTATACCAATGGCCAATGAAAAGGTGCCTGGCACTGTCACTTACTTGGGAAATGCAAATGACAATCACAGTGAGATACCAGCAGAAAGGCTTACGAAACCGAAATTGACACAATCGTGTTTGGTGAGGATGCAGAACACACTGGTGGAGTGGAAGTTGGTACAACCACTTTGGAAAGCTGTTAGGCAGCGTCTACTAAAGGTGAACCTTTGACCCAGCAATGCCATTCCTAGAAGTACAGCCCCGTGTTCACGGAGAGATGAACAGGGATGGGCCATTCACAGCAGCACGACTCTAACAACCCGAAGCAGGAAACAACTCAGAAGTCCACCGACAAGTCTCTAGTCACACCGAGGAAGACTATAAAGCAACGAGAACAGACAATCTCTAACTATACGCAACAACGTAAATGACTCTTGCACATGCTATTGAGCAGAAGCAGCAAGACACATACAGAGCATACGGTACGACTTACTCGCCTTCTATAAAGCTTTGATAGAGCCAAATAGCTGAGGTGATCAGGATGGTGGTTAATGTGGCTGGAGGGCTTGGGGGGAGGGGCAGCTTGATGCCTACCAGGGGGCCCAAGGGAGGCTCCTGGGTCGTGTTCTGTTTCTTGATCCGTCTGCTAGGTACATAGATGTGTTTGTTCACTTTGTGAAGTCACTCAGTGTGAAGTCACTGAGCTGTGTGTTTGTGATTCGTGTACTTTTCTACACGCACACTGTACTTTAACAAAAAGTTTACAGGAACAACAAATAGGCTTAAACTATGGTGACAGAATTCAGAATATTAGTTAACTTTGGGGGGCAGGGAGCATGGAGAAGGCCTGCAGGAGGCTTCTGGGGGTGATGGGAGCATTCTACATCTTGATCTGGTTGGTTTCTAGAAGGGTGAGTTCACTTTGTAAAAATTCATCAAGCTGTAAATGTGTGCATTTTTCACACGTACATTGTATTTCAATAAAATTAACGGTCTTCAAAAATACTTTCTGGGAGCAGAGAAGTTACAAGTGTGACATCGGCCCAGAGCACTAGGACAAACCAACAGACTAGGGGAGCCGCCTGGCCAATGCGTCCCGCTCTCAGCCTAGATTCGCCTTGCCCCCAAAACCTCCCTTGACTCCTCCTGGGTCTGGGGCCCAGTGTGCTCTCGGGGCAGCCATATCAGCCCCCTGCTGGATTCCCAGTCTGGATTCCCTGCCAGACTGCACGCTCCCCAAGGACAGGGCAAATGTCCTACTGTCTGCAGCATTTCACTCCGAGAAGTGCCTGGCCCACAGCAGGAATTCAGTAATGTTTGCTGAACAAACATCTTATCTAGGGTCACGGAAACAGGGCTGAGACTCAGAAAGTACACTGGGCTTTTCCACGCCCTTTGTCACTTAAATATCGTGACACGCTTCAGGAAACATCAGTGCCACCATAGGGGGCATTCCCTTTTACTCCCAGCTCATCAGTGCCATATGGAAACAAAACGGAGATGGGATCATTCTGTTTTGGACACAGCTGATGTATTCAGCAGCCTACCCAAGTGAGCACGGAACAAAAAGGCATTTCTGCTGGAGAGAAAGCCTGAGGTCAGCAGACGCTGTGAACTAGTTGGTAACAAGCCTGTGAAATATCCAATTGTGAATTCCCAAGGCTGGCTCCATCGGAGGCGGCTGATACCCACAGTTCCCACTCCAGGTCTGACCTGTGCTCCCTGCGGACGTGCACTGGCTTCCATTTCTGGATCCACAGTGCCATGATCAACACCAGAAACCCAATAAATATCTTCTGAGAGAATAAAAGAATCAGGAGACACAACCAGAAGATTCCAAGAATTTTTATGACCATTTGAAGAGCAGAAAAGTCCATATGAATCCCCAAAACGGGACGCTGTATCACTGAATCAATCTTCTCATCTCAGGGCACCAAAGTGTCCTGCTTATGCAGGAAAGGGCCCTGAGGGGGAAATCGCAGTGTTTTGTTCACTGCTGTAAGTACTGGTGGAATGAGCCACTGAATGAATGTCTGCCCATCCGGGCGCTCAGCATCCGCAGGCAGGGCCCACACTATCTTAGCTCCTGAAGACGCTGAGCAAAGGCTCACACACTAAAGGTACTCACCGCCAGGAAGCCCAGCTTGCCTCCACACCGGGTCTTGAGCCCCATGGCAGCGGTCAGGTGGATTTCCACCAGCGTGCTCGGCGGGATTTTCTCCTCTGCACATTCAGCCAGGTTCACAGCGCACAAGGCCATGTGGACATCTGAGCAGGCGGATGCCGCAGGGAGCTTCCCTATGGCGGCAGAAACAGAAAGCAATGCTGACAGATCCCCCAAACCAAGCCTTTTCCTGCTTTCTTTAGCAGTCAGAGCGACAGCAGAGCCAGAGGAGAAAGTTCGTGAATTCTGTGATCAGACAGTCTTGGGTGGAGTGCTGAGCGCTGCAACTTAGTAGCTGTATGTTTCTCTCCACCTCCTGGGAGACAAGAAAAAATGTACGTCATGGCACAGGGCTCTGTGTAAATGGCAGCAGTTATGACTGCAGGTCCTTGGAGAGGACTCAGGGTTCCCGCTGTAACATTTTCCAAAACAGCATCAACGACACAGCCATGTTCTGCTAATACAGTCCTGTGTCTCCAAACATTGCAAGAGAGGTAATGAAAAAATGTGAAATCACTGATTTGAATTTATTTTTACATAAACAGACTCCACAGTATATAACCACGTACCCCTCTGAGGAGCAAGTAACACAAAACTGAACACTGATCGTCAGACACATCTTAGGTTAGTAGCTGGATGGCCAGGCCAGGCTTATATACCCTCCCGTGTGAGGGCTGCACAGCCCATCTAGGGTGATCCTGAAGGCAGGAGCTGAAGCACCTTGCACTGGCACAAGGGTCCATCAAGTCTGAGGCTTTCACACTGTCACTTGCTTTGGTCCTCAGCTCAGGGGTGGAATGGTGGCCAGGGCAAGCAGTCTCCTCGCTTGGCTGAGGGGGAAGCGAGCCTCAGGGTAGGCCCACGTCAAAGGTCCAGAGGTGGCCACGCCAGGCCTGCTGACCTCACCCAGCCCTGCATTCTTCCCACTGGGTCCCTACCTCCCTGGTGTTTTTATCAGAGTAGAGAGACCTCAGCCCCCATACGGCATTCTGCACAGGCGTCAGGTGTCAGTCTCTCCCAGGAGGTACCACTGAGCTCTCTCCTTTGGGGGAGGGAGGGCAGAGGGCAGTGTGGGAACCATATTTAGCCACCTCCGTCCCTTGGTCAGTGTCTTGCACAGGGCCTGGCCACATAGTGCTCTGTCATGTGAACTATCCCAGTTGGAATTCTCCAGAATGTGAATGCTAGGACGCAGCCTCCTGATCAGAGACCTGGGATGGAGCCCAAGGGCACACTGAGGGGGCAGAGAAGAGCAAAGCCAGGAAAATGTGCAGAGAAAGACACGCTGCTAGACCTCTGCCATGATCCCATGTGTTAAACCCCACAGCAGGCCTCACTGTCTCATCTTCCCCTCCCCCTCCTTCCCTGGGGCCTGGCACCTCGGCAGAAGCACCCTTGGCGCCCAGCGCATTTCCATCTACACATCCCACTGTTGCTTTCTGACCCTTCTCGAACCGTCTCTGACTGCTCCTCTGGCACAAAGCCTCAGCTTTTCCCAACCTATCCGACGGCCCCTTCTCCTACAGCATCCACCTGATCCCTGTCCTCGGCCGGCCCTTTCCACGCGGGTGTTCTTCCAGATGCCTGAGTGGCCCGTTTCACCACGAGCCCTCTCATCAGCTCCCGAGGTTCTCACTCTCGCCGGGGGGAAGATCCGGCTCCCTTTCCTGGTTTCCAGCACGTCCACCGCCCACTGAAGAGTCCCCTCACCCCTTCCCGGGAAAACTGCTCTTCCTCCTGTTTTCCTCACTTCTGTTGGAGGCAACACTGTTTTCACCCAATTCTCAAGAAACCAGGGCACCATCCTAGCTGCTCCTTTCCTGACCTTTCACGTCCAGTGAGTCCCCATGTCCTGTCAACCCCACCCCTTTCTCCCTGTCCCCTGAGAATCTCCGATCTTCGTTGCTTTAGCTCCCGTGTGGCCTCTAGCCCGTGTGGACACTAGCTGTAATCCCCTCCATCCACCCTCTCTGCCACCAGAGGGAATCTTCTCAACCCCAGAAGCACAAATCTGATGACGCCATCACGTTCCTCATGCCCATCCCCGCCCTGGCTCCCGTCACCCTTCCCTTGCACAGCTCACTGTGGGACCACGTCCTGAGAAATTCTTCTCAGAGCCACCCCAGGTGGGGCTCCTCCTCGGGGACACCCCTGCCTGGCAGGCACACCCCCTTCTGCAGAGCTGGTGAACGCTACGCATCCTCCTTGCAAGGCCCAGACTTTCCAGACAGCCTTTCCAGGAACCGTCCCCAACGAGTGCCCATCCTATGGAGGCCCCACACACTGACTGTGGTTCACTGCAGACCTGGCTGCCTTGCTATCAGAGCAGGAGTTCGCCAAACGAAATAAACGATCACATTTCACTGAATCTAAGATGCCATCAACATTAAGTTTCACAATTAAGTACCACTAAGGAAAAAACGCTGTCGACGCAACCAGGACATGCCGTAGTACAGCGGACACAGCCCATGTGTAGAGGTGCCAACGTGAGACAGGATGTGTGTCTTAAATTGATGAACGCCAGCAACAAGCCATCCTTCCAGCTATGGATGGGGGAGGTCTAACGGCTCTGAAAGACCAGCGTGCAAGGGGCTTCAGCTGGCCGGAGAACTGACACACCCAGCCAGGGTGGGGAGGTGCAGCCAGGTATCCGGGAGCCCTCACCTGTGATGTGCAGCTGGTGCAGCCTGTGATAGGCCAGGGCTGCGTCCCGGGCGCTGGCCTTAGCTTCATCCTCAAAGCCCGCCGCGGTGGCCGGGGCGGCCCGCCGGCGCTGGAAGACCTTCTTGAGCAGCCAGCGGACCAGGCGCAGTTTCTGCAGGCTGTACCGGATCACGTTCCAGGAGAGGCTGCAGGCCAGGTCCAGGCGGGAGGTGGGCAGCGCCCGGCCCAACACCGACAGGCAGGTTTGCAGGTTGGCAGCGGCAGCCGCAAAGTCCCCCTAGAGAGCGGGAGCAGGTGTAATGTGCACTGGCCTTACGGCGGGCTTTTTGTGTGTGTTAATAAAAATGTTTACTCTCCCTCCAGTCTGCAGACTACCAGAATAACACACGCTCATTGGAGAAAATCTGGGGAAATTCAGAAAGCTCCGAAAAAAGAGAAATCGCTTATAATCTTATGCCCTAGAAAGAATGACTGCTGACATTCTGAAGTACTTCCTCCCAGCCTTTCCACTAAATTGGGGTTGTACTGTGTTCTATCTTCAAGGCAAAATACTCTCCGGAGTTTCCCACAGTCCGTAGCTTTCATACAGATGAGAACGTGAATTTAGACAACGCACTACGTGATGTTTTAGGTTTTCAAAGTGTGGTCCCTGGAGACCAGTGGCCTCTGCCCTGGGATCATGCAAATTCTTGAAGTCCCTTCCCCCTACCTACTGAACCCACAACCTTTGGGGTGCGGGCCCCCCAGGTGACTCTGAGGCCCACTAATGTTTGAGGACCACAGTTTTAGGCAAATACACAGCTAAACGCTAACCGAGGATGTGGATGAACCACTCTGCCAACCTGGGAGGGTCTGTGCAGAATCTACAGCCCTGCAGCGGAGCTCATTCTTTCTGTTTCATTACTGAGAAACAAGTCAACTCTCCTCTCGTTTCCCATATCACCGTGGGGAGGAGACCTATACTTGCTTTCCTGCATCATTACAAGGGGACAGCGGATGACAACGCTCTTACAGCGACAATCTCTAAGGTGGTGGCGTCTTTCCAGACAGGAGAAGCAGCCGTACTTTCAGATTCTGAAGGAGGCGGCCTTTCCTTGTGCCCGTGGCTCCTCATTCCCTCCTTTCCCATGAAGGCTGGCTGGTCCCAAGACTCAGGCTTTGGCCATCGTCTCTTCTGACTCACCAATCCAGCTATCCCGGGGCACCCTCTCACACGGCTGGTCCCGACCCGCCTCATGCCCAGGGCCGGCCTCCTGCGCTTCTCACCGCCTCACAGCACTTCCAGACACCATGGCTTCAGACAGAGCCCACCTCATCTTCCAACTCCCCCACCTTTCAGTCAATGTCTCTGTCACTTTCTTTCCATTTTACAGCTCCAATCCTTCCCGAATTCCTGCCTGTCCTCTTACTTCCATGTCCTGGCCACCTCCCCCTGGCCTATTCTAAGTGTCTGCTACTGGCTCCCATGCATTTTGTGTCTCCCTCCTCCAGCCCATCCTTTATACAGCCACCAGAAAGACATTCTACACACAGACTGGAACCTGCATCGACATTCCAGGAGCCACAGCCTTGGGCACGGCGGACACATCCAGGCTGCTCAATCCGATTCCCTCTGTGGGCACTGAGGTTTCAGGAGGTGATAGCAGGCCCCCGCTTTTCTGCTCAGGGGGTTCTGGTTCTTGTTCCTCCCGAGACGCTTCCTTCAGTGCTGAGTTGTCCCAGAATCCTTCCTATAAACTCTCTTTTGTTGATTTCAAAAGAAAGCTTTCAGCTAATTTTCCTGCTCAAAAACCTTTCTGGTTCTCCACAGAATTGGGAAAAAGCCCCAAATGAGTTCCTAGTGAGAGACGTCTCCAGTGTGGGCCCTAGCTACACTACGAGCCTTAGTTCCTCTCTCTCCTCGCATTTCTTGCACTCCAGACACACCCATCTACTCGCTGGCCCCCCAACGTCCCATCTCTCCATGCCTTCTTCTCCGCTGCAGATCCTTCCTGCTCTTGTCTGCCCTGCTCAAGCCCCGGGTCCCCTCAGACAGGACGCCTCTTCTGCCGCCAGCTCCTGCAGCACTTTATTCTTCCTGTCATCTTGTGTCCATGGAATTATTTACCCACAGGTGACTGTTAGGGGCAGGGTTCCTGCCTTACGCCTAACATAGGACCTAACGCCTAACATACGCCTAACATAGGACCTAACACAGGACTTTATTCAGTGTGGTATTCAACACAAGTTGCTGAGTTATCAGCTGAGTTTGGGCGAAGAAGGGGGAAAGTGGACAGCAGAACTCACCCTGGCGAGGTCCAGGTCTGCCTGCTTCCGGTGCCTCCAGAAGGTGACGGAGGAGCGTGAATGTGGCTGGATCACTGGCTCCCCGTGGACCAGCAGCTTCACAAAGACGCTCAGGACAATCACACCATTCACCAGCCACAAAAGGAGCGTTGGCATCATCCAGTCAAACCAGCCCCCAGAACCTAAAGAGCAGCATCTCAGTTGACCCATGAGGAGGGGGCCCCCTGGAGCAGCCCTGGGGACCGCAGGGCACCCGACCAACCCCCAGCATTGTGAAGGAAAAGAGCCTTCTACCTCATTTTCAGAAGGGCGGATAACAAGATTGCTTCATTACTAACGATGTCTAAGTACTTGGGATAGAAATACTCCATACAGGAGAATTTGGGACAATTCCAGAGCCTCAATAGACACCCTGGAGCCCTTGTCATTAGGAAGCCGAGTGCCACAGAAACTCATGCTAGCCAAGGGGCTCAGGCCATTGCTTTCACGACTGAGGCAAAACCACCACATCCTCCTTCAAATAGGTAACTCTCCACCCCGTTCCCATCCCCAGGGAATGACAGGATGGGCTCCTGATTTGTTTTGCTCTTTCTGACTGAACTCGGGTTTGCTGTTCCTTCCAAAATGTGAGTTATGCCAGTTCCTCTCAGAAGCCAGTAGGTGGGGGCCCACTACCAAAGCCCTTTGGGACCTGCTGGACGAGCTGAGCAGTTTGCACCCAGGGCCCGTCTCCTCCACAGCAGCTGGGGTGGCACGAGGGCCCTCCACCCACCTGACTCAAGTGACAGTATGCTGCGCCCCGAGCCTGAGTATGGGTGCTGGTCAGAGTCGTGGGCCCCTCCCCACCGCAGCAGGGCAGTCAGCGGGTTAAAGGAGAGGCACAGGAAGGTGAGGAAACACAGCAGGACTCGCGAGCGGTCCACCATCCCCAGCGCCATGGGAGGAGAGTCCGGTTCATCTTTGACCTTCAAAAAAGGGCCAGAGGTTAGAATGAATGATACTGCATGGATTTTTACTGCATTTTACTTTTCTATACTGGGGGTGCCAACAAAATGTCTACAAGTGCACACTTCGGTCCACGTTGCTCAAGCAGTAGTTCGCCACCATCAGAAGTGTCTGGACGCTGACGGGAACCACTTGAGCACCTCTCGTCATTGCAGAAGCCAAACGTGACTTGTGTTCATCTTTTGTTATTAGTATATACTGAGTATTACAATTTTAACAATTTTTCCCTTTCTTAAAATGTGTATATATTCTTTTTGGGCAGCCTCTGTATATATCAGAATCAGTTTGTGAGACTAAATTCAAGACCATTAAGTCAGACAGGAGTAAAGCCAGGAGGGAACTAAGAAGTCCATAATTGTCCAACTGCTGCTCAAACACCGGAGCACTCACCCTCTGGCCACCTAGGCAAAGAACACGTTCTAAAGACCAAAGGTAAATAAGTTGTGCTTGCTTTTAAAATAGAGCTCCATCACAAGACAGCACCCCGCATGACTCTGTTTCTGTGTAACTCCACAAGAGGCGAAACTAACCTAAGTGACAGAAAGCGGAGCAGTAGTTGTCAGAGACTGGAGGGGGGTGTGTGAACCTGCAAAGGTGTACCAAGGAGCTTGGTGGGAGACAGAAATATTCTATCTGATTATAGTGTTAGTTACTAAGTGTACGAATGATAATACTGAATGATACCGTAAAATAAGTATACTTTATTGCACACAAATTACACCTCAGTAGTGTTGATTGAAGACCATACTTTAGTGTGGATCTACGCATAGGAGCTTGCCTGTTCTAAAACTATGATGTTGCCTTTTTTCCTGCCCATTTTACAGAGGGAGGACTGGAGGAGGAGGTCTTGCCCACCCCGGAGCCCACAGAGAGGGAGGGAGGAAAGCTGGAGCTGGAACTCTCCTGACTCCCAAAGTGTACACATCATGCCACTCCTTTTCAATATTTAAAAACCATTCGAAAATCTCTTCTGATGTTCACATACCTAGCTAATTCAATGTATACGTCGCATGGCCTTTTGTTATCAAACAAATATATTTATAAAATATTTCAAAAACAGAGCTTCCTTAGTAAAATTAAGTACACATACTATGACCAGTGTGATCAAAAACGTACACTGGAAGGGAAATCTGGTCTTTCCGAGGCAGAAAGTGCCAGTGTCCAAATACAGTACAGACAGACCCAGTGGTCTCTGCAGGTTCCCGATCTTCTTTTAACCAACTCCATTAAACAATTGCCAGGGGCTTTTTTAGTCTACCAAAGGCCCTTGGCTGGAACGTTATTTGTCAGATTGCAAATTGTAATCATCTCTGGAAGAGGACCCAGAGGCAGCCCTGTCCTAAACCAACGGAAGAACCTCACCAAGCGGTCTTGCCAGGCCCATTACGGGCGAGGGAAGTAATGTGGTGCCTCCAGCAATGCATAGCACCCCACCGCAGCTGCTGTGTGTTCCTGCTCTGGATTTGGCCCTCGTTCCTCTCTGAAGGGCCCTTTCAACAGAGACCAGTTAAATAGGACTACATTGAACAAGTTATACTAACTCTGTGGAGGGAAAATAGTAGGGGCTGTTTCCCGCCCGCAGAGTCAGTTTTTCTCTTTATTCTCCAGGGCCTGGCTAATTTCACACAATTCCCATTCCTTTCCAGTCCAGGACCTTTGCACACCGGGCAGCCTCCCCACTATCAACTTAGAGGAGATGGGAGAGATCCCAGGGTTAGGGGATTTCAAAAGCTTATACCTTTGCCTCATCCAACAGAGGGCTTCCGGGCTCAGAGTCGATGGAGTAGGGGGAGAAGCCGGCCTGGGACCCCGAGTCAGAGGCCGGAGGGGACATCAGAAGGACATTCTGATTAAAGTCATCCATCTTTAGGTCCACGTCATTGTCCACCAGGCTGCCTAGGTCGATGCCTTTTAGGAGTTCTGCAAAGAAATCCCCACATGGCAAATGGCCCATTTTTAGAGCCCCACCTGGGTACCAGGGGCGAGAGCCCCTGTACCTGCTCCACCCCTGGAGACACCTTGTATGCATCTGTGGGCCCCCCCCGCCAGTGCCCAGCACAGGCTTCTCCTGTACCCAGGAGGTCTGACAATGAGAACACTCACTGTTTTTCTGACTTGCCAGCTTCAGCACCATGTTCTCCTGGCGCAGTTTGTGATTGACCTGCTGTAAGTATTTGATGTAGTCAATGGCCTTTCTCAGGACACCAGACTTGTGCATCTGGAAAGGAAGATGGGTGGAAATATAGTGGCATCAGTGCAGGCGGCACCATGAGGAGAGCAGAGGCCTAGAGCTCTTGAGGGGAGAGCCTGGCTCTGGAATAGGAGGGGCCGCGTCCAGATGCTGGCTCCTCCCACTGATGAGCTGTGCTATCAGGACAAGTGGCTTGCTATCTCTGAACCTCACTTTCCTCCTCCTTCGAATGGGGATAACGATGATTATATAAATTATAGGTTTGCGGTGAGAGCTAAATAAGGTAATACATGTAAAGAGTTTAGCTCCTCGCCTGGCACCTAGTGACACTTGATAAATAAATTTAGCTATTATGACTACTTCCTATAATAATCCTAGCACCAAACAGACTTTAAGAAAAACAAATGACAAAAAAACAGAGTACTGTTGGATGGTTATCTTAAGTAAAGGTATATTAGTACCTTTCAGATCTGTTGGCATCAAGGGAAGGAGTTTTCTTTCAAAATAGAGGTGAGACAAAAGAGAATAGGTGAAAAAAAGAATTATGCGCCGGAAGACATATTCATTAAAACACCAGAAACTGATGAAAAATCAATTTCCTCTATTTGCTGTTGATCAAAGACCCAATCTCCAGTTTCTCTCTTCCCTAACAGGTAGAAATATTGCTAGCTGCCCTGAACACAATTAAACATGCCAGCAATGCTATTGGTTGACTCCAGAGTACACATAGTTGTGTATCTGGCCCCCAGGGAGTGGCAGGAGTTCCTCTGCCTGTGACTTTGGGGTTCATGATCCCTGCAGACAGGGGTCAAAGGTCCAGGCAGGCCACTGTCTAACCTACCTCCAAAAGTCCCCTTCTGTTGGTTAATATTTTGTAATCTTGAAAAACCCCAACATGCTTTAAATAAGAAAGCACCTCTAACGCCAGCCTGGAGATTCCTAAATTCCAGAGGCAAAGGAAAGTAGAGGGGAGACAGTAGGGCCTAAAATACCATTTTGCTTGGCACCTACCTTGGCATCTGTCCCCATGACCAGGTCCTTCAACTCGATGATTTTGTCATTGATGGAGGAGCGATATCGCTTCTCAATGATGTTATGTGTCGTCCGTCTTTCTCCTTCTTTGGGGGGCTCGAGCTGCTTGACTCCCCCAGGTACCTGCTTAATGGGCACTTTCTCTTGCCCCATCATCACAGGCATTGTGGTCAGAATGGTCCCACTGCTGCCCACGAGGGTCTACAACAGGCACAGACACAGGGCACAATCACCCTGCGGTTCGTCTAGTAAGGTAACCTCACAAAACAAACTTGTGGCCTTGGCCATGTGGCATCAGCTGGCAATGCTCCGTGTGGTCTGAGACCCTTTCTGGTTTAAGTCAGGCCCCCAAGAGCCCGAGGAACCACAGTACCTCAGTTACTATGCCCCTTTCAGAATCACTGTCCACAAATCGCACTTCAATAGGGTTAATGTGGAAAAATGTGTCTTCACCTTCGATCTAGGAGTCCAGAAACAAGTCATACGATCTCTGCTTTGCTGTCAAACCATGATCCACCTCGGAGCCCGCATACAGCTCACTACAACCCTCTGGCCCCAGGGAAAACTTTTTCCTAGTGTATGACGGTTCCCCTCTCACATGACAATTAAGCAACTTACTGCATTTCCTTAACAATTTGGTCACCAAAAAGCTCAAGGGCAGAAATGACGATCTCATCAGAGCCATTTGACTAAATAAATAGGCCAACCACAGACATTTCCCCCATTTTCCCCCTCAAATCCACTTTCCCCTCTGTTTCTATTTTTAATATTTAATTTTGTTCAATAAATGGCCTCAAATATCCAAATGACCAACGAACAAATAAAAAGCTGCTCAATTTCATTAGTTATCAAGAAATAATTCATACATAATAAAATCCACACATTTTAAGTACACAGCTTGATGCATTTTCACATATGTACACAATGTAAGTAACTAAGATAAGCCAGACCGAGACACAGAGCGTTTCTACCCCCTTAGAAAGTTTTCTCGTGCCTCTTCCCAGTAACGCCTGCCCTTTCCCCCTCTTGTAATCTGCTCTGACGCCTATCACTATAGCTTAGTTTTGCTCTTCTTGAACTTCATGTAAACGGAATCTTTAGCATGAACTTTCCTGATAGGCATCTTTTGCTCAACACATTATACTATTTCTGAGGTTCATTCATGTAGTTGTGTGTATCAATAGTTCTTTTTGGATGGACATTTGGGTGGTTTCCAGTTTGGGCTTTTATAAATCAAGCTTGCTTTCGAATTTTCATCACCTTTCACTCTGTCAGACTCTCTTGCCACAAGATAGTAAAGTGGCTGAAACCCTACAACTGAGGGTTGGGTGCCTTCCAAGTCCCTCACCTTGGAGCCCCTCCCTGCATAGTGGATCAAGGACCCTTCAGAAGCCAAACCTCCATCAGGAGGACACAGAGGCAGCCGGTCCTGTGTAGAGCTGTTGCCCAGGAACTGGGACTCCTCTGCTGTTCCCCTCCCACTCCAGACCCTGGTATTCCCATAGGACACACATTGGTGCAACGTCTCAAGGGGAAAAGAAACTAAGGGGGTGATATCTGCAATTCGACTGATACATTCCATAAAGCTTCTGCACCTACTCAGCATGCAGACGCTTGTTAACACATCTGGGGCCTAACACCTCCCAGAAAGGAGGCGGGGGGCAGGAGGGAAGGTGGCTCTTACTGGTACTTGCAGGGCAGCTGTCTGGAGGGGGGCAGTGAGGGCGGTGAGGGCCGGGTTCTGGACTGTGGCCATGACAGGGCTGCCATCTGTCTTCAGTGTGGTCAAAACAAGGGAATCTGTCTTGATGATCTGAGGCTGCACCAGGACCTGAACGGGGAAGGAAGAAAAGGAAAAGGAATGTAGCATTATTTTTCTATTTTGCATTAGCTTCTTACTGCATAGGCTCTCGAGGAAAGAGAAAATAAAATTTCCATGAACCTGAGAATATAGCTTGATGACTGGGTTGAGGGGGAAAAAGAAGAGTATAGCTAAAGAGGGTCCGGAGTTTTAAGGCTGAAAAACTTCGAGAAGAGCAGTGCCCGTGGCCTAGCAGGGGAAGAGCAGGACTGGCATAGGGTGGATGATGACAGGGAGAGAGGTCTGATTTTGGACAAACTCAGGACAGCTAGGAACCTGGCTGAGAAGCAAAAATGATAAACCAACATTTGTTTAAACTTTTATTTATTTAAGTGTGTTTTTGTAGGACCCATCAGCTCCAAGTCAAGTAGTTGTTTCAATCTAGTTGTGGAGGGCACAGCTCACAGTGGCGCATGTGGGGATCGAACGGGCGACCTTGTTAAGAGCACTGTGCTCTAACCAACTGAGCTAACTGGCTGCCCAAGATGTTTTTTTTTTTTAAGATAAATTACTTTGTTAGGAAGAAAGTGCAGTCCACTATGATTCGTGACTTAAAAACATTTGGCACCTTTCTTTCCAGTGCTAAAACCATTATCTGCATAAATGAGTCAATCACTACACAGGCGTTTACTGAGTCTTTGGGTGACCAGTGTGCACCCTCAGATGGGATCTCAGCCAGGTCTATTCCAAACTCATTGGTGCCTTGCAGGGACTAGGCACCGAAACCCACCCAACAAGCTGCTCCCTTACATTCTGATGGTCTTTCTTAGTAAGTAGACCACATGTTCAACTGAAGATCAGCCAACAGCCCCAAGCAGTGCCTCCCCGAGCCCTTGCCAGCCACCTACCGGGACCTGCTGCACCTGGGGCGCAGCGACTGTCTGCACCGTGGCCGGGGCGAGGGTCTGAAGTGTGCCATTGGCTGTTTGCGTCAGCACCCGCTGGGCCTGCACTGTCTGCACCTGCTGCTGAATGGTGACTGGCTGCACCTGGGAGGATGTCACTAGGCTTTGGACTTGAGGCTGAAGGACTTGGGAGAAGAAGAGAAAAAAGTCACACGGACGAGGAATGCACTCACTGTCACTGCAGCTGCAGCAATAACCCACGATGGAATGCCTCATAATGGTCCCGAGTCCCCAGCTGCTGCTGAAGAAGACACGCACAGCTGTTTACAAGCTGGTCTAGATAACAAGAACATCCCAGAAGGGCTGCATCAATTTCTGAGGGAAGGAGCACACATTGTTTTATTACTCTGGATGCTGGGGTGGAGGAGAGGGAAGCGCATCAGAACAACGACTGCACCCTGCAAGGGAGTTAACAGATGTCGAGAACCAGCAACTCCCGGGGCTTCATTTCCTCCTATGAAACAAATGGAAAGTGTACTTTGGGGTGACTGTCTCAGCTTTCTGCCTTGATGCCTGCCCCCAGCCACTGAACCCTGGAAACCCCCTCAAGAACTGTCAGAGCAGTTCTAATCCCACCCGGGGCTCCCCACAGGGCAAGAGGGCAATCTGGTGAAAAGGGGCTGGGCCACCGCATGCCGTGGGAAGTCATTCAGTCACTCAACACACGGACGGCTCACTAGGAGGGCTGCTACTCGGAGACCTAGCACTTATATTAAAAGTTGTATTTCCTCTCCGTAGTGCATGCTCGGGAGGTGTTCGCTGAATGAATGGTTCTCAGCTGCCAGGAGCCGACAGCTGGCTGTTGCCTGGGAGAGTTTCACGACTAATTTTACTCCAGCCTCCACCTCTAGTTACCAAGACAGCCCTCGGTCTACTCTGCGTGTTGGATTTTTTGACCAAGTGTCCTCCAGGCAGACACAATAGATACTAAGGTATCTGAAGAGGCAGAGTGTGAACTGTTCCTGCACCACCGTTCTCACTGCCAGTTACCAAAACCTCACGCAGACAGAACCAAATCGATAGATTCTGTCACTCCCAGAGGACAGAACTGTATACCGCCATCTACCTCGGAAGTATCGGGAAACTGGCACAGAAACTTCTGAACCAGCCCGTCGCTATCATATCTGACTTCTGAGTCACCTTGAAAGCTGGTGGCTGCGTTCTGGTATATCAGAGGCTGCTGGATGATCCTTGTCTGGGGAGCGGTGCTGAATGTCGGGGTGATCATTACGGTCTGCTGCTGCAGCTGAGCTTGAGGCTGGGGCTGGGGGCGCGGCTGAAGGACAGGAGTTGCTCTTGGCGGAGTGAGCACCGCGGTGGGGGAAACCTTGACCTGCAGGGCTGGAGCCTGGGAGGAGGTGGCCGAGGGAGAGAAGGAAGGCAGTGGGACCTGGCTGAAGGACCGCTGTAGTAAGGGGTCCCCGGCTCCGGACCCGCTGCCGCCGCCATTACTGCTGCCGCCGCCATTACTGCCACCACCGCCACTAGCACTGCCGCTGGGGAAGGAGCCACACAGCTGCTCTGAGAACAAGTCAGGGAACTCTCCCACTTGATTGCTGACAAACTGCAGCATTTCTGTGAACAAATGAAAAGGAATTCATTTACTGCCATCCAAAATATCTATTAACTTTCAAATTCGCTCAAGAAACTGAGGCATCACAAAAATCCCGTGGCCTTCCCAAGACCACAGCAGAAATGGGTCAGGAAACCCTCACCTCCCTCTTCATGGGGAATCACCCAGGCCAAAACGGCCAACCAAGGAACAGCAGGACAGGCCTTGGTCTGTTGAACTCTCTTCACAGGCAGGCTCTGGGCCTTCTCTCCAAGATGGGCACAGCCCTGGGCAGTGCTGGTACCCTTAGGAACACCCAGGGATGATGAAGTTGGTGGCCCCCAAGTCATGGTGGAAAATCATCCAGGAAATCCAGAACGGGGAAGTAAGTTGGCCAAGGTCACACAGCTCATCAGGGCACAGCCAGGTCTCTGTGCCCCAGCTTTGTGCATTCACTGCCGGAAGGTCAGGGAAGAGCAACCCGGGTCCTGGACTCCATGCTTCAGAGGGCCCGCTCTGGCCCTCCACTGGCTGTGTCCCCTCCCACTGGGCAAAGACTCTGTGGACCCAACGGGATGTGTCCACCCAGAGACCATGCCCTCTGTCTAGATTATGCTCCAAGAACCTGGGACCCCGGAATTCCCGGTCCAAAGGGCTCGAGCCTGCTTCTAGGGCCTCTTCCCTTGGTTCTCCCCCTTAAAGGTTTACCAGAAGCACACTCAGTCCATGACTAATAACCGACATCTCATGACTCCTTCCTCCTCAGAGGGCTGCTCCCCAGTAGGAGTCTGGAGCCTCAGCTTTGTCCCAGGTATTTTCAGACCTACAGTTCTCTATGCTGTCCACATCTCCCCTCCTTTCCTTTCCAACACATTCCCAAAAAGCTACTGAACTGTGGTAACCCCCCCTCTCCACACCCTCAAGGCCACAGGATGCTCTGATTTGGTACCAAAATAAAAACCAAGCAACACCCCCCGCAAAAAAAACAATACCATCTCCATTAATTTCTCCCAACCTCCACCAGCAAGTCCCTCCCAGGTCTCTAACAGGGTGTGTGTGTGTGTGTGGGTGTGTGTGGTGTGCTGGGCTGTGAAGAGTCTTATGTTAGGCAGATGCTACTGGGGCCTTCTAGTGTGACCTCCATATAGGACGACCGGAGTTTAGCTGTACTTTAAGTGTCCAGTCGATTCAACCTGTTCGCAAAACAGCATCTCACAAGCGTAAAGACTGTGCGGTGGTATTATTTACCAACACCTCAGCACTGCTCTGCTCTGTCCCCACTCAGCCTGTCGTGTGAGAGGGAGAAAATGGGCAGACTGCCAGGTACTGTCCCTCGTACCAACCAATTCCAATTCCTTAATACAGGATGAAACTAAGGAATGTCCTCAAACTCAGCACAAAATTTAAACAAAACACAATTCAGTGCGGACACATTCCAAGTACAACACAAGATTGTAAAAAGCTGTTAAGAAAATGATTAAGAGAAACCTAACAATTGGTTGAGCTTTCCAGAATTCCCATAACACACCGGTTCTGGGGAATTGACACAGAGGCCTGAGACATGAGCCAAAAGAACATCTCTCCTGGCTGTTTCCTCCACAGGACGTTGAGGAGGGTGGGGACCAGCGGTCTGGTAGGTGGGCACAGGCTTTGGCACTAGGGGGAGGGGTCTCAAGGGTACCACCAAACCGGCTGTGTGAACGTGGGCAAGTCACTTCTCTCTACCCCTCGGTTTCCTCCCCACAAAGGCTGCCTTAAGGATATTCATTCAGCTTCTTTGTTGTGAGGATTAATAAGATAATCTATGCCAAGTACTTGGTGAGGGGCAGACCTTTATAAAGGTCCCTGTTGGTGGTGCTTCTAAAGCATCCACTACACAGGCACTTGGCTCTACTTCTGTTGACTCCTGAGTGCTCTCCAAAACCTTTAGTGGGGAAAACATAGTGGCGTGGTGAAGTAACCGCAGAGGTCACAAAGCTTAGTTCACACAGCAGGGTTAAGAGTGTGTAGGCAGATGGAATGCGACTATTTAAATTAAAAAAAGATAAATCCTTTTCAACCCACACTTGAAAAGCTCCAGTGGCGCTATCTCCAGCTGGTGGGCATTGGACTGAGCGGCGTGGCCCATTGAGACTCAACATAGTCAGGAAAAAGGAACAGGAAGAGGCTCTTTGAGCCCTTGCTCCAGCAGGACGCACAGGCCTTCCCGCCAACCTGAACGAGGCCCACCCCAGACTCTGCTTTGCTCTGTAACTCCCAGCTACCCCCGTGGGAGCAGCCTAATGTCTCCTTGCTGTTCCCAGCTCTGATGACACAGGCTCTAATTTCCGCAGAGAGCCATGAAACCCAGAAAAGGCAGGCCTGGGAGGAGGCGCAGGTTTTATGGAGCCTTGAAAATGAAGTTCCAGTTTCTGCAAAATGAGCTCTAGCCCCCAGAGATGAGGGCCAGACATCGGCTTCTTTGGAGCTGAGCGCCACCCCCAGGCCTGCAAACAAACCCAAGCTCACCTCACAGGGGTGCTCCTGCTAGTTACCCTCCCCCACACCAAGCCACATTCCGGGTTTTTAACTGCTTCTTAAACTAAGAGTTAAGTTGCTAATAAAGCAGGCTGGGCTCCAAGAAACTATACCTGGGTTTTGGGCTCTTTAAAAGCAGGTAACCAAAATCAGAGGCTCCAGCTGTCACCTGTGCACTGCAATCAGTCATCCAGAGAGCTCAAGTTCACGTGCACTTTATGCAGCTCGTGACCTGGAAGTAACATAAATCACTTTGCCCTGCTCTCAGTCTAGCGGCATCTACCTGCAAGTAAGGTAACTCGTAATCCGGGCAGATTGATTCTGGTCAGGAAGAAAGAATCTGAAGCCCCAAGTGGGGTAACATTGTCTCCAAAATGCAGTCAGCCAATAGTCCTTTAGCGGGTATTTGTTACCCAGCCCTGTCAGGTGCCAGGAGAACTATTTTACAAAGGTTATTTATTCTTATGTTTTGTATTTGTCATGCACCTTGTTAGACAATGTTTACAAATACTTTTCTTTTTTAAACCATGAAAGTAACTTATTCACTATAGAAAAATTTAGAAGTGAAAAAAAACAAAAAACCATCAAGCAATTCCACCTCCCCGAGACACCCACTGTCACTGTTTTGACGTGTGTCTATTCAAGCTCTTTCCTATCCAGGGCTTGTTCGTACACAAGCTTGCCCATGTGTGCGAATGGTTTTAGGAAAACGGGATCATCACAGTGAAGATGCTATTTTGGACCCTGCTGCCTTTGCTTAGTAAAGCCTGAAGAATATTCACTGTCAACCATTATGGATACTGAATATCACATCATCCTTTCTGAGAGTCCCACATTATTGTATTGTACAGTACTGTATGAATTTATTTAATTTTTATTGGGGAATATTGGGGAACAGTGTGTTTTTCCAGGACCCATCAGCTCCATGTCAAGTGGTTGTTTTCAATCTAGTTGTGGGGAAGGGTACAACTCACTCCAAGTCAAGTTGTTAGTTTCAATCTAGTTGTGGAGGGTACAGCTCACTGGTCCATGTGGGAATGGAACCGGCAACCCTGGTGTTCTGAGCACTGCGCTCTAACCAGTGAGCAAACCAGCCGCCCATATTGTATTTACTGTATTGTATTGATACACTAGAATTTAATGATTTAGTGATGATGGATGGGTGTTTTCAATTTTTCAGCATTAACAACTCTTACAAAAATCTTGTACAAAAATCTTTTCCCACTTATCTGATTATTTCCTTAGGATAAATTTCTAGCAGGTAGATGGCTGAGTCAAAGGACAGGTATGTGTGCTTTGGAAAGCTTACAACAACAATCTGCTCCTGCCAGCGTTTCCCCACATCTCCTTCTGTTCATCAGATAGCAGGTAAAAATGATATATAACTGTTTTGACTTGCATGAATGAGCACTAAATGAGGTCGAATGTCTCCCCTCCCTATTTTATTGGCCATTTGTATTTCTTCCTTTGTAAATTGTCTGCTCTTGACTTTTACCCATTTTTTCTATTGGGTTGTCTCTTTTTATGGATTTGAAAAAATTTCATATACCATGGATATTTGCTTTCTTATATATTTGCAAATATTTGCCACACTTTGTTACTTTTAATTTGTTCAGGAAAAAGAATGGCGTAGTGATTAAGAGTTACCATGTCCTAGCCTTGTAACTTGGGGCAAATGACCTCTCTGAACTGGAGTTTTCTCACCCATAGAATGTGGTTAACAATTATACCTAACTCATGGCGTTGCTGGGAGGGAATTCACATAGAACCTACAGCACAGTGCCGGGCACTTATTAGCTAGTACAAGTCATTCACAGCGGTTTTTTTTTGACTGTCAGTTTTGCTTTGACTCTTATTTTGAAAATGCAAATTTGTTCCGATGTGTTGAACATATTAGGGAACAATTTGAGCATAACGCGAATCTTGTGTTTACTCACGCATGAGAAAAACACTAGAAAATGCAGAAAAGCATACCCAGCTGAAATGAGCTGCAGAGGCATAACAAGATGCACGCGCACTCACCTCAAACCACCACCAGTCCATCACGTCACTGCATGTATTATAAATAACCATCTATTCCCTATCACAGAGGTTAGAACTTTCCATCCAACTTCAGGTTGCGCTCCTCCCATCACTTCATAATAATAACTCACAAACTCTGACGTTCCAAAGCCCATTTCCACAAGCAAACCATAGCTCTTTTCAAGGTAAAGTGCCATATTTATTTTAGTATTTATGTATTACTTAGCCACTTAACATCTGTAAAATGGGCTGTTTGATTAGGTTCCTATCTTTTTTTAAAAAAATCTATCTCCCTATTTATTTATTTTCTCTATCTTTTTTTTTTTTTTTGTCACCTCTGAAGTTTTTGAGTGTTGTGACCCTAAATCTCATTCCCCCCACAAGCCCTGTGGTTTTTACTGCATGATTTTACAGTATGGTGATTTTTAGGAATGCGTATGTTGCATTATAGCAAAATTGACCGCATACAAATTTTAATGTTGTGTAGTAAAATGACATGGTTTTGTGTTACACTTAAAAAGTCCCGTCTCCAAGGTCACAAGGATATTCACCTCAACTTTCTTCATTTAGTTTTGTTCATCTTGTCGTTCACATTAGCTCTGCCCAGCAAACACAGGGACCTAGAAATACGCATGGTGTGTGGTATGTGTAAGCCACTGGGAACGAGACAGACCATGATAGGTGGGCGAGAGGGATGTAAACATACAATCTAATTCCCAACAAGTATCCTTCTTGAGTGTCCTGCTTGCAAGCTGATGATCCACTCTCTCCTCTTAGGATGTTTTTTTCTAATAATTAAAAAATGAAAATCTTAAAAGAAGAAAAAAAAAATCAAATGTAGACCAGTATCAAACCTGAGGGTCAACAGTGAGAGAACTTTCCATTTCACCATCATTCTGCTTTGTGAGATGGCCATTGCTTTCTAAGGACCTAACATTATTCACCCCCATTCAAGTCACCCACAGGAGCAAGCAGTTAAGGAGTTGGGTGGCCTCTGTCCCCCACACCCTTCGATGCAGAAGCCCTGAAATGCAGGCAGTAACACAAGAACACAGGGATATCTTACAAGCAACACGGCGCCTAAAATCACTCCACTCAAACACCAGGGGGCATATTCAATTGTCAGGAAGCTCAGTGTGGGGACAGCTTGAGGTATTTCAAGGGGATTCTGGGTCACCTTTCTGGATGAAGGCAGTCTGGAGGAGGTGCCGAATGACACAGGGTGGCAAACTAGTGACTCAGGCACCCTCTATTTTAAGTGAGGGATGAGCGAACTCCTTTTACTGGCAAAGAAACCACAAAGGAAACAATTGGGTGGGGAGGTAGGGTTTCTCAAATGCTGTGTTTCGTAACATACACATACTTGTATGTGTCATATATTCCTTTGCATATATCAAGTATTACATAATAAAATAAAACGTTTGAAAATTAAGAGAAAGAGAAGGCACAAAGGGAAGCCAAAGTCACTCTCAGATGGTCTTCTGGTCTGCTCTGCCCGGCTCTGTTTCAGGGGCAGTCTCACAGGGCCCCAGCTCAGCTGGCCAGGCCTGGCTTCCCTGATCCTACACAGCAGCGGACCTGAGCCAGCTCTGAGTTTCAACCGGGAGAGTGATCACCAGTCAGCACCATGTTCAATTGCTCTTTCTTCTTCTTCTTCAGTAGGAACCTCTGGCAGGCCTCCTGCCACAGTATCAGTTACCTCTGCTCCACTTCCATACGCTGCCTGATTTCCACTGCGGCCTCCTACCCATCAACAATCATCGTGGTTGAGTATCCTGTTGGTCCAATAGTCTTTCGATCTCAATGTAATGTCTTGAACAAAGCTTCCTATCATTCGCTCCCTCCTACTCCAAGGGACTTCACTTCCCAGTCACCTTATCTCATTATCCACCCTGGAAAAACACCCACTCCCCTTTTCCACACATGCCTCTGGGTGGTGGGGAGGGAATCTCTCTCTGAACGTGATTACCAAGGCTCACCGTCTCTGCTCCTTACCACTTCTTCCTTTCTGGATTTCACAATTCTGTTTCAGAAGTACTTACAATTACTTTCACCAAGGACTCTCTTCCACCTCAGATCCAGTCATCTCTCAGCTCTTGAACGCAACTGTGATTTGTTAAGAAAAATTATCCGAACTTGAAAATGAGGGGGATAAAAAAAAAGGACAGTGTGCCTTTGAAGTCATACTAGAGGTAGCCATGCCTAAGCTGCCCACCTAAAAGTCACCTGATCTATGGAAACACACTTGTTTGACTTTCTATTTACTACTGATTAGGCCCACATTCTGTAAAGTTAGATATTCACTTGTAGAGACCTGGTAAGTTGCAAATGATTTCTGTCTGGCAAAAAAGACAACCTTGAAGGCTTTGTTTTTATTGGCCTGTAGGACATAAACCAGTTTTGCATCTAAATTTGCAGTCTTCCTCTTAAATTCTTTTTTGTACTGTGTAAATATCAATTTCTTGCATTCTCCTGAGATCCAACTTTGTCACCCTGTTGGGTTCCTCATTTATAACGTTCATAAATCTTTGATATGTGGTAATGATACATTAGTATGAGTATGTTTTTAACTTTTTAAAAATTTTACTCTGCTACATCACATATTTATCCTTTTATTTATTTTATTTTTTTACATTCATCTGTTAAGAGGTATTTTATTTATTTGTTTTTTTTAAGGACGGCGCAGCTCACAGTGGCCCGTGCGGGGACTGAACCAGCAATGGTGTTGGTGTTGTTAGCACCACATTCTAACCAACTGAGCTAACCGGCCGCCCCTAAAGTTATCTTTCTAAATGCTTTTCTTATATCTTGTGCTTCACAAGCGCATGGACAAAATCTTCCACTACCCTGTCCCTCTCCGAGCACTCTGGTAGTTAAAAAACTGGCATCGATTCAATGAAATAAATAGTCCCCAAAGCAACTTTCATGATTGCTATAAAAATGGCCATTTTGCTTTCTGAACCCAAACTGGAAGGGACTTATCACCCCATAATGGGGCAAGACAGTTTTGAAATTTAGATTATCCTGGGAAGTCTGGACAAACCTATGCAATTTCTGCAAAGATTCTGCTTCTGGTGAAATAGGTGTGTGAATGCCAAAGAATTTAAAGCACCCACTGTGTGCTGGCCCAGAGATGAAAAAATGCCCCCTGACCTCAAGGACTTGGTGAACGTGACACAACAGGTCTGTGGGGGTTGTCACAGCAGACAAGGAGAATATAGGGACTGGGATAAAATCACCACCTCCACAGGTCAAGCAGCTTCGCAGCTTCCTGAGGTAGCGGGGCTGAAGGCGGATCAGGACACAGGCACATTCTAGAAGCAGGGAACCTCAGCAGCCCAGGCTCAGAGGCATGGAGCTGCATGGGGGCCGCTGAAGAGAATGGGCGACCCGGCAGGACACCATGCCAGGCAGAGTCAGGGCCACATCATGAGGGGTTTTGCAGGCTCCTGACAGTGACCTTGGTCTTTCTCCTTATAAAAGCAAAAGCCTTAGCAAGTCGTCCAACAAAGCTTTAGGGAGGAGAGTCCCTCCAGCTCAGTGGTTGCTCACCCTGGTTTGTACAGGGGGCTGCTGGCCTGTCCAGAGCCCCGTAACACCATTCTTTTTTTTTTTTTTTTTAATTGGGGAACAGTGTGTTTCTCCAGGACCCATCGGCTCCAAGTTGTCCTTCAATCTAGTTGTGGAGGGCGCAGCTCACTGGCCCATGTGGGAATCGAACCGGCAACCCTGTTGTCCAGAGCTCATGCTCTAACCAACTGAGCCATCTGACTGTCCCCATAACACCATTCTTAATGAACTCATTAACAATCATTCTGAGCAAAAACGTGGGGCTCAATTCTGACTTGAGAGGAGACTGTCAGAACAGCTGAAACAAAAATTCAGATAACCTGGTCAATTGATGAAGAGAGTCTTCTGAAAATCCACTGAGGAAAAGTTCTGGTTACGTATGAGGTACTAAAAAATGATCAACAGTGGGAAACGAGCCACCTCCTAGGGACGGTGGGAAAGAAGTGTGGCAAAGAATTACATTAAGGGAGAAAAGGAGGCCGTCAAAAAACGAAACCAAGAACCAACGGGAAAGCAAAACAGAATGGGGAGCCCCAAGTTTAAATCACAGAGAACTTGGCTGAAGCACTGGCTGTGTAATCAGCAAGTTTAGTGATGGAATCGCTGTGCTGCCTTTGGAAAATTAATTCATGTCCCTGAGACTCAGTTTCTTTGCTTGCGACTACAGGAATAATCCAAACCCTGATGGACATCAGAGTCATCATATAGGAATATGTCCAGCATATAATAAAATGTATTTGATTCTGTCATAGGATTTTTTTTTAAACATAAATTTGAAAAGGGGGTATACCTCAGGTTAGAGTCCAATAACCTTTGAATAAAAGCCAATGGTCACACTACTGATGTTTAACAGCAAAACCAATTCAGTGACAAAGTTAAGAAACTGATTTTCTAATTAGAAATCATGTTTATATTTTATTTAAATGTACAAAAACTGAAATTAAACTCATTTCATACTGCCTCTACGTGGACAACATAATAGCCACCACTGACCCCCACTTAGTACATTACTACGTGGGTAATCCTGAGTATTGTTATTCTACTTCACACGTGAGGAAAACAAGGTTCAAAGAAATTAAACAATCTACGTATAAGTCCCCCCACCCCCAATAAGAGCTACAAAATGGTTGAGCCGAGATTTGAATTCAGGTCTGTATTTAAGCTTGCCTGGGCCTCTCTTCTATGCATATTTCCTACAAAACAAACAGTTCTTGGATTTTACATTTATGCTCATCACAACTTGGGAGACGCAAGGCAGACCTGCACTGACAATAAGTAAGGAGAATTTGGGGGTGTGAACTTAATATTGAACAATACTAAGTTTAATGTTAATGAAAGATTAAGTTCGGGGTAAACACGCATGTAACTGACTCATGGGCGAAAAGGAGCAAGAGATTTTTTTGCCTGGCTGTTTGTATTTTGCAAGTATACCTAATACAAATTATTAAATTATTCTTCAAATGAGACCTCTACCTTGACAAGATGCTCCTTTCTAGACCAGCTTCTCCTTTTAAATAAAGAACGAATCAATAAAGATACATCCCTTAAGACATGCATTCAGCAGACATTAACTGACCCTACTATGTGCCAGCCACAAAATCAAAGGCTTTCAAGAGGCACATGTTTTGGTGGGAAAACCCTGTGCAAGCATCTGCCAGGGCTGGGTGCTAAGTGTTAGGATAAAAAGAGGGACCTGTTGGAGTAAGTTGCTTAAAAAGCTTTTGTTGTTGTGGATTTTTACTCTATTTATCTCATGTTTGTGTGTGAGTACATGCATATTTACATACAAACTTTAAATGTGATTTTTGTTACCGGATAAGAACTTCATTAGCACGATCACCCAAGTTGTTTTTGCTTTTAACACTCTGCTAGCACTTTCACACACAATTGCGGTATATAATCTGCAAATCTCCCTGTGATGCAGCTGTTTCAAGCACTCTTTTAAATGAATATGTGTAAAGCACTTAGTACAGTGCCTGGCATATAACAAAGTCTTAAAAAGTGGTGGTGGTGGTGGTGGTTGTCACACAGGAAGAAAGAGGGCCAAGTCCGAAGGGGGGCATACAGCACACGGTCTCCAGCAAGTGGATAAGCGAGCGGCCCCGAGGTAGGAACCTACTCCCCCTTCTTCCAAGCCCCGAGCTCTTTCCACAAGCATCCTGCTCCAGACGTCACCCCAACAAGCACACTTCCAAAGAGGCAGGGCTCTAGAATGCTGCAGTCAACAACCAAGGCCACTCCAAATCCCCGTCCATGCCAGAGCCCCACCCTGTGTCCAGCCAGGGAACCAGGCCTCCAATCCTTACCTAACACAAATTAGGGGCATCAGATGATTGGCACCCCACGTTTGAAAGGCTGTCCATCTTAGTCCATTTATGACTTTGAAATGCCTGCTCTTAGAAGGTGAAGATTCTCAGAATTAAGAAAAAAACCCTGAGTCAATCAGTAGTAGTAATAATAAAAACAGTATAGTAATTGTTAACATTTCCTGAACTCTTACTACGTATCAACAATTACATTAGGCACTGTGCATGGGTTTTCTCATTTAACGCCCACAACACTTTGAGGTGGATGCTACTATCATCTCCACTTCACAGACAAGGAACAGGAAGCACAGAGAGGTTAAGTCACTTGTCCAGCATCACCCAGTCGGCAGGTGGTGGAGCTGGGATTTCAAGCCACGCTCTTAGCCACACGGTACAGATGCTTTGGTTCTATTATTGTACGGATGTCACCAAACGGAGCCTGGGGTCGGGCAGATGCTCAGGAAGTGCCTCGTTCAGGAGTGAGCTAGAACACCCCAAGCTCAGGAAGGGAAGGAGTGCCATCCCAACTTGCCCAAGTATTTCCGGGCTCTTCGCCTGTTCCCGCCCTGCACTGCGCTGTTCTCTCTCTCTCACCTTCCGGGAACAAGAGACTGAAAGTTGAGCAACAGTATGGGGAGTAAGACTCCAAAGAACCCATCCTGCATGATCCTGTTCTGGATAAGGGCCCTGAGCTTCACAACGCCAGGTGACTGTCAACTGAGTCAGGCACAGCTGGAACTGTCCTCCTGGGGGCAGTCTCCAGAGCAAGCTTTCTCAGCCCTTAAACTATTCAGGGGGAAAAAACCCCCAACCCCCCCACCCAACAACCCACTATCCTTCCCTTCCATTCATTACCACACCCTAAAATCTCCCTAAGACCAAGGACAAAAATAACACTTGCAAAGCAGGTTATTAAATCACGCTGCAAACATGCACCCAGTGCCTGGGTACTATGGTGCTGGGAGCTGGAGGGCCCTGGGTGCCTGGTGTGGGACCCAGCACACAGCATGGACTCCAAAGCGCTGCTTTCCTTCCCACCTCCCAGTCTCACAGGCAAAGGGTCGTCAGAGGAGAGAAAGGACCAAGAGAAAGGACTCTCCATCCCGGGAGGCAGTGGGAGCGGAGCCAAAAGAATGAGCAGAGTTTTAAGAGTTAGAGAAGAGGGAAGGGTATTACAGGTAAAGGCAACAGTCTGAGCAAATCCGCAGCACCAGGAAGTGTCCTGCCAAGTTGCTGAAGTGGAGAGCGTGGAACTGAGTGGAAAGATGGCCTGCTTAGAGCTGGTGTGAAAGCACTTACTGGCAGGCACTGCACGGCATCTGATTTTTATTTCAGAGGCAGACGGGGTGGACCTCTGTCACTACTTGTTCTGTCGGTCCATCGCCCAACCCTCCCCTCCCATGAGGATCCTGAGCCTCCTTTTGGAGAAGCCCCACAGGGTGATGCTGGGAGAAAAGGCTTCCGCCAGTCAGTTCTCACTAATGCACGCTCCTGGTGGGAGCGTAATTGTGCTGGGAGTGACCCAGGAAAGCCGGGACATGGCGCACATCACCACGGAGGCAGGGGCCTCACCTGGTTGTCCCGGGGCCAACCCCCGCTGCTGAGCCTCCCTGGTTCCGGCCCATTTTCCAGGCCCAGTTCTCCAGCTTTCCCGTGCGGGCTAGCCACCGGCACTGCTTGTTGCTTATCACCTACAGTCCTGATTGACACACAGCAAACACAGTGAAGCCGGAGAAGGAGCTGACCGGGAGTGTGTTTGGGAAAGATAACAAACATGAGTTAGCAAGAGCACACACTGCCAATATTAACGGCTCACACACCCCAGCACCAGCACCGGTCAAGCCTTCCGAAAGGGCTCCTCTCTCCCACCAGCCCGAAACCTCAGCTTACCATGCACCCCCACCAGAAGCCGCCCTGATCCCACCTGTCCACTAGCTGGGTGCCCTCCTGGACGCCGTCCCAGCCCTTCACGATGCAGACCTTTGGGGGTGTATCCTGGTGGCTTCTCTCTCCTACACTGTACTCTGCCGATGCTGAATCACGTGTCCCCAGAACATGCCAAATGAGTCCAACTTTGGTCCAGTTCTGTCAAAATGAACACCCTGCCCCTTCTTCTCCTTTCTCAAATTCTGTTCACTCACCCATCACAATTCAGCTCCAATGCCAAAGTCCCTGTGAAGACTTTCCTAATTCCCTCCCGTGGTGCCCCTAACACTGGGCGTTTGTACCGCTGTTATGGCCTCTCTTGCATTTGGCTTTGTGTTATGACTGGTTGTTTAGAAGTCAGCTCCCCGAAAGTCGGGGCTGCTTCATTCATCTCTAGTACCCCAAAGAGCCTGGCGCTGTGCCGGAAATATAGTGGGTACTCATTCATGCCAAATTGGGTTGAACACGTCTTAAAAATTAAATAAAAAAATGTTAAAACAGGGGCAGCCGGATGGTGCAGTTGGTTAGAACACGAACTCTGAAAAAATATTAAAACGGGTTGTTGGTTCTATTCCCGCATGGGATGGTGGGCTGCGCCCCCTGCAACTAAAGATTGAAAACGGCAACTGTACTTGGAGCTGAGCTGCGCCCTCCACAATTAGATTGAAGGACAACGACTTGGAGCTGATGGACCCCGGAGAAACACACTGATCCCTAATATTCCCCAATAAAATTTAAATATAAAAAAATGTTAAAAACAACTTCTGAGCAGAGCAGGGGCTCCTAGACAGGCTTCCTGGGGTCAGGGCATCTGCCACCTCATTCCCACAGGGCAGGAATGAGTAAGGGACCCCACGCCAGGAAGCCCAAGTTCAACTCCTGATGCCACCACTTCACCAGCACAGAAACCTCGAAACCTCAGTCAAGTCATTTTATCTGTCTCAGTGTCTCATCTGCGAACTGGGACTGAAAATCGAGCTCCTGGCTCACAGCAGAGAGAGGAAGACAAATGTATCAGGACTTCGGAACCTGCCAGGCCTCCCCGGAATGTTACCGAGGAGGAAGCATTCACTTCCCTTATTGCCGCGGACGGCGAGGGCCTGGCTGAGCAGACACCGCTTTACCAAGGCCGTTCCAGATCTGGTCCAGCAGCAGGCATTTCGTCACTGTTCCAAACTAGACCCTAAACCCAACAGACCCGTTCTACTGCCCGATGCAGAAGCTAGATTACTAGGGACATTTAGACACATAGTCATTAGCAATTCCAAAGGCCTAAGAGATGTAGAAAGAGTTCTCTTTTCCAGTTTCTAGTCCTTCAACGGTTTAGGATTAGTTTAGAAACAGAGGCTCCCCAGGGAGCCGTACCTTGAGGCCCAGGCTCTGGGATCCTGCAGCTCTTTAAAAAATTCCATCATGTCAACAAAGTTTAACCCTTGAATCTTGTGGTCCAGAAACGGAACCCTTCATCCTGCACTCTGTGACTGCTTTGTGTCCCACCCACCCCACCTACAAAAGCCCTTTCAAAGGAAAAAATAAACATTCCAAAACGATTTTTTAAAAAAAGGTCCTTTGGTCCTAAGGGTCAACTTGCAAACTGAAGTTCCTCATTCATTCTCAGAGTCAAAAGAGAATGTGAGTGAGCTCCTGCCCTCTTCCTTTAGCTCACTGCAGCCTTGCAGCCCCTGGGCCGGTGACACCCCCAGTCACGTCTCACAGCGGAAACTGGGGCTCCCAGAAGTGCTGCGGGACCCGGGGAAGTCATTTAAGTGCTGGCACAGAGTAGGCTCCTCGGGGTCTCTCTAGCCTCAGCCCACCACACCACCTCACGTCCACAACTTACCGTGTTTCCCCGAAAAAAAGACCTAGCTGGATAATTAGCTCTAATGCATCTTTTGGAGTAAAAATTAATGTAAGGCCTGGTCTTATAGTAAAATAGTCAATATGATGTGATATGATATGATACGATATAAGTATAGTATAATATAATACAATATAATATAATATAAATACCAGGTCATATATTGATTTTTGCTTCAAAAGACACATTGGAGCCGAATGTCCAGCTAGGTCTTATTTTCAGGGAAACAGGGTAGAAGCGCCAGAGGGATGTGACGGGTAGAGGCCAAGTACACGGGTTCTGGAGTTGGACACATCTGGGCTGAGCTCATCATTCTACCACTTACGAGTTGTGTGATCTGGGCTTCAGTTGCTTCATCTCTAGCGTGTCGTCGAATTGGAGAAAGGATTCAAAGCAAAACTGTATTAGGAGACAACGTGGGTAAAGGGCCGTACACTCTGTGAGGGCAAGGACCCTGCTGACACTGCAGAGCCCAACACGAAACAGGCCCTGGCGAGGGTCTGACCAGACACGGTGCCGGGCACATGGTGGCGGCTGCTTACACTATGACTTTAAAACCCAGAGAAGGATGGAAAAGTAAAGGTGACTGCAGAGGCAGTCAATCACCAAGAAAGACAACGACAAGTCTCGTTGGCTTTGAGAACACCGGTGCACTCAGGATAAAGGACGGCATGTGCGCACGGGACCCAGATGAAAGGGTCCTGTATTCCTTGTCAAATCTATGCACGTAAGAAGAATTAAACGGGAAACAGCTATCACAAGTCGAGGTCCAGCCCGGCCAACTAGCTCAGGAAAACTACCAAGACTGATTTTTACAAGTTCAAAATATTGTGAGACATGAAGCTATTCAGAACATAAGGGCATTCTGTAAATGTGTGCAGATTTTGGTGAAGAAGGGGTCTTAAGAGGACTCCAGTGAAAGGAAGCCACTTCCAGAATACCATTTACAGTGCTGGAAGGCCCCAGAGAACTAGGACGCGAGGATGCAAGGACATTTCGGGGCTCTAAGGACTGCTACCATGAAACCGCATGAAAGGGGACTTGGAACAAAGTCCCGGACAAACAACGTAGGGCAAGAAACCATTTCCCAAGTCCCCCAAAGCAGAGGGCTGAAAAGAAGGAACTGCTGTACCTTAAGAAGCAATTTTACAAGTAAGGAGAGAAAGCGAACCAGATGAAGGATCGCTGCGACACCGAGCAGCAGAGGAGTTCCAGCACAAGCCCGCAGGGTCCTGGGCGAGCACAGGGACAGCTCAGGCAGGGGCATGCGCCGCCCGGAAGGCCGGGCACTGCGCACTGACTGTCCAGTCCCGGCCTCGAGAAGGGTGAGGGCGCAGGAGGCCGGACAGAGGGGCTGTGTATGTGCGCTGTTGGGAGGCGGGGGTGGCATCGGCTCTAAGCTGGCATACATGTGGCAAAGTGACAGGCAGAATGGAGGGACTAGCGCTCCGGGCTCGGGGGAAGCTGAGGGGACTCAGGCCTCTCCTACACACTGGTGGGGACGTACACTGGTACATGCACCGTGTTGAGCAGTTTTGCTAGGACCTCGCAAAGCCACAAATGCACCGAGAGCCAGAAGAAAGTGTTAGTCCCTGCCCCTTTCTTGTATATGTTTGATCGCGTTTGATTCTTGCATCATCTCTGATGAAATTCTCAGCAAGCCCCCAGCAACCCCACCACCCGTCGTTTGTCCTGCACGCACACTGGCACAGGCACCGCCTGAATTTACAAGCTATTCACCACAGTACTGTTCTTGATAAGACTGGAAACACCCTCAAATGTCCATCCAAAAGGGACTGGATGAATGAACCACAGCGCATCCCTACCATGGAAAACGATGCTGCAAAGATCTCTAAGATACCGTGTTACGTGGGAAAAACGGGGCACGGGCCAGAAGAACCAAGCTTAGTGCTACCTCTCAGTGTATAAAGAAAAAGGGGAGCAAAAAAACGAAAATCCATAATCATCTGCTTATACTTGCATTATGTAAGTTTTCAAGGAGGTAAAAAAAAACTACAGAATTAATTACTTGTGAGGAGGTAGGGGTCTTGGGCCCTAAACTGACAGTGGGTTGGGCTGGGAGCAAGACTTTCCCCAGTACCCTCTAGTATTATTTTTATGTTACTGTATGAATGTATTACTCTTTTTGAAATAAATAAAAATATTTTCCAAGTCATAAGCCCCGATCACCACAGTAATTTATAGCACTGGAAAGGTTTTAAAACTGAAAGGGCTACAGCTGGCAGGGTTAAGAGCTGTAACCCAGCACTTGGTTTGAAGAGCCCTCTTTGGGAAACACACACCAGTGAACCAACTGTGTGTTCAGAGCAACAGTTCTCACGCTGCTGAAAAACTGCAACTGAAGCCAGTGTTCCACAGGGCAAAGGCGGGCCATGCGTTTGCCTACTCAGGTGGATTGCATGTCTATTACATGTCAACTACTTCAACACACAGCAAGCCGGACATGAAAGCGCTGTGCAATCTGTGAGCACATTCTTCAAGTTCAGACAGAAGCCAGAGAATATAGACAATATGATAATCAGGAAGTGCTATTTGAATCAAGTTGCTTAAGAACCTCCTTACTGAATTACAAAATTGGGGAGAGAAAATATCTAATTGAGTTCTGGAGAAGCAAAAAATGCACTTTTTAAAAAAATGCCAAGACATGAGAAGGACAGAAAAGCCTGTTCAGTGAGAGGCAGGCAGGCAGCACACTACATTAGGCCAAAGGCCTGGGTGTGAACGTGGAGAATGTTTGTCAAGGGCGAGGCCAGACCCAGCAAGGAGGAGAAACCCACGGAGACTGACTGGTGCGAGACTGTGCGGTGGTCTGAGCAACCCCAGAAAAGTGTCCCAGGAAATGCAACGAGATGAGGTCAGGAGCTAAAAATGGGTGGGAAATAAATAAGCTGTGAGTAAGGGCAGCTCTTTCAACCCAAACATTAGCAACAGTGACATACATTCAAGTGTCAAAACAAAGCTTCTATCTTGAAAAAGGTACAGCAGGCGTAAAAAAGAAGCTGTGCTTCACCTCCCTGAGCAGTTTTTCCAAAGTCTGACTCATTTAAGAAACAGGAAGTGGGGACGTCAGTTTCTGCTTTTCTCACCTCTGCCTCCCAGCGGTGTGCTGGCCACACCCTCCCCACCACTCACTGGGCTGGTTACTCCAACCTTCCCAGTGATGCGGACACCCAGGCTGGCAGGCTGGGGCCCTCCCAAAACCCCGAACTTGAAGTGCTTTCCTTTCCTCATTAGACATTTCTTTACAAAGCACCTCAGGACCAGGTGCTGTCTGGGGATTCTGCCAAAGACAGACCTGCAGAGACCCAAGACAGTGCCACCAAGGGCTCAGGGGCTGGAAGTTCCTCGCAGGCTGGGGTGCAGGGCGGGCTACCAGCAGGACTGCATGAATGCAGGTGCATGACATGGTGAACTGTCCAGAGCCCGTCAAGAAGGGACAGCGACTGACAACTTTGTCACATCAGTGCGTGTCGTCATGGAATTCAGAACACACAGACAAGATCCTGCAAGCTTCCAGAGGAGAAAACAAGTCACACACAAAGGAACAAAATGGTATCAGACGTCTCGACTGCTAGAAGCTAGATAGAAAACCATTAGGCAGTGCCTTCAAAATTCTGATATAAAATTATGCCCAACCTTAAAATTCTCAACTTAGCCAAACTATCCAATTGGAGGGAGAGTAGAATAAAGCTATTTTCGGACAGGGAAGGCCCCCCCAAATTTTACTTCTAATGTACTCTTTCTCAGGAAGCTACTGGTGGATGTACTCCATCAAAGCAAGGGAGTGAAAAATGAACTAGAGAACAGGGGTTTCAACATCACCCCCAGGGTGACGTCCTGGGTAAGTGTAGAACAGCAGACGTGGACAGCCATCAGATGGGATAAAAAGAGGGAGGGCTCCAGGGGAGACATCAAAGAGGGGGATAAAAGGAACTGACCACCACATTGGGAGTTTCTGTCACAAGATTTAGAGCTGAATTAGTTACGGGAACATGGGAAGTAAGCAAATGAATAAATGGCGCTATTATAAGCCCTAGGAAAATACAAATGGCAACAAAAAAATGTAGAGGATCTACCCAAGAGAAATAAAAACACACGTCCACACAAAAACTTGTATACAAATGTTCATAGCAGCTTCATTCATAATAGCCCCAAAGTGGAAACAACCTAAATGTCCGTCAACGGATGAATGGATAAACAAAACGTGGTGAAATCCACACAAAAGGACACTGTGCGCCAACGTGGATGGACGTGATCCACAGGACGCCACGTATTGTACGAGTCCATTTATACGAAATGTCCAGAACAGGCAAATCCACGACGTCGGAAAGTAAACTAGCTCACCGAAATGGTTCTTCACCCTTCTGGGAAGACAACAGCTGCCTCTACCGGCCCATCACCACTCATGCCGGACCCCTTTCGGGTTTATCTGCCTTACAGCCCCTCATCCCACTGCTCTGCCAAAGGTCGGCCTCCTAACTGCCAGGTCCCAAGACGCCTCCTGTGGCCATGGCATCCCTGCGGTCCTCGGGCGCACTGCCTCCATCACCCACTAGCCACTCCTCCAAAAGCTCACCTCCCCCTAGTTTAGTACTCTTCCCTGACCCGATCCGATCTCCCCGCTCTAGCTCTTCCTCCCTCTATCCTCATCAACCGTGTCTCCTCCTCTATCTCCATCCCCAGTTCTTACCTTCTCCTGCGTATCTGCCTCCCCTTTCCTTCCTAGCGGAAGGCACCTCCCCATGCACCTCAATTTCGGCCCAGCCCATTTAAGACAAATTTTCATCATGTCCCCAAACCAGCTCTTCCTACTGGCTTCTGAACGCTCCCAGTGCACCTGGATCACAGCCTTGATAGGAATCTCAGAATTCCACGTCTGCTCTGCCTTCAGAGGCCATGTCCTGTCCCGTCCAGCCACATGCAGGATGGCCACTTCCCATCAGAACCACTCTCAGTGTCACCATCGCACAGCCAGCCAGCTGCAGCTCCCTCCAAATTAGTCTCCCCGACTCCAGTCTTCCATCCCCATCAGCACAGTTGAATTTTCTTAAAATCCATGATTACGTCCTCACCCTACTTGAAAATCCTCAGCCGTTCCCTCCCCCGCTCCCTACATTCCATAAAACATCTGTGCCTGGTATGAAGACTCCCCATACTTTGGCTCCAACTCACCTTTCAGAACTTATCTTCTACTGTTTCCTTACACACACCACATATTTCAAGAACTTGTGTATCATCACTTATTTGGCCTGTGACAGTGCGTGAGGCCCCGGCGGGCTCATTGCACAGACCACCACCAAAGACAGCGCTCTACATGTTCTATCATCACAGACCTGGTGGCCTGGGAAATGGAGCATTCTGCAGTGGAAAAAGGCCCTGGGGATCAACTAACACACATGCTTTGTTGGACCTACAGTATGTTTCTTCAAAAAAATAAAAAATAAAAAAGCCAACATTGAAAAATCTGGATATTTCACATAAAAATCCAGACGTGGGCATCTCTTGAAAAAGAGGTGCTGACCCCTCTCCTGAGAGGCCTCCCTTGCCTGCTTAGTCTAAATTTGGCCACCAGTCACCCTCTATAAGATGGACCCCTTTTACTTTCCTTGTAGAGCCCTGCCCAAATTGTTCATGTCTTCTATTCGTTCAGCCTGTGTTTCCTCCCTCCAGATCTTAACTTTCCTGAGAGAAGAGACCTTGCATGTCTTGTGCAAAGCCATCCGCAGCACTCTGTCCATCATGGGGGATACTTAGAAGCCACTCAAGAGATGTGCTGAATGAGTGAATGGATGTGGCCTCCTTGGGCCCACACCTCTGAAGGGCACTAATGTAATGAAGGACCACAGCATGGCCGGTGAGGCCAACTGAAGGATTCCTGCCCAATGCCTGCCCCTCCTGGAAGCAGGTATGAGCTCTTTAGGTTGCAAGTACCCCTCTCCCCCACCACACATACAAAAGAAGTACACGTATTCATACCCAGTCTCTTCCTCGTCATATGACTGGCTTCTAAAAGTCTCTGGGCTGGCCACTCCTGATCTAACCCAAGCCCAAAGGCTGTGTCTGGTACAACTTAGAATGCTGCCTAGTCCAAGGTCGCTGGACTTATTCAGGCCTCCCACAGATATTCAGTTCTAGGTGGAAGAAATACAGTGTGAACAAAACAAAGGCCTTGCCCTCATGGTGCTGACATTCCAGGGGTATTGATTGGTAAGTATTCGGAGATACTTGTTATCTGCAGACCACTGGCACTCAGCCCGCCCAACCTTCTTGTTCTCCAAGGCCCAGGTCAAGGGCCACCTCCTTGGTGTCATCTTCCTGGTAAGCCAGCCTTCACCAGCTCCCTCCATGCTGACTTTCACTTATTGCTTTGTGTAGCTGTGAGCTGTTTTATACTCAGCACTATGGTTTTACTGCTCATCTCAAGCTCCTTGAGGCCATAAAATTCTGTTTTTCCTATCTTTCATGTTCCCTACAGCTCAGAAAGCACAACTGGCACTTAAATACTTGTTGGCCAATTGAAGACAGGGAGCCACCTTTTCCCAAATCTGGTATAGAGACCTATGAAGCCACTGAACCACTGTGGTAGTTTCCAGAATATACATTTTACTCAAGAAATCTATGGGGATAAAGTTAATACTTAACCACTAGGTAATTTAACACATTACAAATTAAGACAAATAGGGATCGATTATGCAATGGGAATGCAAAAAGAACGTGAATTTGTGTGAGCCTCCTGATAGGCAGGTTTGGACATACTTCCTACTGGCTGTGTGACCTTGGGTAAATTCATGAACTGCCTTGGGCCTCAGTTTCAGGATCTGTGAGAGGGGATGAGAGTTGCGTAATGGTCGACTCTTGTTAAGGATTGAGAATATTTATGTATACGAGTACTAACAGTGCTTGGCATGGAAGTGTTCAAAACATGTTAGCTGCTCTTGTTAATTTCCCCAAACCATCCTCCCCCATTTGTCAGCACATGTCTGTATTTAGGAGCACTTAGGGGAAAAGTCTGTGGTTAGACTTGGGGCTTCAATTAAGGGTCTGACCACACTGCCCAGATGACCAAAAATGGAAAGCAAGGATAGGCCAAGGGGTAAAATGGTATAAAAGCAAAATGGGAAAATGAGAAACTGATTTTATTCAATTAGCTGCTACCACTTATCTCTTCTCCTAGAAGAGAATCTTCTGGCTGCCTCAGTTTCTTTATCTGTACCATGAGGGTGTAGCCATCGTACTTGCCTGTACTGAGATCCTAGGCGTGAATGAACTTTGTAATGTCAAGAGCACAATGCACCCAAGTTACTGCTTAAAAGCCAGGGTTCTGGACAATCTAAGGAGAGTGACCTTAGACAAGTTAACATCTCCCAGGCTCAGTTTCCTGTAAAAATAGAGGCAATAATAATATCTATTTCATGGGATTGTAGTGAGGGATAAGCGCAACACTATAAAGTATTTGGGGCCTAGAACATCAGAAGAGTCCACCTACTATTATTATAATTACTGACCTACTCACTGGACTTAGGGAAGGGTGAGGTGGAAGCCTGCTGTAGCAACACCAACACCGGCCCAGGAACTGGGGTCTGCAACCAGCTGCGTGACCTTGGACAGGTCGCTGACCCTCTCCCAACTCTGGGTTCCCACCACCTCTTGTACTTCGCTACTAAGGCCGCCGGAAGAGAGGCCACCCGCTCCCCCGCCTGTCCTCCAGGGGCCACAACTCAGACATTCCTGCTGCTTCATTCCCTTCGCAGCGCGAGTGCAGGCGCGGCGGTGTCTCCATTCCTGGGAGAAGCGTCCACACTCGGCCGCCACCGCTCGCTTCCTCAGCATCTTGCCTCTGCAACCGCTCACTGCCCAGAGTTTCCCCAGCGCCCGGCCGTGGGTCGATCCCAGAAGACCAAAGCTGGGGGCGCGGAGAACGGGGGTCCAGTCCGGGGAACCCTACGGCTGCCCCCGCGGCCGGGAGGGGAGTGACAGGTGCGACGGGGGCGCGGGACCTGGGCGGCGCGTGTGGGCGCGCGCGAGGCGGCGGCCGCGCGCTCTCCCCAGGTTGCTCCCGCCCGGCCCCCGCGACGCCCCCGGCTCCGCGCCCCGTTTCACGACCCTCGCTCCGCTTAAAGACGCGGCTCCCCAGAGCGGATCCCACGACCCCTCGGCGCCGAGCGGCCCGGCCGGGGTTCAATCCCGCGGCACCCGGAAAGGCTGGGGACCGCCGAGGCGAACGCGCGTGCGGATTCTTCCCGCGCGAGCCGGGGCTCCGGGCGGGGGGCGCACGCGCACCCGCGCGCGCCGCCGTAACCCCTTCCTCCCCGCGCGCCCCCGCACTCCCACCCACCCACCACTCACCGTCGATGTCCCCCAGGGTCAGCTCGTCACCCAGCTCCGTGAGCGTCTCCATGGTCTCCAGACCGCCCAGCTCGCCGCTCTCGTCCATCGCCCGGCTCGGCGCAGAGGCCTCCCTGCCGTCCCGCTCAGGGAGACGCGGGGGCGGTGCCGCTGCCACCACCCATGACACCCGACAGCCCCCGCCCGGTACCGCCTCACCGGCCGGTGCCACCCTCCGCCATGTTTGCAGCGCGCGGGAGGGGCGGGACGGGATTCCCCCGCCCCAACCCGCTCCCTCCGCGGCCCCGCCCCCAGGCTGCGCGCACCCCTGTTTGTTGTCAATGGGACCAGGCTCATCGTGGCCAATCGGCGCGCGAAGCGGCGCGTGGGGTGATGGTGCGTCATCGATCAGCAGCTCAAATTTGCATAGCGAGGTCCCTCCCCTCGGGGTCTCGTAGCGAATGCGTAGAGAAACCTCCTAGTCCGTGTCCCAACCTCCTTCCCCCGGTTTAAAGGAGCCGCTCTCTTTTTCGTTGGGTCTGCTCCACAAGCTACTCCATCCACCCGCCGGGGATTGGAGGGTTAACACGCCCCACCCCCGGCCGCTAGTCGCCCCCGGAGCAGGCTGAGCACATTACGTCATCTTCCCAGCTGCTACCCCGGCCCTGCCCGCCTGCGAGAGCGGGTAGAATCAAACCTGGCCCGGGAACGAACGCTGGGGCCCGAGGTCTGGAGACCAGGCAAGTCGTATTCCTGCCAAGCCCTTTACAAAAGCGGAAGCGGAGGTTCCACGCGGACCGCGAGCTGCCCAAGTGCAGAGCTCTGTGACCACCTTTGCATCTGCACTTTTGCACTGCAGCGACCTCGCGCTTCTTCCTTGGGTTCTCACCCTGGGTGCCTCACCGCCTGCAGACTTAAAACAACGCCAGCGCCGGGGGCCACCACTGGCCGCCTCCTGAGGTGGGGCCCAGGCTTGGGCATTTGACAGAGTTCCCCAGGGTAATGACACGCGTCCCACCCACAAATTCCCTTTCCTTCAAGTACCTCACTGCCCCATCTTGCAGCTGGTCACGACATACACAGATGTGCAAACTTCTAGGAATTTATCCTAAGGAATAAAAAAAGTACGAGTGCTCAAAGAAGTACACAAGTATGTGTGTATTCAGTCATCCCAAAGTCCTCCAACTGGAAAAAAGTGGAAAGCCCAGTTAGGGGCTAGAGGAATGAAGCACATGCACACAATGGAACACCGTGGCATCACTAAATATGTACATAAATGTGTATCACAAAGACTTTCACTATATATTGTTAAAAGGTTCAAGTATGTTTCCTGGGAGTGTCGCTTTGGGGTCAAGACTTGAGAGCACACAGGCCGAAGAGAGGCAGATGTAGGGACACTGCAGTGACATTGAGTGGTTAAGTAACTCTTCTAAGCCCGTTTCGTCATCTCTAAAATGGGAAATAGCGCCCCCTCATAGTTGTGGAGACTAAGAAAGATCATCTGTCCATTCACGTATTTATTGAACGCCTCTGGCAGGCAAACAGTTCTTATCCTCTGAGAGTTTCCAGTCTCCTGAAGAAAACAGACATTAAACAAATATATGACACATAGTACAAGTAATCAAGGGAATTGTAACAAGGGACCTGACGGGACGTTAGGAAACTCCTCTGACATTTAAGATGCAATCTAAAATTGGGGAGAACTGCATCCAGTATAGCCAGGGGAACAGATGACACGGGCAAGGTTCCTGAGGCAGCGGGAGCCGCTGACAGCCAACACTCGGCATAAGACCTGGCATGCAGTCAGTGCCCACAGGAGGCAGCTGTTGTAATTGAAAGACTAGGGATCTATGTGATCACAAGGGCAAAAAGGATGGAAGGCCCAACCGCTGAGTGTCAGTCATGTTTATGGGAATGGTGGGATTTAGGGTGGATTTTACTTTCTTGGTCCATTCTTCTTGGCATTTCAGTATTAAAGAGTCTACCTACTGAGCTAGCCGGATGGCTCAGTACTGTTTAAAATACTTTTGATAATGAACTTGTGTAACGTTAACGACCACACTGATCTCTGGACCGGGCACTGAGCTGGACAGTGCCGTCTTCAAGTGCGCTTCCCAGTGGGTCTCACAGGGCTGCCCACACCGCGGGGGGGAAGGAGGGTGGTGACTATCTGCTGGCCGACTGTATGACTCGCTTTGGTCTGGTGCCCACCCACCCCACAGCCTCAGTAACCTCCTGCAGAGGGCTGCCTGAGCACCAGGTCAGGTCGGTGGGCACAGCACCTCCCGTTCTGCAGCTGTTCCCAGGGCTCCCAGCTGGACCTGCCCAGAGGCCCGGGTTCCTAGCAAAGCGGTCTGAGGGGACACAGTGAAGGCTCAGTAGAAACTGGAGAAAGGTGGCAGCCCTGGACCCAGCGCCGGCAAACACTCACACTGTCCCTTTGGCCCTGACCTCACCTAACTTGAGTATCTCTTCCAGTTGGCTCCTTGCATTGGCTGGAGACCTGAGACTGGCTCCCAGGGGTGCAACAGCCTCAGGTAAGTCATTCCTCAGGACCCAGGTTCTTCATCGCAAAAGGGAGGGGTCGGGCCAGATGACAATAACGTCCAGACACCCACCACGGGTTGGGCACTCACTATGGGCCACAGAAGAGAACTTTGCCTGTTTTTTCCATTCACTATTTCGGACGCCTTCCCTTGATGCCTCTGCTCAGTGCCTGTCTCCTCATTCCTCCCCAATCTTTCAGGAATCAGTTCAGACGTCATTTTCTCCAGGATGAAGCAAGAGCACGTACCCCACGGTTTGACACACAGGTGAGGTTTCAGGGTGGGAACTGACAAGTTTGGTTTCGGATAAGCTGAACCGAGCACTGAGGCCTATCCAGTGGCAACAGGGCAAGTGCCGTCAGCCTTGTGGTTCAGAGGATGCAGCTGTCAAGAAGAGCCGAGGACGAAACCAAAAAACGCTTCATTTCAGGGGCAGGGGAGGGAGGAGGAATCAGGAAGCGACAGAGCAGACTCAGACCAAGGGCAGACAACCAGGACAACACAGTGGCCGACGCCTGGGGGGGGTCCTCTCAAGAAGTGTCACCAGCATTCCAGCAGGCAGTGAGTGGGGACAGCAGAGGAAGGTGTGGGGCTGTGATGAGGAGGGAGAAGAGCTGTGGACCCTGAGGTGTGGCCCTCATGGGACGTCTAGCAATGTCTGGAGACATTTTTGGTTGTCATAACTGGGAGATTGCTACAGGCATCTGATGGGTAGAGGCCAAGAATGGTGCTAAACACCTTACATCACACAGGACAGCCCTTCTCACACAACAAAGAATTTTCTGGCCCCAAATGTAAACAGTGCCACTGTTGAGAAACTCCGCCTTAGAAGATATTGGGGAGCTCCCAGACTCTTCAGGGGTGTCTCAGGTTGGGGCTGGAAATGCCACTGACGACATCATGGCTGCCACCACTGGGCATCCCTGGTGCTGGTCTGGCCACTAGGAGCCCCTTTCCCCCACACTCTTGCTGCCCCTAGTGCCTGTGCATGGCCTCCACCAGCACCACTCACACAGGCTGGTCTACCTGGTTGGTGGCATTTCAGTCACTTTACGGAATCCTCCGGCCTCGACAGCGCCAGGCAGCGGAGGTGGGCAGACTCTGCCTGCAGTTGAGACAAAAGGTGGAGTTCTGGGTACAAGTGACAACAATCAACAATGCAGCAAAGGGAAGGAGAGGGGGAAAGCAGGGTGATTCTGTTTTTCTGCAGGTGTCAGATGGGAAAACTTGAGACCACTTGAAGGTGAAGAGGAAGGTGTCAGCCAAGACAGAGAGAAGCTGATGGTGGAGAAGAGCCTAGGATAGGTGCCAGATGAGGCGGAGCTGAAGCCAGGTAAAACCGGGTCCCTCTCTGGCTGTGCATGCAGCGGGTGTTCAGCAAATCTCTGGGGCAGACGCAGAGCCATCAGAGAAGGGCACCTGTCAGTGAAAAGCCAGCCGCCAGCCTTGGAGAAGCAGTTCAGGGATGCAAAGGCAGTTCAGACATGATCCAACTGATTTTGCCAGTGAAGCCACAGCACAGAGAAAGGGTGTGCCAGGGTCACTCAGCCAGGCTGATGGGCTGAGACGAGACCGGGGTCTCCCTTGGGCTGTCGGTGGTCGGGGTGGTGTGGGTTCTGGGATGGCTGTGTCTCTCAGACCCTATTAAGAGGCAGACGCTGGCTTGGTAAGATCAGAGACCCAGCTAGAATTCCCACCAGAGCTTCTCCGTCCTCTGCCTGGGAAGAGCACGACTGAAGGGCAGCCGCCCACACTCAGGGCCTCTGCCCTGTGACCACAGGTGTCTTCTTGCATACCTCCTGAGCTGGGGAGCTCACTGCCTGACCAACTGGCTTCAGGCGGCCTGGCCGTGATAAAGCAGCCTTCTCCAGAGCTGCCGCCCGCTCCTCTAGAGCCCCGTCCACAGGTTGAGGGTCTCCCAGTGTTGCTGGAGAGAACAAGTTGACTCTCCTGGGCATGCTCAATGACTGTCCCCAGAGAGCTAAGGATAGAGATCATGTTGCTCCAAGGTCATCCTGGATTAAACACCCTCCCAGGATGCTTCCAGTCCTTCCCAACACTGATCCTTCGTCAAGGACAGTGCGGAAAAGGGATTAAGAGGCCTAGACCAAGTTTCTGTTTCACTGTCCTGCCAGGGCCTGGGGTGGGAACGTCCTCTAAGGTGCTCTCTACTTCTCTGAGGGCGTTGGTCCCCCCTCCCGGGCCCCTCACCACCTGCCTCGTAAAGGGAGTCACAGTTACCGGGGGCCCAAACCAGCCGTGGTTGGCCCAGAGGATTGGCTGGCTTTTATTGTGTCTCTGAGGGGGGCTAGAACTTGTGCCCGGTGGCTCAGTGACACAGTGGGGCCAGCAGCAGGCATGGCACCTCTGCACGTGGCTCAGAGCCTGGTTCTGCTACCTCCCCAAGGAAAGCAGCAGCCAGCCGGCCAGCGATCCTAACCCACCAGGAGGGTCCAGACCCCTCTCACCTCCCCCAGCATCTCCACAGGGTTAGGTCTGCAGCACAGCGTCCTCTGAGGTGACCTCGACGCCCCCTCCAGGGAGGACCTTGGGAGGGAATCCGGCTCTCTTCGGCTCAGTCCCTTCAGCTGGGGCCAGGCCAACGTGGCCTCCCCGGCGCAGGGCCTGGCTCTCACCACCAGTCAATGTGGCTGCACCTCGGCCACGCTGCCGCCTCCTCTGCCTCCCGACTGGCCTGCTCCTGGCCCCTGGAGCCCTGGGCTGCAGCAGGGCTATAGCTCGGACTGCGATCGTGAGATCCGCGGGCCTTTTCGGATCTCTTTCCGCTTTTCCTCTTTCTTCCGGCGTTTCTCCTCTTCTCTCAGGGCCTTCTGGAAAGGGTCGGTGCTGGAAGTGAACTGAGGGGAAGAGCAGAGTGGTCTGATTTAGTCCGCTGGCAGCAGAGCTTACTCTGAGCTGGGCCACTGTGGGCTGTGGGACAGGAAGGTTGCTTAGATGCAGGTCCTGCCCGCAGGGAGCCTGCAGACATGGAAACAGTGTAATGGGCATTGGGGATAACTGCTGAGTGCGTCCTGAAAGATAAGCAGGAGCCTGACAAGCAAACAGGGTGAGGGAAGGAGGACATTCCAGGCAGAGGGACAGGTGCCGAGCTGTGAACCTCTAAAGGCATCAGAGAAACAATAAACAGACTCTTCAATGGGTGAGGGGCTCAGTGCCCGGCAACCACACACTGGACCCCAGCCCTGGCTGCCATACTCAAGTTGTGGAGGGCAGCCAGTGAAAATAAGAGATAGCAGGTGGACGGTGGTGCCCGGTGAGGAGACGGAAACACAGGGTGAGCAGGGGTCGGAGGAGGATGACTTCAGTTGGGGCAACCCCCAGGCCCTGTGCTCTCCCTCTGCTCTCTCCAAACCCATGGCTTCTTTTATGTCTATATGGTCAGTTACCCCTCAAATCTGTACCTCTGTATCTAAATGCCTGCCTGGCACCTCCACTAGCATGTCCCAAAAGTGCCCCCAACTTGGCATGGCTCCATCTCCCCAAAACCCAGTCCCCTTCCAGTGTCCCTGTCCTCATGGACAGTGGGGGCCCCACACTCCAGTCTAGGCGAGTAGGGCAGAAACTGAGGAGCCCCCACTCTCCACCAGGCACCCCACTATCTTCATCTCAAGTCCTGGCTCATTTTAACCCTTAAGTCTCTCTCAAGCCCATACACTTCTGTCTCTTCTCTTGCTGCCCCATCACCACCTCCACCTGTCTCCTGATGACTCTGGGAGCCTCCCAAGGTCTCTCCACACCCACTCTGGTCCCCCTCAAGCCACTCTCATGGCAGCTAGATCTTCTCAAAATGCAAATCTCACCACGTCACACTCCTGCTTAAGCCCTCCCATGATTCTCCATTACTCGCAGGATAAAGTCCATTGGTTCCATCTACAGATCCACGTGCCACCTGTTCCTCCTTCACACTCCCCACCTTTTGGTTCCTGGATTCCCTGTTCCCTCCCACTTCTAGGCTCCTGTATATGCTGTGACCCAGGCCCAGAGTGCTTTCCAGCCCCAGCCCCCTTTGCTACATTAGCTCCAGTTCAACTGTCACCGCCCTCGGGGACCTGCCCTGACTCCTGGCTGAGGTGGGGGCTGTCTCCTCCATTTCCTTCTTAGGGCTTCTCTCTCCTGACCACCTGCTTCGCAGCCGCCACCCCCACTGGACAGAGGTCTCCGTGAGGATGGGAGGATCAAGTCAGATGTTGGGTCACTTGGCCATGAGCCCCTAGCACAGGGCCTGTCTGGCTTACAGATGGCATTCAGTATGTATTTTTTAAAGGGACGAATGAATCACATTAGAACATGACTTATAAGAGCACCCAAAATTCCAGTAGTTATGCCGTGACATATGCCTATTATATTTCTTCTTAGGGCAGATGTTTGATAAAGGTAGGCATGAAAACAAACTAGGAGCTCCACCTACCACATTAGATTGAGCGGAGAATCTGGAAGATGGGATGAAATCAAAGTATGGTCCAGAGAGGGTAAGTGATATGCACAAGTCACACAGCAAGTAGGATACCCAGTTGGGCCTAGCCTCCAGTGCTTCCCCTACCATACTCTGCCTTCTCTCCCAATGAGTTAATTCTGATCCTCTTGGGAGAGATGAGCTGGGAAACCCCTCAGGCCAGCCCAGTACCCTCTGGCTCTGGCTGGGGAAGGGCAAGTCAAGAGATCCTTGCCCCTCAAGCCCCAGCTGGCTCAGCCCGACCAGGGGAGCCCAAGCCTAGTTGGGGGCAGAAGAGAAACACTGCCCGTCCCTTTCCCAGACCCCTTCCCCACCAGGCTTGGCCGATGCCTACTTTAAACTCAAGCGGGCCCTTGGTACTTACTGCCTGGCAATCGAGGCCCCAGCAACTGAACCCTCAGTCCTTCCTCCTAATGGCTCATTCCCATAAAATACAAACAAGCCATAGTTTCTTCCATCCAACTAAATTTCTCAAAACCACACCCTCCTCCAGTTATTCTCCCATTGGTCTGGTCTGCTCCCCTTGAAAACAAAACTCTTCAAAAGGCCTGTCTATACTTCCTTTGCTCTCATTCTCTTGACATCCAGTCTTTTGTCCTCAGCCTTTGATCTCGGATGGCCTCCATGTTGCTAAATCCAGTGGCCGGTTCTCAGGCCCCATCTTCTTTGACCTCCCAGCAGCATTTGAAGGCCCATCACTCCTCCTTCCTGTAACTTTCCTCACGTGGCCTCTGAGAAACAACTTTCTTGGGTTTGCTACTCTCGTGCTGACCGCTCCTTCATGGGGTTCTCTGCTAGTTCCTCCTCGTGCCCCCAACCTCTAACTGCAACCCCAGCCCAGGCCTCAGTCCTCACACGGCTTCTCTATCTGCCCAGACCCCCAGGGTAACGGCGTCCTGGCCATAGCGTTTGACATTTTCTTCATAAGCATGACTCTCACATTCGTAGCTTGGGCTTCAACCTCTCCCCGAAATCTAGAGTCATACAGCCAAGTTCCTCCCTGTTATCTTCACTCAGATCCTCACCAGGACCAGAAATAGTCTCGATCCCCGATCCAGCCCTCAACCTGCTCCCGCCACGGGCTGCCCATTTTAGAAAATGTCGGCCCCGTTCTTCCACATGCTCAGGCCAAAAGTCTTCGCGTCACCCTCAATGCTTCTCTCTCACTGCACATCTGCTTCCTTAGCAAATCCTATTGGCTATACATTCACAACGGAACCGGAATGTCACCATTCCTCACCAGCCCCACTGGTTGTCACCCAGTTCAAGCCACCATCAATGCCCACGTGGGAAAGCACCACAGTCTTATTGGTGTCCGTTTCCACCCCGGTCCCCAGACCGTCCTCCGCACAGCAGCCAGGCTGCTCCTTTCAGGGGTAAGTCAGAGCCCATCACCCTGCTCTCCACATCTCAGAGGCCATGCCACGGCCGCTGAGAAGCCCTCCGAGGGCTCTGTGACCTGGGCCATGGCTCTGACCTCGCCTCCTCGCACTCCCCACCCCTCCAAGTATGCTTCCGCTGAGGGACTTTGCACTTGCTGCTCCTTCAGCCTGGAATGTCCTGCCCCAGGTTACACGCTGGCTCCCTCACTTCCTTCAGGTCTTGTCAGTAAGACCCTGTGGCCACGTCATGCAAAATAGCAACTGTACCGCCACCTCCGCCCAGAATCCTCAACCACATTCTCCTGCTTTTTCTTCCACAGCCCGTCGCCACCTATCACAGCAGGTAGTTTTCATCGACTGTCGCCTCCAAGGAGAATGACACTCCCAGGAGAGCACGGCTAGTTTGTCTGTCTACGTGCTGCTCACTAAATGTTGAATGAATGAAAATGCTGTGCCCTGAGCCTTTGGTTAAGCCAGTCCCTCTGCCTGCACGTCTCCCCCGAGCTGGCCCACCGGACAACTGGTACCAACTGAACCGCCACGGCCCCATGGCTCATCATGTCCCTCCTCCACTGGCACAGGACCACACTGGATTGGGACCGTTTCCCTGCTGCCTTCCCCACGGGACCGTGAGCAGCTGAAGGGCAGGGGAGGGCCAGCCCCCTCTGGACAGGGACAGTGGCCAGCACACAGCTTGCCCCGCGCTGGCTCCAGTGATGACTACGTAAGAAGTAGACGGGGTCTCCCAGGACATTCGCCAGTGTAGAGGGAGCGCAGGAGGAGAGCTGAGCAAGCCTGGGCTATGCCGGGAGACAGGTCCGTGCTGGACATCCAAAGTGATCCTATCTTGGGACTGTCCCCAGCCAGTGAGTAGGAAGGAAAGTATATTGCTGCTGTGGTTATGTCCAAGCAGAGCACATTCCGATGAAGCTGAACTCAATCTACCCTGGCACCCGTTCTCTCCGAGGCCCGTGCTCTCACCCTCCTCCTGTGTACGAGGCATCCAAGACCTGCAGGGTGAGGACAGCCAGTGTCACAGCAATAAAGCATCCCTGTGGCACTCCCTCAATGGGAAAGGCAATCTGCCACGGCCTTCAGCGTCCTGGCATGTTCTCGCTGGGGACAACAAGAATCCAGCCCTGACGGTTCCCTCCTCGGGCCATTTATCAGGGTTGTGATTGCAGCAAGCAACCTTGGAGGACGTTATCATCTTGGTTTTACATGAAAGGGTGGCAGCTCCGCTAGGGGGACAACTGGATCCTCAACTCTGCTGCCTGAACCAAAGCCACTGGCTGAACAGGGCTTTCCAGTGAGAGGTTACCCTAAATACTCAGCTTTGATTCACTGGTGCTTCAGCTGACTTTCTACCGTGTCCCCCAAAGTAAGACCGAGCCAGGCCATCAGCTCTGTGTCTTTTGGAGCAAAAATTAATATAAGACCCAGTATTATATATCATATTATATTATATTAATTATATTACATTATATTGTATTATACCCAGTCTTCTATTCTATTCTATTCTATATTAAAATAAGACCGGGTCTTATATTAATTTTTGCTCCAAAAGACGCATTAGAGCTGATGGTCTGGCCAGGTCTTATTTTCAGGGAAACACGGTCGCAAATGGTGCTGTGCAGAAAAGAGCCAACAGAGCCAGCCTGACTACTATCCTTTGAAAGGCCTATTCCCAAGGTTGGCTCTTGGCTGGTGTCTAGGAACGTGGATTCTGGGAGGGCTCCCGTCCAATTGGTGGCTCCCGCGGTGCCTGACGTGTTTGTACCAACAACGTGGCTTACTTATATCAACACCTGCTTTTCTTCTGGGAGTCTGGGCTTCAGGTACGCCAAAGGCAGAGGGTGCCTACACGACCAGCCAGCTCCCAATAAAAACCATGAGCCCTGAGTCTTTAATGAGCTTCCCTCAGAGACAACTCTTCATAGCTGTTGTCACACCTTGTTGCTGGGGGAATTAAGTGTGCCTTGTGTGACGCCACTCAGAGGACACTCTTGGGAGCTTGTGCCTGGTTTCCCTCAGACTTCGCCCGTGTGCTTTCCCCTTTCCTTTGTGTGCTTTCACTGTAATAAATCATGGTTGTAAGCATGATTGTACACAGTCCTGTGAGGTCTAGTAAATCATCAAACCTGGGAGTAGTTTTGGGGACTCCTGATATGGCTGTCTCCAGGCGACAGCAGCCATTCAGCCCCACTGACAACACTGAAAGACTAGCTGCCATCTGAATGAAAAGCCCTCACCTTTGCGTAGGCAATACTCCTAACAACCAGGCACACTGTATTTTTACTAACTGTTGTCATTGTGCTAGCCATCTGTCTGCCACTCGAACATTACAGACGGACAGATCAAAGACAGCCATCCCTCTTTGGGGCTATAAGCTGTGGAAACAAATTGTGATTGACAACTGGACAGTCTGGGTCACTCGCTTGGATGCCCACAGTAAGGCCCTTTGCCTGATAAAACTGACCAGAATCAAACTGCTGACGAAGTCCACACTACCAAGATGGCAGTCATTACCACATGCACGTGGCAACACGCCTGCCACCATGGAATGGCACAAAGCCGACTCTGTATTTCTGGTTTGACTATCTAGGATCCTTGGTTGGCATAGTATGGACTCGAGATCATTAGGATAATGACCAATTGGTTGACTACATTCCTTGCCAAGTCCCCCTACTGTGGCCCATGTGAGCCATGATGGGAGATACGACATGCCTCTGAAAAGTTTGTAAAAATACCCTTGCCCCATTCACATCTGACCCTCTGGACATAAGCCTAGGTGAGAGTAGGGATGATTGAAGAGAAAAAAATGAAATTATAGTTCCTGGGATGTGACACACCAATTTTGTACCAATAATCCCAACATCTAGGGAAAGACCACCTTAGATCCCAGGAGGTGCGGGGAACAATTAATCCTCTTTGTCCCTTAGATCTAGCTCTACCACTCGGCAAAACAATCCTAGGCTCCGCCCAGGCCAACCTGCAGATGGCAATCTGACCAGCTGCTGGGTGTTCTTGTCAACCACGTGATAAAAAACCTGACATGGACATGGTCAGTACTTAACTATTCTGTTGTGCCCAATGCATCAAAGGCAGCTCCTAGAGTGACCCTGTGCAGACACAAGCCAGTACAACCTCATTTCAACCTGACAGATACAAATGCATCTGCTTCTCCTGATGCCTGAGTGGCCTGGGGTTATGCAACTCTGCAGCGACACTCAGGGTTCAACCAAACAGTGTAACGGTGACCCAGATCAAGCTTAACCCATGGGGTGGGCCATTGAGTATTTCTCCACTGGGATGAAGGCTGCTTTGGGCCCACTGACTGCCCCCATAATCACTGGCAAGAACGTCAAAGAACAGCGGATCAGTCTGAACTCTTCCATGGGTGGTAATGGTAACAGACTGGCCTTGGATCACAACCATGATTATCTAAAGGGAGACCTTCTGGTCCCCAGGACTGACCACAGCCGGCTGAGTGTAGGACCCTGGACACGGCTGAGATACTACAGCAGGCTGCCCTCATCCTGCTGCTCAGCGCCGTAGACGGCGGCCTTAATTAAATGCAGTATGAGACAAATTGAACAACTTTGGTCCTGGCCTCTACTGGTCAGATGGCTAGACAGACGAGCACACTCATGTGGAATGTGAGTTAAGCTAAGACATGCAGGGCTGAGGGGTGGGCTGTGGGAGAGGCAGTCTGCCATGGCCCTCAGCGGCCCTGCTGGCTACACCAAGAGCAATGCCCAACCTGCTCTGGACCTGGGCCATTTCTCAGGATTGGCTTTGCAGGGAGCAACCTTAGAGGATTAGGGGATGTCTCCCCCCAAACTAAGAGCAGGTCTGCTTCTGTCCACTACGGAAGTAAACTTCCCGAGCTTGGTGCTCCTCAGCATGACGCAAAGCCACTGCCTGTGTGGCATCTGCTGGGGCCTCTCTGTGTCACCCCACGAAACTTAGGCAACAAGGGGAAGCAACATGAGTGGGCCAACAATCTGGGTAGTGCTGCTGCTGCAGGAAGCGCTGATGCCTCTGACTGCTCGGCATCCAAGACAGGAGCAGGCTGGCCTGTCAGCCTGCAAGCAGGGTGTAAATCCGACACCCCTCGTGGACCCTGACACCCCTCCCTGTACCGGGGGCGAGCCTGAGATTTGATGAGTCCAATCCTCTAGCCCTTCTGGCGCCCCTGCCACCTCTGATCCCTTCCTCTGCTCTACTGTATGTGGCCCCCAGCCCTCTAGGATGAGAGCATGTGCAGAACATGGGACAGAAGCCTGGCTGGGTGATCAGAGGCTGAAGGGCATAGAAGAGCGTGACTCGACCTCCCCTGGCTTCCCTGTCAGTCACCTGATGTGGGGTGCCTACTGTGCACGGGGATGGGTATGTTCACAGCCTCTGACTGCCCCCCACAGTGGGGGTCCACATTCCATGAGCAGACAGACAGCCTGGGGCTAAGACAAGGGCTTAGTGAGCAAGTGATGGTTTCTGGACCCAGACCCAGGCATGTCTGGCTCCAGGTCCAAAGCCTGCACGCTCCACCCCGGCCACTCCAGGCCCTGAAGGACCTGGCTTCCCATAGCTCAGCAAAGGCAAAGCAGACGTGCCACAAGCCACCACAGCTTACCTCTGTGTGGTCCACTTTAAAAGGGTTCTGGAAGTCAGAGTCTTTCTCGCTGATCCCCAGTTCCTGGGCCATCTGCAGAGGAGGAAAAGTTAGTCATCTTCTGCCTTCTCCTGCCTCTTGCTCACCCGCGGGCCCCTCCCTCCAAGGTGGAGCCCAGGCCCAAGGCCCGGGCAGATGTGGGCCAGGTGATGACCCCAAGGAACCCAGGTCAACACAGAACTCTTTGGGATGGCACCTCAACGTGCCGACGCTTATCACAGAAAATACGACCAAGGGCTGCCATTCGGGCCTGGCTGCAGGCAGATGCGAGGCTCACAGCACAATGAGAGACAGAGGGTCCGGCCCTCCTGCGCCCCAGTCCTTACCAGGCTGAGGATGGGTGAGTGGGGCCCCTGGTCAAAGACGCCTGACTGGTTGCAGAAGCTGATGCCCCAGCGAATTAGGAGATTCCAGTTGGAGTTGTGGTCGAAGTAGTGGTGCACGATCCTTGGGAAGCGCAGCACCACATCGCCAAAGAAGGCCGTGTTCTCCAGCACTTGGGAGAAAGCTGGCGAGAGGATCCTGATGAGTGGCCAGGGCACACGTCCTTCTCTTGCCCTCCTGGCCAGCCCTAGGCAACCCCCAGAGAACAGAGGCAAGCCCACCAAGCAGAGAAGGGAGCAGTGCCCGCTGCCCACAGGCTGATGCCCACACGTGCAGTTCGTGCGAAGGGCTTTATGTCACCAGATCACTGAATCCTCAAAACCACCTTTAGAGGGAGATGTGGGTGCCCTTCCCATTTTACACAGGAGAAACTAAGGCTCAGACCTCTAGTGAGCGGCGAATCTAGGCTGCAAACCCAGGTCTGTTTGACTCCAAGGGCTCTGCTCTTTCCCCTGTACGTCACGGCTTAGAAGACTCGTTTTCTGTGGGGACCAGAGACGTGGGGGTCATTCTGCACATGGAGGCACATGCGTCACATGAGGCTTTGCTGGGCCTAACCTCCCCAACTTGGGTCCAAATGTCTACAGCTGGGCCCTGGTCAGCACAACGACAGTGCCTGTGAGGGGTCACGTCTGTTAGGGTGGCCAGGGCACATGCCAGGGGTTGTATTGTAAAAATACTCCTCTAACTTTATTTTAAATGCTTCTGGAGTTCCTAATTTTGAAATAATTTTACACTTATGTAATATATCACAAAATTCCTTCTCTTGGCTTCCTCTAATGTTAGCATCTTACATAACCACTGTACAATTTCTAAACCAAAAAATTAACATCAATACGATACTATTAACAAATCCACAGATCTCACTTGAATTTCATCAATTTCCCCACGAAGATCCTTCCTCTGGTCAACAAGTTGCTTTACACTGAGGTTAGTGTCCATCGTGGTGGCAGTCCCCCCACTCCCACCCAGGGCTAGCATGAAGAATTAGTACAGACACAGGCCTGGAGGCAGCCCTCACCAGCACTGGCCAGGCCACACCGAGAGAGAAGCGGACTCCTCCAAAGACATGCCAGATTGGGTCTGAGACAAGTGGGGGTGGGGCCCTTGGCTTCAGAGAACTCAGAGAACCTCAAAGAACTCAGGAGGGAGCTTGGTTTACAGGTAAAAGCCAAGGCAAACCACTCACCCTCTTTCATCTGAAAAACAGAGGTAATAGTGCCTTCCACAGTTCTAGTGGAGATTAGAGGTATTTGTAAAGGTGCGCACCATTCAATAGGTAACGGCTACTTCTATCCCCTCAGACAGTATAATCTAAGAAATCGTATTGTTAGGGTGTAACCAGTTAATGGGAAAATCACCACTGGAGAGAAATTCTTGGAAGAGGGGATGAAGGAACACAGAACCCCTCTTTTACCTTATTTTATCTATGTTTGTCCTACCTTGTTCCAAAAAAAATTTAAGGGGGTTGGGGCTTCTAGAACAGTGGTAAGGAGTGCCGGTAACTGCCCCCACTGACCAGTCACGTCGATAGGTCTGTTTTTCTGTCCTGTACGTGGGAATAATCCTTCCCTTCTCTACCAGAAGGGCCAGGGTGGTGGAAAAGGCAAGGATCCCTGGAGGGATAGAGGGCAGAGGCTGCTCCCTGGTTCCCCTGCCCCAAGCACAGGACAGCATGAAGGAATCCATTTGTGTCAGGGACACAAAAACTGGCTCTGAAGCCCAGAATTTCTTGGAGAACCATATACTAAGTGCCCATTCAGCAAAGGGGGACACTTGGAAGGTGCCACAAGAGGGTACTTCCAGAGAGAAAAAAAGAGTGAAAAGAACCGGAGGGAAGAAACCACTCAAGAAAATCCAGGTGGTGGCGAGGAGGAGCGGGACACTGGGAAGACCATACCATCCTTCAGTTTCTCGTCCTGGGGGAAGGGCCCATCTGGGAGCACGTCTGCAGCAGTGAGCACTGTCCGGGAGTCCTCCAGCACCTGAGGGAACCCTGCCTGGCTGAGTGACTTTGCAGAGGCCTTCCCAGACCAGCCCCAGCCCCGTTTACTTAAACCCTACTTCCAATCTTTTGTGCATGCAGTTGCCCCTAACTGAACACCATCCCCTGAGGTAACTCCTACTCATCCTTCAGTGCCCAGGTCACAGACCAAGCCTGCCATGAGCTGCCCCGCGCCTGCACGCACCTGAAAGAGCCCCTTGAGCATGACATCAAGGATCTTGTACTGCTGGTGGACATCATTCAGCTGTACCAGGTTTTTCAGTGCCGAGAGCTGCTCCCGCCTCTTCACCTCAAACATCTTCTTGTCTGAGCAGCATTAAGTTAAGGAGCTAGCACCAACACTCTTGCCTGGCTAATCCACTGGTCGCGACCCAGAGGGCCCATTCCTGAGACCACCCCACACCCCCACCCTGCCCCCAGGAAAGGAATGAACTGTCTGAGAAGACGCATCCTGCAATGTTATCATTGTCCTGTTCGCAGAGGATTCCACAGCCAAGAGCCTGAACACCACCCCTCAGGATCTGGTCCTGCCCTCTCCTCCCCGGTGTTCCTGCCATCTCCCACAACCAGTCACTACCCCCAGAACCCCCGCTCCTCTGCTCACACTGTACTCTCTGCCTGGGACGCTCCCCACCCTCCCTTCTCTGAGTTTCTATTCTTTCAAGACCCACTTCAAAAGCCACAGCCCAGTGTTTCCCCCTGCACTTCCCATGTTCCATCACAGCACCAATCACAAAGAACCATGTGAGGCCTCTGAAGGTCTGACAACCAGGGACTGGTCCTGACTCATCTTTGTGTCCCCAAAGCCTGGCCCAGCGTAGGTGGCCCAGTATGCCAGGGCCTGAGTCTCCGCCCAGGGTCTCACCCACATGTAGGTACAATCCTCAGAGCCTCCATGACTCTGAGAGATGTGCCTTGCCTTCTCCATTTGACATAATAGGGAAACTGAGGCTCAGAAGAGAATAGACTTGATTAAAGTTTGATTAGAGTGTCTTACCTTTTCTCCCGTTCCCATAGGCAGGGCCGGCTCCATCCCTGGAATGCCCCCAAGGGGTTGTGGGTATAGAGAGACCCCATTTATGAGACCCTGCAGGCACAGCTCATTAACTCGCTCCAACCCCAAAAGATACAGATTTCCAGGCTTGGGTCCAGGGAGGTCCCCAGGGTGCCCGTGACTCCTGTCCCAGACAGTAGCAGGACAAACAGGAAAGCCAGGAACTGAGGAAGGTCCATATCTGCAACCCTGGAGCTAGGGAAGCAACCAGAAAAAGGAGGTAAGACCCAGACTCGGTGTTATATACAGTGAGGTGAATGGCAACTTCTCCCAAAATGGCATAGGCTCCAAATACCCAGAAACCAGCAAAGCACTGGAGCCCATCCCTAGCCCAGGGCCTGTGAGTAGCAGACACACACTAAAGACCGTGGGATGGTAGGAGAGAGGGAAGAAGATAAATGTCTGCAATGAAGGGAAGCTTAGAGCACAGGGGTCAGTGTGTGGAGCTCTGGGCTAGAGCCCTGGCTCTTCCTGACGGTGGGACCTTGGGCAAATTGCTCAGTCTCTCTGAGCCTCAGCTTCCTCACTGAAATAGGGATAAGGAGGTCACCTCCCTGCGGTAAGGGGGGAGGACTGGGTGAGACACCGTGCCTGGGGAAGAAGGGGCTGGTCAATATCATTCCTTCTCAACCAACATCCCTCTCCCCACCTCCACCCCCACCGGCCTCCCAGAAGATATCTGGTCAAGGAGGCCCAGACAGTGAGAGGGTAAGTGAAACTTCTGGTGTTTTCCTTCTTCCCTGACTCTGTCATCAGAAAAGGAGGAATGCAGGGCAGGAAGGGAGGCAGGATTGTCTTGGGGTAAGAGGGATGCTATTCATTCACTTTGGAACCACAGGCATCACAAGCAAGGCCTGTTCCTATTCAGGAAACCTTCCCCAGGTATTCCCTCCATGTTCCAGGCGCTGTTCTAGAGCCGGGAATACAGCAGCGAATAACACAAAACTCCCTGTACTCATGCAACTTACTTCCCTAGCAGGAGTAAGAGACAACCAATCATCTTGTAAAACAAGCACAGAAGGATGAGAGGGAGTTGATGGGGTACAACATTACATGCCATGGTCAGAGGAGGCCTCAAATTCAAATGACAGGGGCCCAGTTTTATCAATGTAGAACCCAAAGCACAAAAAAGTGAAGTAACTGCCCACTCAGCTATTCCCAGGCTAAACCAAGAGTCTAAATGAACATAGGCTATCTCAGAGCTGGCCACTGTTCTACCAGGACACCTGCCCCAGGGAAGAAATGCTGTTACTGACAGTGAGCTCCCACAAAGGTCATCCAGAGAACGGCCCCCTAGACCAATATAAATGAAACCTAGAGAATGAAAAGCAGTCCAAGTTCACCCAAGACCCCCTAACTTCCAAAGTCATGCTCCAGACTAAAGGAACCGGACCAAGGCTAGAGCAGAACTTGGGGCCAGAGGGATAACTAACAACAGGTAATGACTGGAGCAGGTTAGAAGTGAGAAAAGAAAACCGAAAAAGGAGACTGCGTGCGGGCAGATTCCGTGTTCTCTACTGTTACTCCCACTTACCCCGCCTCGCAATCCCGCTCCCCGCCCGGGCGTCCCCAGAGCTGTCCCCAGAGCTCTTGCCAGCTCCGAGTGCCACTCTGAACCCATTCTGCGACAGTGGCGTGGTGGTGGAGGACTGTGAGCTGGCTACCTGGGCTCACGGACCCAGGTGGCCGCCCCGAGCCTTTGGGGCTCCAGGAGGAGAGAACGAGTCTTTCCAATGAGAAGATGCGACCGGCGCCACAAATCTCACCCCCTAACCCTGCAGCGGTTTCGGGGCCCTCGCTCCCTGCACGCCCCAACACCACCACCGGGAGCCTGCTGCTCGGCGACACCCCCCCCCCCCCCGCCCCTGTCACCTACCAGGCTGGCGGTGCGGGAAGCGGCAGGAGGGCGTGCGGACTGGCTCAAGGGCCCGCCAGACCCGCGGGCACAGGACTGCGAAGTACTCGCCCACGGCGCGCCGGGCCCGCCGAGCGCCGCTCCTGACCAATGAGCGTGGGCCGCGCCGGCCGCGCCGGCGACTTCACTTCCGGTCCCGCCCCGCGGGTCCACCCACCCCACGCTGCGGCTGGGGCCCGTGGTGGGTGGATCCGGTTGAAGTTAAATCTGCGCGCAACTTAGAGGGCACGTCAGCGAAGTGGGGCCCAGGCCCGCGCCGGACGCCCCCCCTTCCAAAAACTGTTTCATCACCTGCAGTGTTTTGGCAAGATCAGTTTAGTGGGCGGTGACGGGCACTTTTTTCTTTTTTAAGTAACCTGTAGTGCGTAGTTGGCACATCCCTTACTCGCCCCTTCGGTCCACCAGGTTCTAAACCAAGTTCGGCAGGGCTTCCCTGCCAGCACGTTAGGACAGAGTTCTGCCCACCTTTATGCAGAGGCAGTCTAGCCAGACCCGAGAAGGGTGGGCCAGCCAGTCGGCACCGGGGCCCTCGGCAGGCAGGCGGGGAGGGCGAAAGGCCCGGTGGGCTGAGCTCCGAACAGCAGCGGCAGTTGAGGAGTGCAGACCTTGAAAGAACCGCACATGTAGGTATGCAAATAAAAGCTCCGAGGACCTTGAAGGTAAGGGACACAGGGGACCTGTTGTACCCAGGGAAAAGCTGAGCTGGGACAATTTTGCTCAGCTACTGTAGGAAGGCCGAGTAGGATTTAACCTCAGCATCCTTTCCTGGAAATGAATGAGGCCAACAGCGAGCATTGGCGCTCCTTATATGTTACTAAAACAAATTCTGCCCCCTTTCCCTGAGGAGGCATCCATCCTGACTGAGGAACCAGCTGGAGGAGCCAAGGTAAGTTGAGAGTGAAACGTTTTTGGAGAGCTCACACAGGCATGTGAGTGTATCATTTTATTTCCTGGTTCCATTTCAACAATGGAGTCAATGGCTGTAGTTGTCATCCATTTTCCCAAACCACTGTGCCCTGACTTTGTCTTCTCCAGGTCTCAGCTGTCTTCATTTCTGGGCCTTTAAGTCCTGAGGGTCAGTCTCTGATGTGGGACAGAGATACAGCCACCCCTCCCAGGCAGCTGGCAGCAAAGCATGAGAGGAGAACAGCAGAAAGGTGGGGCCAACCATGGAAGAACCACACTTTCAGAGCCCCCAAAGGGCAAAAAAGGTCAGACAAGAACAGAGGTGCTCCTAAGAATAGTGGGCTGGGTTCTAAAATCAAGGCCTGAACACCTGGGCTAGGTAGTTGGTATACAACAGGGAACTGTACCACAGAAAGGAGAAAGAGGAGAGCCAGGGAGGCAGCCGGAGGGGTAGGCAGGAAGTACCACCATACACATATACCCTCTGGACAGAAGTGTCTCTGGAGTACCCCGAGGGCCTCTGCCTACTGCCCACAGCCTCAGGCTTTCTCAGGGACATGCCAGTCACCCAGCACCCACCATGTTGGCACCTGTGACAAATGGGCTGGGAAACTTTCTCCAAACTCTTGGGGAAGAACTAACTCCTTCCTGAGTTCGGTGATGTGGCTTTGGAGACAGGCTAATCTGGGATCAAATCCTGATGCTACCACTGTGTGTTCCTAGGCATGTCATTTAACCTCTCTGGTCTAAGTACAACTATGTTAACACTCCTAGCTGCTGTGAGGATTAAATACAGTGAATGTAACGTAACTGGCCCTTCGTAGAACCTTAATGAACAGAACAAGTCATTGCCGTTGCTATCACTATTAATCATTTTCGTTCACCCCTGTTCGCCTTAGAGGACAGGGCTGTAGACAGTGCACCCCTCTGTCCTGAAGCATGATGCCACACCATCCCATTGCCTGCATGACCCTGACCTGTCCAAAGCTCCCAGATGCAAGAAAGGATACAGCATGTCCTGCAGGGGCGGCTGGGCTGAGGAGGCCCTAGAGGAAAAGCCCTCCAAGGAGACCTGCAGGGTCTGGGTTGTGCTCTGATCAGCCAGAAGGCCCATGCGCTGGACCTGAGGAGAGAAAAAGGCAGAGAAGACAGGCCTTCTCAGCGCCGGCTCCCCACAGGCCCTTTCTACCCTCTACCTTCCACTGTCCTGAGCCCTGCCACATGGCATCCTCTTCTACTCACCTGCAGGAAGAAGCCACGCAGAGCCTGGAGTGTGGTGTTCGAGAGGGAAGAGAGGTCAACCAAAGCTGCACTTTGCAGAACAAGACCCACCTCTTCACGCGACAGGACGCTGCTGCTCTGGAAGCGCACAAACTGGCCCAAGGAGAAGCCCCAAACACAATGATTCGGCGGCCTCTCCTTCATTCCGACATTTCCTTGCCCCTGCTGTGCTCAGCTCTGGGCTGAGGACAGAGATCTGTGGCCCCCAGACCTGCCTTCAAGGAGCTCCGAGTGGGTTGGGGAGCTGTGTCATGGGACAGGCTGACTGCACGACCCTGAGAGCCGGCCCCGCTGAAGCCTTCAGTACACCCCTGCCCTCGACCTTGCACCCCACACCCATGGCCAGAATGGATGACAGTGGTTACCCAAAGACACCACCACGTGCTCCTGTCCTGCTGTTCTCACTGCACTGCCTGGGTTACATTCCCTCCGCTTTGCCGATTAATCCTTCACGCCTTAGCATAAATGTTGCCCTCACTGAGGAATGTTCTCTCACTGTATCAAAGGCAGGCACTAACTGAGTGCTTACTACCTTCTTATCCAACCCTCCCTCCCAGGTCTCGCAGAAGTCCTCACTCTCTTCTCTGTTTGCACCCCAAGCACTGATTTATTATTCTCGATCCACTTCATTAGCATTCAGACTCCCTGCTTTGTTGTTTATTCAGTGGGCACTTAGCGTAGCTTCTACTCTATCACTAATAACTTCACATTTTGACTATAGTTTCCTTGTCTATCTCCTTGTCTAAACTGAGGGTTCCTTAAAGGCAGAGCATTTGGCCCCTCGGCACCTTGGGTACCTAGCACTGGATCTGGCATGTGGCAGGTAGGCACTAGTCAGTGTTTCGTGAGTGAGGGTGTCCGGCTCCTTGGGGTGCGGAGGCAAGGACATTCAAAGGAATTCTCTGAGCAGGCCTCTTGGAGGGTGACGACCTGCCCCCCCTCTACTTTGAGGACGAGGGTTACCTAAAGCAAGGTGTCCCTGGCCTCCTCGGGACTACCCAGCTCATGACATTCTTCAGACCACAAGAACATCCTTCTGCACTTACCAGGGTCATGAGCCTCAAGATCTCAGATTGGAGGAAGGAATTCTCTCCAGCATCCAAGAGGGTAAACAGCAAAAACCGATTCCAGGGCTGGGAGGCGACATGGAGTGCTACGGGAAACACCAGTCACCCTGGGCCATTAGTGTTGCTTTTCCAAAGACCTTGGAACATTACTAAGGAGGACTTTCTCCTATTAATTCAAAATGGGCTCCTCAGCTAGAGGCAGGGGCTGGACAAACTGACCCCAGGAAGTTTCTTTCTTCCCTGGGCTTCTATCCCTTATGCTGCCTGGCTCAGGGAGACCACATATCCTATGACTGTGCTTAGTAAGTTGCTTGACCGCTCTGAACCTCAGTGTCCTCTGTATACTCTATCCTGGGCATAACAGTGCCCTGGCAGTGTTTTAAAAAGAATTAAACAAAATGAATGCGAATCACAGAACGGGATGGCAGTCTGGGGCAGGAGGTGGCAGGGGCTGGTCCTCTCCCATCTCCCTCATGGGACCATCAGAGAATGGGGAGGGTTTCTACCTATGTCTGGGCTCCTGGCATGCAGATAGTCAAGCAAGGCCTCCAGGCAGCCTATACAGGCATGGGACAACAGAGGGTCCTTCTGCAAGAAAACGAAATTAAAAACAAGTTCACGTCAGGCATTCATGTCAGGTTTTGCTACCAGTGGTTTTTGGTGCCAACCACGAAAAAAAATTTGGTTTTCAGAACAATTTGTATTTTATAATTTCAGATTTGGGATTGTGGTATAATGAAGAAATGTTTGTTGGTTTCATCTCTCACCCACACACACACAGCACAGTGCTTACACTGATGATTTACCTACATTCTACCTATATTTGAGAGCCTGTTTTGTTTCAGAAAAGGAGATGGATGGGCCCTGGGCCCCACTAAGATATTCATAGATTATAAACTCTGTAAGAGCCTCATAGTTTATCTAAGCCAGTGTGGGTTTCAACCCTTTTTTAAAGTAGGTGAACCTTTCATCAAACAAAATTTTATGCTCTAATAAGCATATGAAAAGATCTTTATCATTAGGGAAATGCAAATTAAAACCACCAAGAGATACCACTACCCTCATATCAAGGGCTAACATTTAAAAGACTCACAATACCAAGTTTTTGGATTTTTTTTCCTCCCACCTCTGCCCCTCCCCCCTACCAAGTATTGGTCAGAACGTGGAATAACTGGTACTCTCATATACTTCTGTTGGGAAGGTAAAATGTTGCAGCCACTTCGGAAAATAGTTTGATGGTTTCTTATAAAGTTAAACATTACGTAACACATGTGGTAGACAGAATTTTAAGTTGTCCATGACCTATGCTCTGTGATTATGTTACTTCATATGGCAAAGGGAGATTGTTTGGGTGGGCCCAATCTAGTCACACAAGCCCTTTAAACAGTTTTCTCTGGCTGGTGGCAGAAGAACCAGAGACTGAAAGTGTGAGAAGGACTCAACATGTATTGCTGGTTCGAAGATGGAGAGGCCGTGTGAGAAAGAATGTGGCAACCTTAAACAGCTGAAAGAGGTCCCAGCGGAAGAAGGTGATTCTTTCCCATGTACCCCAGACAAGTACCTAGCCTAGCCAGCACCTCGATTTCAGCCTTGTGAGACCCTAAGCGAAGAACCTGGTTGAACTGACCCAGACTTCTGACATAGAAAACTATGAGATAATAAATGGGTGTGGTGTTAAGCCATTAAGTTTGTGGTGACGTGTTACATATCAATAGAAAACTAACACGTCATTTGACCCAGCAATCCCACTCCTAGGTATTTACCCAGGAGAAATGAAAACATATATCCACACAAAGACTTGTACTTCAGTATTAAGAGCAACTTAATAGCCCAAATAATAGCCCAAAATTTTGAAGTCCCAAATATCTATCAATAGGTCAATGAATAAACAAATTGTGGTATAGCCATATGATGGATGACAACTCACCAAAAACAAAAAGGAAATGAAGTACTGATACACACAATATGAATGAATCTCAAAAACATTAAGCGAAAGAAGTTGGACACACAAGACCACATATAATATGATTTCATTTATATGAGATTCTAGAAATGGTAAAACTATAGTGAGAGCAGATGAATGTTTGCAGAGGGTCAGGGATGGGGAGAGGGGACTGCAAAGAGGCACAAGAAAACTTTTTGGGGTGATGGAAATGCTCCATAACATGAGAATTAGAACTCATCTAATTCTACACTTAAAATTGGTAAATTTTATTGCATGTAAGTTATATCTCAATAAAATGTGAAAACAAACTAACAAGAAATCCTATGCTCTCATGCTATTCTTTGGAAGGCAGCAGCCGGATGGTTAAGGGTAGGGGGCAGACTTGGGTTTGAATCCTTGCTTAGTTTTAGTCACTATCTGTATGCTCCTGGCCAAGGTTACTCAGCCTTGCTGAGTGGGAATAAAAAAATTACCTGGGTTGCTGAGAGGGTTAGATGAGCAATGGATATAGTGTTTAACCAGTGTTTGGCACAGGGTAAACACTCAGTAAATGGTGAATATTTTAGTGAAATATATAATGGGGAAACACACGCCCTCTTTAGCAAGCCCTGAGTCTCCTCCACTAGAGGAATTTTAAGTCTTCTTTTCCCTAGTTTCTTAGCTCCCTGGTTCCTGATCTTAATCCCCGTTCAAATCAGCTTTTCTATCTTAAACAGAAAATTGTTCCTAGCCTGAATCATAGAATCCCCAGCCCCCTGCTCCAGGCCGTTCCAGGCCCAGCTCCTGAGTGAACAATGACACCTGAATGACCAGTTAAACCAGAGAAAAAGGCCACAGGCTCCATGAAGCTAAACATAATTTCTATCACACAGCCACCTTGTTTCATGGCTTTGGGTCCTGCTTCTTGGGCCAACACTTTTAAGTCTGTTTAACCAAATCCTTCTCTCCTCATCTAGGGGCCGATGGGATATAAATGATGCCCCAGCAAGACTTCCAGTACATCCCGTCCAAAGAGGTCATCACGGCCTTCCGGGCGGATGCCGAGATCCCTTCCCCTCATCTAAGATCAGATAGGCTGAGAGTTCCATGAATCCCCGATAGGTAGGGACAATGCCACAGTCAACAGGAAGCAGATACAGAAGAAGAGACCTCCTGCCCCTCAACTTCCCATAGAGATTTATGGGGATCACGCTTCTCAAGGGAAAATGAGGCAGGCAGTTAGAGACAGGAATGGGATATCCAAACATTCCTGCATGTTTGACACGACCTATGGAAAGTGACTGCCCAGAAGACCTCCCCTCCATGCCCAAGTCTTTCCCTTATCCACTGTAGCCATTGACCACTATGAGGAAGCGAAAGGATCCTAAATACCTAACTGTTAATAGATTGGACTGGTCACTCACATCTGCGCAGTAAAGGCTACAATGACTTTCACCTCACCTTAGCCTCATTATATCATCATTGTAATAACATATGCCTTCTAGTTCATTAATATCATTATAACAGACTGAATTCTCAGAAGAAATATGCGTAGTCTAAAAAGATGAGGTAATAAAAAATAAAAATAAATAAAATATAAAAATGAAAGGGAGGTAATAGCCTTTTGTCAATCACAGGTGTCAATCAAGTGGCCCCACACCTAGGGAGGAGTAGCCCATTCTGGAAAGAAAGGAAATAAAAACTCCAAGTCCCTGCCACCGGTCAGCGCCTTTTGAGCCACGTTGTTGCTCAGGCCCGTTGCTATCCCTTTAGAGGATACTTTCACTTCTAATAATGACGCCTTTTGAGCCACGCTGTGGCTCGGGCCTGCTCCTATCCCTTTGGAGGGTACTTTCACTTCTAATAAACTGCTCGTTCATCACTGCCTTGTGGTGTCCTGCTCGATTCTTTGTTCAGGATGCCAAGGACCTGCACACACGCCGAGAAGGGCCTGCTCTCCGGTAACAGTTGAGCTAACCTGAGGACCCCTCGGTAGTAGGTGGCAAGTGTAGAACCAAACCCCAGGCCTTGTAATATACCAGGGGTGTCAATAAAATATATACACATTTTAAGAGATGTTAATAGTTTGGTCAACATTGCTCAAGCAGTAGTTCGCTGTAATCAGAAGTGTCTGGATGCCAATGGGAACCACTTTGAGCACCTCTTGTAATTGCAGAAGTCAAACATGACTTGTGTTCATCTTTTGTTATTGGTATATATTAATACAACTTTTTCCTTTCTTAAAACGTGTATACATTTTTTTTGCTATCTATCTATCTATCTATCTATCTATCTATCTATCTATCTATCTATCTATCTATCTATCTGGAGCCACTTTAAAAATGGAGTCGGAGCTGCTATCCCAGGAGAACTGCCTTGCAAGTCTTATGCCTCAAACTTTTTGGAATGTTAAAACAGGGCAAAATAACCTTTGCACTGGGCTCAAAGCAACATTGTGTCCCAAAGAATGTTTGCAAAGACAACAAGGAAACAGATATTATGACGAGTGAACTGATGGCTACTGGATTGAAAACGAAAACATTGTTTAGAATTAGTGTCACTATGTTAGCTTATTGCATCAAAAGAAATGTCTTCCTTCTACGGATGTAATTGCTCCCCTTCCCTTTCTCATAAATACAATACTCCTTTGCCTTTGTCTCCTAATCAGAACACTATTTGGGTTTCTGCCTGAATCAGTGTTTCCGAAATAGCTATTCTTTTATCTCAAATAAATAGTTGTTATTCTCTCTTTGAAGTTAACAGCCTCCTGCCCTGTCTCCTCCAATCTAAAATTAACTCTTAACCAGTGGGCACTTTCAGCCCCTTGCCAGATATGCAAAACTACAGCCATGGGCCAGCATGCCTCAGCTTCCCCACCTGGTGAGGAGCTGTGCCCTAGTGCCACTCTCTGACCCTGTGTCCTATTACCTCATACAACCAGCAAGGGCCCCCTGCATGCTGAGTGAGGAGCTGGGACCGCTGGTCATTAGGAAAACCAGGGCCTACCACTCAGAAAACAATGGCTTCTGTATCACAAAAGACAGGTTTGAGTCCTGACCTAAAAGTATGTGACCTTAGGCAAGTTACTTAACATCTCTGGGACTCTGTTTCCTTGTTTATAAAACAGATGATATTTTCCACCTACGGAGTTGTGATGAATAAACCACATGTCAAGTGCTTGTACAGAGTAGGCACTCAGTAAATGTTATCTCCCTGTCCTCCCCACCTCCTACTTCCAAGACCCTTAACCTGTCATCAACATCTGCTCCAGTAGGAATGATCCTTGCACTGAAAGCCTCAGGTCTTGCACAACAAATTAGCTTTCTGACTTCTAATCTGATAACACATTCCACTCCCACCCCAATCAGAAAGCCAAATCTGAGCACAAAGGGTATCTGTCTCTTCCCAGCTCAGGCTCACCCTTTCCCTCCCCCAAGACTCCCCAGGGATGTAGCAGCTGGACTGGGATTAGAGAAGCCTGAAAGGACACAAAGACAATCTGACCCTGGTTAGAAAATTACAGAAGGCAAAACCAGCCAGTCCAGACAGCCTCATTCTGAAGCTCTGAGTGCAGGGCCAGATGAAGACATATGGCTGCTCTGACCAGGCTATGCCCACTGTATCCCTTCAAACCTGATACCATGTTTCCTCAAAAATAAGACCTAACCAGAAAATACGCCCTAGAACGATTTTTCAGGATGACATGCCCTAATGTGTCTTTTGGAGCAAAAATTAATAGAAGCCCCGGTCTTATTTTCGGAGAAACACGGTGCTTAGGTGGGCGGAGGAAGCAGCCTTTGGAAGCACCTGTTTCCCCTCACTCAGCACGTGCCACTCAGCCAGCCCAAAACCCTGCAATCCCAGCCCCCTGCAGAGATAGATCAGATCGCAGCCACCTGTTGTCACTGCAGAGCACCCTCACACTTCACATTTCCTCTCCAGAGTAACACCCACCTCTATCACCGAGCAAGTCCTCCCCATGCAAAGAGGAGTGACTTGACCAACTAATGATTCTGCAAGGAGAAACACTCAGCTCAGCCTCTAGGGCAGACTCTTGTGAACCCATTATCTTCAGAGAGGGTACAGTGTGGTCTACGCTAGGCCAAAGGTAGGCTTACCAGAAGGTGGTAAACTGGGGTTGTCCCACTCTGCCTGTGACTAGGTGAGTACATTGAATTCTGGGGTGAGGTTGTTGGAAGGCGACTGTGTCCATGTGTAACAGCCATTTTCTGCTATCGGTTTACCAATAAAGTAGAAATTTTGGTCTTCGTCTGATTTCTATGTCTACCACCCAAATAGTTTCAAATTGGGAGCCGGTGGGATACGGGACTGGAGCACTTCTCATTGGCCCTCTAATCTGAACCAGGGGTCTCACCTTCTGCCCCAGTTCATCCAGTATTTCCTTCTAACCACATAAAGTTCCGGGAGTTATAGTCAGTACAGTGTTTTTTATTACATCCCCAGGACTGTTTGTGCCCCTGACAAGGGGGACCACTGCCCAGCTCTGCCCCGGAGATGAACCTCTGGGAAATGGTTTCATTTGTTCTGCTCTTCCTCCACCTCTTCCCAGCAAATCCTTTACTTCTAATCCTAGGTCACCTCACAAGTTCTGTGAGCCTATAGCAGTCACATGATCTGAGCTACAGTTTTCTATCTCACAGGGCTAACTTGTGTGAGAACCACACGAGATCACAGACAAGAAAGGGCTTGGGAAACTGAAAAGTGCTAACTGTATAATGTTTGCTGACATCGCTATCTTGAATTCTTCTTCCAGTCTCCTTCTCCTCCGTGACTTGGATCTATCCTTCCACAGTGTACTCCTGGGTCTCTGTTTCATGAGCGTTCCTTTCCCCTCAAACAGAATCCCAGTGTTGGAAGAAACCTTAAGGGTCACCTAAACCAATGCCCTTCCCGCCCTGTAGCAAGAGTTCTTGCTGGGGACCCCCCAGCAAGCCCCCAGGCACAAGCCATTCCTTTCCACCTTCAGACAGTCCTGCTAGGAGAGAGGGCCTCCTTCTGTCTTCTGTAGCTCCACCCACTGGCCTAGGCCTCCGACTCCAGACAAAGCCAGAACAAACCTACTTCTTTTCTGTGGTGGAGACACTCACATAGACACTCACATTTACAGGCCCTTTTAAAACTAAGCAGAAGGGAAGTCTGCCGCTGGCTCCTTACTCCCATGCCCCCCAGATCACTCCAGTGACCACAGTTCTTCCTTGGACCCCTCCACTGCCACAGACCTGCCCTCTGCCCCAGCGTGACCCAGCCTAGTGAACCCTGGACACTGTTTCTAGCCTCACTTCAACCCGAACTTCTGTGCGCTGTGCTCCATTCCTAGGGAAACAGGCTGTTCTCATAGGCCCAAGTCACTTAATGCTGAAAGACACCTTTAATTTTGCAGACAGAGAAAATGAGGATCGATAAGAGGAAGGGACTTGCTAAACCCCTTCAGAGTTCGGGGCCAGGCAGGGGCTCTGCTGCAGACCTGTGTGACTCTGGCCGGTGCACCCACAAAGTTCTGGAGATGGGTGGTGTTGGTGTTTGCACAACAACGTGAATCTGTGCCTAGAAGTGCTGGCCAGGCAGCACTCGGCAGCCACTGAGCCGGAACCGGGCCCATGCCCGGAGCTGCCTCTATCTCCTTACATTTCCCTGCTTCCCCCAAGCTGTGCACAGGCCCAGTGGGCATCAGTCCTTGAACAGAATCTTCCACCGTCAACAGTCGTATCACATGTGTGCAGTCATTATCTGGACACCGAGTAGAGCCCCCCCACGTGTCCCGCAGGAAGGCTCTGCGACTTCTCTCACTCATTTGCTAATTTCCCCCACTTCCCTCTGCTGGCCCCATGAGTACCTACCTTGCTATTAGATCAGACCGTGTGGATTTGTGACTGTCTCTCTTGGGCAAGCTCCAAAGGGCAGGAAAAGAGAGTCCAAGTGCAACTAAAACAGGATTAAGTATCTGGGGACTTGGTCACCCTATAGTGACAGCTCATATTTGAAAATAATAGACAAAAAGGTCCTTGCAAGAGAAGAATTGAGGGTAGGAAACAGGCCAAAGGGGACAGGGAATTAATCCACATCAGAGATTGAAATGGCTGCTGTCCAGATTAGTGACATTTCTACGCCCCCTGCCCTTGGGGACCTAGGACAAGTCACCTGTCTTCCCAGCCCAGTTCACGCATCTCCCTCAGGAAGCCTCTTCTGACAGCCAGCCCCACACTACCCTGCACCAACCTAGCAGGTACGTCCTGCGCCCCACAGTGCAGTGCCTCCCTTCAGCCAGCACTGACCACTCTGTGTTATCACCTCCCGTCTACAAGGCACCCCCCCCACTGTTAATTCCTTAAAGGCACCTGACTTATCTCCATGCCTCCACCACCCTCCACAGTACGTGATGGCTGGAAAAACCATGATTTCTAAGAATCCTCTAAGCTGTAAAACACACCCCCATGGGGTAGATATCTACTATTTTTGCTTGCCCAGGACCCATTCCTCTTTCTTCTGGGAACAGTTTCTTTTGCAGAACCCTCCCTTTCTCATGTTCAGTCCACATGGGCTATGGAGTGGCAACCATATGCCCCAGCCTCCAGGGAGGGCACTGACCCAAGCCAGGGCAATCAGGGCATCCCATGCCCCAGCCATAGTGATGGGCACATTACCCAATTCAGGCTAATGAGACTCAATTCTGGGAAAGAGAAACCTTCTTTCTGCTGGCAGGATATAAGCCAGGAGCTCCTGTTGTCCCGTCATCCCATGATGATGAAGCTGGCAGAGAGACATGCAGGCTCCGAGATGGAGACTTCTGATGACACTGTCTGAGCCTCTGGGATCCAGCTGTGCCCGAAACCAGTACTAAGCCCTGGACTTCTCAGTTATGAGCCAATTTGAGTTTCATTTCTGTCACTGTAACTTTAAAAGTCCCAATCAATCCACCCTCCAGGCCTTGACAGGCATCCACCCCTTTCTGCTTTCGTCCTGGGAGAAGCAGGCTCCACTACCAGGGGCCCACCAGCAAGGACCTTACCTGCACCAAGAGGTTCTGCAGTCCAATGACCAGGGACAGCACTTGTGATGTTCCCAGTGGGGCTAGGACAGTGTCCTCAGGGGCTGGTGGTGGCTGGGCCCCTGAGGGCACCAGGGCCACCAGGGAAGAGGAGAAGCTCTGTTGCAGGGCTGTCCGCAGGAAGCGTAAGATGGCAGCTGAAAGCAAGAAACTCCTTACACCCAGTGCCTGCCTCCTTCCCCACCTCCACCCAGCTCTGTCATGGGGGAAGACAATGGAGATAATAATGGGGTGACCAGAGACTGGTCTGGGAGGGGTGGTTCCATCTCAGAAGCCAGGGAAATGCTTTTCTTTTACTGCTAGAGGCCCACACCTGAGAGGAGTGCAGCTTTTTTCTTCGGAAAGCTGAGGGCCTTCAATACTTGGTCCAGTTCCACTGACAGTGTCTGGTGAACCTGAGAGGGCGGGGGAAAAGGGATAAGCCCCATATTCCGGGAGCATGGGTGGTCCATAACCTACGCCAATAGCTCTTCTACCCACCCACACATTCCAGCTGCATCCAAGGGACAAAGGAGGCCACACAGAGTCTTGTGAGACTCACCAGTCCTGGACTCAGGAATACGAGGAGGAAAATTAAACCCTTACCTGGAGACCCTGCTTTTCCCAAATCTCCCCCTTCCTCAACGACCTCCTCCACCAGGAACCCTCCCCGGCCTCATCTATGGGTCAGTCTCCGACGCAGCCCAATATCCACCTAACTTAGATCTGGAGTCAGACAGCCTGAAATCAAAGTCCTGGCTCCGCCCCTGGCCAGCTGTGTGGCTGTGGGCAAGTCACTGCACTGCATCCCTCTGAGCCTGCCTTGCTTCCTTCATCGAAGCAGTGGGGACGATGCCACCTGCTTTCACTCCCTCCAGAGCTATCGTGAAGAACAGCTGAGGAGCAGCCTTGGTGAACGTGCTCCTTAATGTCAAAACAACGACCAAACTGAGGGACTGTGGGGTGGCAGGTTCAAAGCGGTGAGTTTGCTCTGCCGTCCTCACCCAGAACACAGGCCGCCTAAGGCAGGAACTCCTGATCCTCTGCTTGGACCTATCACAGTCTGGCACAAAGCAGTTCCTCCAAAATGCTTGTTGGCTGGTGGCATCAGCAGGTTCTAGGCAGAAGAACCAACTATCTAAAGGTATGGAGATGCCATCCTAATGTGAGATGTTAACAGAGAAAACTGTGCGGGGGTTATACGGAATTCTCTGTGCTATCTGCTCGATTCTTCTGTAAATTTAAGACTGTCCTAAAAATAAAGGCTATTAAAAATCAATCACAGGGCGCCGGCCCGATGGCTCAGGCAGTTAGAGCTCTGTGCTCCTAACTCCGAAGGCTGCCGGTTCGATTCCTACATGGGCCAGTGGGCTCTCAACCACAAGGTTGCCAGTTTGATTCCTCGAGTCCTGCAAGGAATGGTGGGCTGCGCCCCGTGCAACTAAGATTGAACACGGCACCTTAAACTGAGCTGCCGCTGAGCTCCCGGATGGCTCAGTTGGTTGGAGCGCGTCCTCTCAACCACAAGGTTGCTGGTTCGACTCCTGCAAGGGATGGTGGGCTGCGCCCCCTGCAACTAGCAACGGCAACTGGACCTGGAGCTGAGCTGCGCCCTCCACAACTAAGACTGAAAGGACAACAACTTGACTTGGAAAAAATCCCTGGAAGTACACACTGTTCCCCAATAAAGTCCTGTTCCCCTTCCCCAATCTTAAAAAAAATTTTTTTGAAAAAAAATCACAGCAATCAAAAACAAACAAACAAAGGTATGGAGATGTGAAAGAGCACAGGTGACGGAGAAAAGAGCAAACACCTGGTCACAGGACAGGGAAGGAGGCAGAACGGTAGAAAGGAGGGCTGCCAAGGGGCCGGCCAGGTAAGAAGGGTGTCGGCAGCCATGTGGAGTACAAAAAGGCAAAGAAGTGTGGGTGGAGGGGAAGTGTGCCCAGACTGGCTGCAGGGACAGGAGACGTGGAGGAAGGGAGAGGCAGGGTGGCCAGATCGTGAAGAGGCCGCAGCAGTGGTCAGGATGAACAATCAGGCCTGAGCTAGGGCAGGGGGAGGGCTTAGAGTGGACGCAGTTAGATAATTGGCTGGGTATGAGCTGAGAGCCAGGGCAGAGCCAAGGACATGGCACAGGTGGGCACCCAGGCAGGTGACTGCAGGGGCACGAGTGGGTCCAACAGCCTCACACAGAAAAGCAGGAAAGGTTCTTGTCCCAAATAACCCCAGTGGGTAACAACCTGCAGATCTGCTGTGGCACAGACCTGTCATAGCTTGCTGCCACCCCAGAGGTCAAACTTTAAAACTGACTTCACTCTACACAAATGAGTGTGTATCCGGCACTAGATTGGTGCAGGGCTGGGCACGGCACGAGGCTACTTCAAAGGCTAAAAGACAGTTTCTGTTCTGGGGAGCAGCCAGCCTTCTGGAGGAGATACCCGAACATGAAGCAGCCCACAAAAGAGCTCAGACAGGGCACTGTGATGACAAATCCTACGGGAGGGGAGGAGAGGAGAGGAGGGCTCTGTGGACATGCCCACCGCTCCCTCCTTCCCGGCAACACCTTCTTGAACAATCACAATGACAGCTTAGACATTTGTGGCACTTCACAGCTTGCCACCCAGCCCTTCAAGGGCACAGGCGGCTTCAGCCTTCCTGTCCAGTCTGACGGCCACCCCTATATTCCAGCCACATGGCAGGCACCTCATCACTCTGCACATACGTACACCATGTCCTAAACTGTGCAGTTTGTGCCTTTGGTCATATTGTTCTCTTCACCTGGAATGTTTTCCCCGCCAGCTTTGCCTACAAATACAAGTTCCCCAACTGTGGGGTGCACACTGTATTCAGTTTTGATTCCTCTGTGTTTAGAATACAGCCTGACATGTGGTGATCCATGTGTGTTAAATGGATTAATGTAAACCAACCTGACAACAAGTCTGGATGTCCTTCCCATTTTGTAGGCAAGGAAACTGGCCCAGGTTACACAGCTAACAAGCCACAGGGCTGGGACCAGAGCCCAGGATCTTTATCATTCCTTTGCATGCCACCCATGCCCCAAAGCCGCAGGGGTTAGAGACTAACCTGCAGATTGCCATCATGCTGCTGCGCAGAGAAGGAGGCCGTGAGCAGCCAGGCAGAGCAGAGGAGCGTGGTCCTGGGAGAGCCCTCCTCGGCCCAGGTGAGCGCCAGCATCTTCTCCAGCAGCTCGATCAGGGCCGTGCTGCTCAGGAGCACGGCAGCGGCTGCGGAGGGTCCAGCAGGGCAGGGGCCGCGTGAGTTATGCAGGAGCCCAGCTCAGTGACACCATAGTGGTCGGTTAGCCCTCAGTGGGGCTTCACACACAGTGAATGAACCTGTGGATCAGCTTGAGGCTCTAAGGGTCCCAACTTCGTTCCAAACCCACAGGTTATCGGAACCAGAAAGGACCTTATGACCATCTGATCCAGTCACATGGAAACCTGAGGGCAGCAAGGGCCACAGACACTGCCCATACCTTCCCCTTCACTATCCCAGCCTGGGCCCCAGCACCTCTTTTCTGACTGCCCAGTGTGGTCTGATGAAGGCTCCAATACAGGAAGTTGAAGGAGGGCTGCAGGACGTCCTCGTCAGTGGGGCTGCATTTCCCGCACAGCTTGCTCACTGCAGGAGGCAAGAGTCCCCAGGCACCCGTCACGCAGTACTCCGTGGCTTCAACGCACACAGCGCACACCAGCACTCACGCTTCTCACAGATAATGACCCTCAACTGACTAATTTCAAATTTCAGTATTGGGGAACCAAGCACAAACTAAGTGTCCCCAGTATGACAGTCAATGGAAAGAAACGCAGTGACAAACCTGCAGGCACATTCATATCCTCCATCCGAACACACACCTAGCAAGCTGCCCACAGCTGCCTGCTAGAGCAGACTGCACAGGTTTAGGTGGGCAAAGGCGTCTTCTAACAGTGTTCATGCTGGCACAGACTGCAGGTTAGAGGGTCGCAGAGGTCACCTAGGCCAACCTGCCACCCTTGGCAGGAAGAGGATACCGCCTCTGCATTCTCCCAAGGTCACCTTCCCAGGGATGCTCTGTAACCATCCATGTGCAGTTCCCGGAACTTCCCCTAGTCTCTCTCACGTCACCCGCCTCTGGATAACTCCTTAACTCCTACTCAGCAATCAAGATTCAGCTCAAAGTTTACCTCCCCATGAAGCATCCTTTCACCTCTCGAGGCAAAATGAGCTGCCTCTCTGTTCCCCCAGCCCTCGTCCGCGCAGGTACTACACTGTAAAGTAGACTTCTATAGAACACATCCCATTCCTCCTGGGAATTGCCACCCCTTGCTCCGCCTGCCCCCCGTGACCCCAATATAAAACCTAGGTCTGCATTCACTTTTTGGCAGCCACATCACACTTGACTTGTAATTGGCTTGTGGTCAGCTGGACAATCAGCCCCACTCCCCCCCTCCAAAAAAAAGAAACACACACCCTTACCCCTGAACTAGCCCTCTACTACCAAAGCTCTCAAATAAAAGTACTCGGGTTATATGTAAACATGTATTACATTTCACGTGTATGTTTCAGCCTGTATTCCTCCCTGTCAGAGGCCCTTTCGACACACACAGATCTTGCTCCCAGTTGACTGTCACCCTTGATCTGACACACAGGCCAGCAATGACCAGCACCAAGCTGGGCCCGGAGGTCCTTTCTGAGCCTGACACTGATCTTCTCATGAGGAGGTCTGGGCTCCAGGCAGGGAAAGAACCATCCTCACCGAGGCCAGAGGACCTGACAGGTAGCTGAACACACACCATTTTTCCTTTTAATTTCAACCTTTCCTCCACAAATCTTCCTGAGGATACTGCCTATGAAGTGGCAACTGCATTAATGAGCAATAAAAGGTCCTAATGAGGTTTGGGGTAGGGGTAGGAAAGAGGCCTAGAGAACCGGATCATCAGATCGTGAGTCAGCTGTGGGGTGGGACAGAGAACTGCCTTGTGCCAGGAAAAATGAATCTACATGGATAGTATCCACCGAAGGCCTCCCGTGTGCCAAGCACTGTGTGGCATTCTACATCTACAGTTACTCCTTCTCTCAGCCTTGACTAAATCAGGTAAGGACTATTATTTTACCTGTGAGGAACCTAAGGCTCATAGAGGCCAGGTGGTTGTCCAAGGTCACAAAGCCAGTTGCTGAGCTAAGAACAAATCCAGGCCTTCCCGACTCCAGAGCTTGTGCTTATCACATAATTGACATATATACATTTTGTCTTTTCTCTTTTGGTCTCCCAAACACTCCCAGGGGAGAAGCAGAAACTGATCTGAAAGGTCTCTTAGCAAGAAGCCCCCAGGAACAGACTGAGCCAGAGCTCCTTCCAAAGTGATGAAAGGACAGAAGAAAGGAGCAGCCACAGGCCACCCAGCCCCCCAGGCCCTCAGCACTGCCCCAAGCGGTGGCACCTTGGTGAAGAAGCTTCATGGCCATGCTGTCCAGTTCTTGCTCTGACTCGTTCCTCAGCTGCACCAAAGAGAGGAGGCTCAGCAGCGATGGCAGGTTCCCCAAGGCTGTGAGGAACCAGGAGGCTGGTCAGGGGCCTGACCCATTCAGCTGCAAATGGTTTGTTGGAACTTACCCCTACTTCCTGCCTTCTTCCTTCTTCCCTGGGGACAGGGGCAGCTGACATACTGAGTGTCAACTCGGGGTTGGGTACCAAGAAGTCAGTATTTCACTTAATCCCCTTCAAACCATGTGAAACAGGGATTGTTATTCCTATTTTGCAGTAAAGAAAATTGAGGCCCAGAGAGGCTGACTTCTTCAAGATCCCACAGCCAAAAACTGTCAGGGTCAGGACTTGAACCTAAATCTGAATTTGATGCCCATAGTCTTTCCACTACGTATTTCCACGAAATCTCAGGGCTCTAAAACACCATTACCAGTCAGGTGAGGCTTCGCCTTCCCTGTAAAGGAAGGACTCAGCTCCTCCAGACACCCTTTAATCTGTCTCCAAACCCCCACCCTCAGTCAGGACTGGACCAAGTGCCCCAGCTTTCCTCCCATTTCCTCTTAATTGCTTGGAAATTTAATTTAAAAATTCAACTTTCTAAAAATAGGAAAAGACAAACCAATCCCAACGTTTTCAGTGTCTTCATACTGTACTAAACATTAAGCTTCCTTCACGCCAGGGAGTCTTATTCCAGATGTGGAAACTGTCCTTCTGGAGCTCACTGGGAGCTCCCAATGCATCACAGATCCACCCCTTCCCAGGCCCCTGCTGGCTGCTGCTGCCTCCCTGGCCTCCCCCACATTTCCTGCTTTCTTCTTCCCAAGTGGGGGCTGCCATTCTTGTGACAAACAGCTCGGAGCACAAGCCGTGCAGAGTGGGGACATGCACACACATCCAACACACCCACCCATGCTAAACACGGAGACATTAAACATAAAAATGCTCACAACACACACACACACACACACACACACACACACACACAGAACACACACACAACACACACACCCCAAATATGTTGAGCACCCACTCTCCAATTAGAGGAAGGAGGTAAATTTTAGCTTGACGCCGCACTGTCCTGACATTTTTTGCAGAGAAAACTTTGATTCTCTCTCCTGCAGAGCTCAATAGGGCAGAGATACCCACTCCTGACTGTCCTGGCAAGACACGCCCCCAGCAGCTCCAGACTGACCTGATGGGGAAGCCCCATGTTCCACCAGCAGCCGTTGTAGGATCAGCAGGAAGTGAGCGCGTATGAGACCACCCACGTGAACATCCTCATTCCTCCTCAGAAAGGTCCTCAGGACGATCAGTACCCTGTGGGCTATGTCCACGGGGCTGGAATAGATGAGGTCCTGAGCAGGAGAGAAGAACGCCAGAGTTCAAGGGCGTCACAGTCGGGGACAGGTAGACCGTGAAGAAGAGAGGGGCTGGGAAAGAGCCCAGGATGATGGTGTCACAGAACCTGGGGAAGGAAGGGCTCACTTACTCAGCACCTATTATGTACCATCTTGTGCATTCTGTTTTCAAATAAATTTTATTGTGGAACATTGCGGGACAGTGTGTTTCTCCAGAGCCCATCAGCTCCAAGTCGTTGTCCTTCAATCTAGTTGTGGAGGGCGCAGCTCAGCTCCAAGTCCAGTCGCCATTTTCAATCTTTAGTTGCAGCGGCACAGCCCACCATCCCACGCGGGAATTGAACCGGCAACCTTAATAAGAGCTCACGCTCTAACGAACGGAGCCCTCCGGCCGCCCCCATCCTGTGCATTCTATAGGTGCATTCTAAGCAGGAGGAAACAGGCTCACAGAGATTCCATGATGTGCGAAAGGCCACTTCAGCAGTAAGTGGCACAGCTAGGGTTTGAATGCAGATCTACTAACCGTAAGCCCAAATCCCTTTCGGCCTTCCAGACGCCTCTCTCCTGCCAATGGAAGTATCAGGGTCAAGAAGAAGTTATTTCAGGGCAGCTGACCTGAGCGTGCCTTAAGGGAGAAGGAGAGAGCGGGAAGGAAATGCCATGCAGCAGGGAAGACGTGGGTTAGGACCGATTCCGGGCACAGGGAGAAGTGAGGACCAGGTCAGGCCCTTTCTCTGCCATGGCATCTGCCTACTTCTGCCACAAGCTGTGAAGGCCTTGTGTCCACAAGCTGGGAAAGGACAATGCATTTTATTTGCTTTCACAGTTATTTTAATGAGTATATGTTAAAAGCAAAACCAGTCAGAAGCTGCACCAGAGGCTATCGCACTGACAGCTCCTGGTACCTACCAGCTCGAACAAGCCAATTCTTTTGGGCAGGCTAATGTGCTGGGCCAGTTAGGGCTGGGTGCCATGACTCCAAGGTCACACACAGACACCCTTTCCAGCGAGGACAGAGCCTGACACACAGAGAGACATGAGTACAGGGCATCCAACCAGACAACTCCAGATGTGCTGACTACTGGGTGGCACAGGGGTATCTGGTCTTGGCTCTTCATAAACCTCCCCAGCTGCCAGAGATACAACTATGATATCACTAATAACCATTCAATTAGGGCCTAATAACGTCAGGTTTGAACACATAGCACATGTAGCTGTACATTTATTTATTTATTTATTTATTATCTGTGTCTTCATAATAACTCTTCCAGGTAGGTGTCATCCTGATTTTTCAAATGAGAAAACGGGGGCCGACTAAGTAATTTGTCGATCAAGAAAGCAGAGGCATTGTAACTATGAGTTAATGAAGGCCAGGGATGAGATCGGCTCCATCTGTGTCACCTCGTAGGACTGAGAAAACATCTCTGGAAGGAGAGCACCATAGAATTGGGAGGGCTAGAGAGATTCTCAATTCATCTCACCAACACTTGTGTTGTACTTTACAGAGTATGAGACTGAAGCCCAGAGGGGGTGTGATTTGCCCAAGGTCACAGGGCCCAAGGCCGAACCAGTTTTGGGGTCCTGCTCCTTCACCAGCAAATGGCTGCTTGACTGCCAGAGCTGGGCCCTCAGAAACCTGAGTTAGTACATTGTAGAGGCCCAAGGGGGTGGGGGGGCTCCTCAGCCTTTGGTGGCATGGTGAATGCCAGGGGAAGGTGTGTATCCCATCACGTGGGTCAGTGGGAATGCTCTGGGCAGAACATACCCACGCTGCAATCTGTCCTGTCCAGAACTCCCTGGGACTGGACCAACCAGGGTGATGCAGCCAAGCAGGGACAAAGAGCTTCTGTGACAGCTCTGTGTTTTCACATGTAAACAGCCTACATGAAAGACCACCCATTGGGAAGAGTGGCAATGAACAGCTTTGTTTTCAGCTGTTAATTACCCTTATCAAAAACAGAAATTGGTACCAACACGTATTTTTAGACTCTTTTCTCCTCCTGTGGCTAGAAGCTGGGGAGAAATGGCAGGAATTATATACATGAATAGAAATGAAGTTGTTCCTCATTTTTTCTCTCATCTTTTTTTTTTTTTTTTTTTTTTTTACTAGTGATGTTTCTAGGATGTAAGTTAGTGAAAAACTCATGAACTGAAGGCTCCAGCCATGGTCATGACCCTTATTAGTTATAGGACCTTGTGCAATTCAATAAGCTTCTCTGAGATTAACGTTCTCTGTGGTTCAGTCAGGCAACGATCACTGGATGACAGCCTACTGTGCCTAGCATACCAAGAATGCTTCTACGTAGGCTTGCATTTACCCTCTCGTTACCTCCATTTCACACGTGAGGAAACTGAAACTGAGATGCCTCCACCTTCCTGGGCCTCTATGTAGCATCCAGCCCTGAGTGCAGCTCCTTCCCATTGAGGTCTCCTTGGCAAAGCTCAAGGCTCCTCTCTGCCCTGCCCCCACCTCCTCCAGGAAGGAGTGCGAAGGATGGTGTACATTCAAGGAGAAGAACTGGGTCACCACAACAAAGGGTGGGGCACCTTCTCTCTAAGAATTTGGTATCCTGACAATGACCCCCAAGGATATAATTAGCAAATCCTGGGAATTAGCAAACCCTGGAGCCTGGGAAACTCCACAGAATAACCATCTGGTTGCTTGGCCAAATAAATTGCAAGGGGGACAAAAAATGAAATGGACTGGAAGTCTGTGGATTAAAGGAGACTTAAAACATATATCCACACACACACAAAAGAAGGAAGACTAAACGGTAGTATTTAGGGACAGACACAACTGACGGAACTTTAAAGGCATGTAAGGAAGACACTACTATAAAATTCAGGCTAGTGGTTAATCTAGAGGAGACAGATAGGGGTCATCATTGATGGGGGCAGGTGGTGGACTTCTGGAGTGGCTGCCAGTTCTATTTCCTGACACACCTGACAGTTACCAGAGTATTCCCGGTGCTTGGGCTTGATGTGATTTTTCTACACTTGTGTTATTTTTCATACTAAATTTAAAAAAATAAATAGAAATTTGTCTCGTGAGATTCATTTTCTCTTTGGCTTATTTCTTTTTAGTATTTACGTCCTTTGAAGCTAGTGGCCTAGGATAGCTTTCAGTTAGGGAGGGGCCTCCACCCCAGCCAGGTCCAGGCTGAGAAAGAGAACTTGGGAGAGGAAGATAATGAACTCCATTTTAAACAGAAATGTCAAACGGATGATTAGCTTTACAGGTTGAGGCTCAGGAGAGAGGTCAGGGATCGATGGAGATATGAGTCATCAGCAAACAGCAGGAGGCCACCAAAGCTGTGGAAATGAATGAGACAATCCAGAAAGAATGCACGGAGCGAAAAGAGATCATAGGACAAAACCAGGAGAAACAGCAACTTTCAAGTGGTAGCCAGAGAGAAAACCATAAAAGTCACTAGAAAGGAGCATCAAGAGAGGTAACAGAGAAAAGTAAGAGAGTTGTATTATTAAAACCAAGAGAGACAATAAAAAGGAAGTGGACAACCATCCAATACTAGCAGGTCCTGTAAGATGAGAACCAGAAAGTCCATTGTAATTAGGCACAAGGGCATCATTGCTGACCCTGGTGAGAGTGATTTTAAGTAGTGATGGGGGCAAAAGCCAGTGGCTGGAGGAATGAGTGAGAGATGATGATATCAAGAGCAGAAAACTACTTCTAGGAATTTGGCTGTAAAGGGAAAGAATTGGGAGTGGAAAGGGTTGTGGGGGCAGGGACCAGTGAGAGTGTGGGTCCAGATGGAAGACATCCGGAGTACCCAAGAGTAAGCCTAGAGGGGCTTACACTCTCCTACCACTCCCACAGCCCAGTGTCATAATCTGAGATGGTTTTCTAGCTTCATCATTCTCTGATTCTCTCCTTTTTGCGATGCTTTGTAAGTCTCTGCAAGGTGACAAAAATAAAACAAGCATTTGTGATTTCCTCAAGGGCAAGGGCTGAGCAACCATATCTGAATTATCTTTGTATCCCCAATGCCTAGTACCTAGTAAATACCAAATAAATGTATGATCAATGGAAACGTGAGCAACTGCATTCAAGGCCTCTAAAAACCTGCTCCTGCCTATCCTGCTCCTACCTCATCACCAATGACATACCAGAACGATACCAGACCACTCACGGTCCCTGAATTACAGTAGGCACTTTCATGCTGCTAGACTGACCTGGCAACCCTTTTACTTGTCAAATCCTTTGAGGATCAGCATATATGACACCTTTCTGCCCTCCCTACCACCCAAGCTCTCTGCCCAACCTTTACTGCCACACTTGAAGTATAGCAGTTACTTGTTACTGGTTTGTTGTATCTGATTCTCTCACCAGCCTAAGGGGCAGGGAATAGGTCCAATATTTCCCTGTATCCTGTGAAAAACAATATAAACGGAGCCACCTGAAATGGAGCCCGAGCTGCCATCCCAAAGGAATTGCCTTGCTCGTCTTATTCCTCAAACCTTTAGAATGTTAAAACTGGGCAAAATAACCTTTGGACTGGGCCTAAAGCAGTGTTGTATTCCAAACAAGTGTTTGCAAAGATAACACAGAAGCAGACCTTAAGACTAGGACTGAAAAGAAAGACATTCTTTTTTTTTTTAAAAAAAAAAAGACATTCTTTAGAGTTTGCAACACTCTGTTAGCTTATCTACACTTACAGAAATTCCTTTCTTAGTTTATTAACACCCCTAAAACTTCATTCCTTCTATTCAAGTAGTTATCCCTTTCCCTTTCTCATAAATACCACTTGCCTTCACCTCCTAATTGGAACACTATTTGGGTTTCTGTCGGAATCAGTGCTTCCCAATAAGTATTTTTTTGGACGTCAATAAACACTTGTTGCCTCTCACTTTGGCCTTTTATTTTCAGATTAATAATCTCCAGTGCTCAAATTGCTCTCCCCTTAGATGGAACACTGGATCAGGGTTCATTTCTCTCTTGTTCTGAGAGTTAGCTCAGTTAACTGAAAAAAACATTAGACAGATTAAAAATCTAGGTTTTATCTCAACTCTCGTGACCTCGGGCAAATCTCTCTCTCTCAATCTATTTCCTCATCTGTTTAAAAAGAAAAAATAGGGCCAGGTGGTTGGAACGCCTCGGGTGGTGGTTGGCCCTAAAGCTGAGATTGTGAACAACAGCTCTCCCTGGAGCTGGGCTGCTGTGAGCAGCCGGAAGTCGGCGTGAGCCGCGGGCTGCTGTGTGCTGTCGTGGGCTACCGTGTGCTGCCTTGAGAGGCCAGTGGCCAGCGTGAGTGGCCGGCAGCCAGCATGCGTGACCAGCAGCCAGAGAGAGCTGCCATTAAGTGCCGTGAGCTGCTGTGAGTGGCAGGCCAACTACTGGCGACTGACTGCCTGCCAGCAGGGAGCGCAAGGCTCATAATACCAGCGTGGGCCAGGGAGCTGTGTCCTACACAACTAGACTGAGAAACAACGTTTTGAACCGGAGTGAGGCGGTGGGGTGGAAGAAGGGAAAAAAGAAAAAGTAGTGAGGTACCATCATTGGTATGTCTCTCAGAGGATCTGAATTCTTTTTTTTTTTTTTTTTTTTTGAGAGAGAGAGACTTGGATCTGTCAGACCCCTAATTCAATGGGTCAGCAAATAAAGTACCTACTATGTGTGAGGAACTGACCCTGAATATTTCATCTGGCAAAGAAAATCAATATCTTAGCTGTTCATTGATACTCTTCCTGGTGTCCCACCTTGCCTTCCTCCCCTGTGCACTAATGCTTTATTTTTAATCCATTCCTTCTTTTTTCCAAGGAAGCCAAAGCATGAATGCGGTCCCTATCAAGCCAACACACGTGTGACCTCACAAGATGACAAATCTCAGGGATGGGAAGTGACGATGAAGCAGTGGCCCAACTGGGACCCCTGTCACAGGAGTCCTGCGGCTTGAGCTCAGAATGCCTCAGGGATGCCCTGCCCACCCCGTCACCTCCCTCCCCTCAGTCCTGGCTCCTTTCCTTAGAGAATTACCCGGTAGCACATACTTAATGCCCATATGCTTGCTAATTGCAAACTCTATTGCTCAGCATTCTGCCCAGGTTACTCCCCTCACCGTTCCCTGATCGCTGACTGACACCACCAAAACGTTATGCTGACAGGGGGCGGCTTCATGAAGAACAGACCTCCGGACCATCACGCAGTCTCGGGGAGAATGCCCTGATTTTCCCTTGAATACCCTAAGCGGGTCTGAGAATGCTGCTTTCTCAGCCCGCCGGTGCGCTGGTAATAAACGCTTGTTCTGTCACCCAATGCCTGTGTCTGTCTATTGGCTGAGCGGCGCAGGCAGCATGAGCTCCAGACTCAGTTGCCTTCCAGTTTCAAACATGTAGGTCTGAGTGAGGAGTATGTGCATGTGTGTGAGTGTGGACAGATATAGGTACCTAAGGATGTGAGCTGTGTAACAGGCAGGTGTTGTTTCTACTACAATAACGCCAATAAAGCCAGGGAATCCTGTTTGTTGATGGTAAGAACATCAAAGGAATCCCATGGTCACGGGCTGTGTCACTGTTCTTGGACTAGGAAGGGGCCAAGGAGGTGAACTGGCATTGGAGGCAGTGGTTCTAAACCAAGTGGTTCTGTGCTGGTGTGCTGAAGTTTGGGACCTGCCACTAATTGCTTACTAAATACAAAGTGTCAAATGTACAATTAACTTTTTTAAATATGTGAATTACAACAGTTACCTCTATAATAATATTGAAACTGGAGGCCAACCAAGTCTGGGGTTCGTGCTTCCTGCGCCGCTCAGCCAATAGACCGACAGAGGAGTTGGGTCACAGAATAAGCGTTTATTATCAGAGCACCGGTGGTCTGAGAAGGCAGCGGGTTAATGTTAGGCACGGCCGGAGGAATGAGTCGCGAGAGACCAAAATTGGTCTATCAGAATTTATTTGGCGTGATTGAGCTGTGGGAGGTCAGGCTAGAAAAGACCATAAGCTCTCTGAGCAAAAAGGGGTAAGGAGTTTTATAGGAGGGGGTAACTGAGGTTGTTCCCCCTTCAATGCTTCAGGGGGTTTTCGTTGCATTGTCTCTAGCAACCAAAGGTTTCTTTCCAATACGACCAAGCCCTCCAGGCTCCACACCCTGGCCCCCAGGCCTTTGTCCAGACTGCCCAAGCCCGCCTAGGCCCTGATCACAAGCCCCTAGGAAACAAAGTACAAAGCAAGACTGGACAAGATGGTTTCCACATTCCACGCAGCTACTCCAGGCCCTAAGGCAAATATAAGCCTGCAGGTAAAAGGTACAAAGCAAGATGGCTTTGAAGATAAGAAGGTTCCTGTTCCTGGCCTAACTATAGCCTAACATTTAACAACTCCAAAAACTGCCTTGACATTCTCAGACCAGGTTGGGGTGTTTAAGGGAAAATCTGGGCGTTCCTCCAGAGGCTACATGACAGGTTCCAAGAATCTGCAAGGAGCCTTCCCTCTGGCCAAGTGATTCTCTGGTGGAGTCAGCAACCCAGAAACAACGTGGGAGAGAATGCTAGACCACCATAGATTGTGATCAATAAGCCTAAGGGTACTAATGATAAATTTCAGGGTAATTTTCTACAACAGGGAACTGGGTGGGACATGGGACATTCTGAGCTCAAGTCCAGGGGGATGAGCTATCCTTAAGCTATAGGTCAAGGAAAGGCCAGGTCAGGACATTGCAAGGCCGGGCCCTGCCTCAATATCACTCATTAATTTGTTCTCAGTGTGCTTTCTGGAATGAGAGAAAAAAGGTGGAGTTAAAGTCAGTGTGTTAGAAACTGCAGACAACAGGCAGTCTCTTATCTAACTGATATACCTGATAGGAATTATAGGGATGTCTTACTTCATAAAAAAGCATTGGGGTTTCTAACAATGCGTAAGGGAGGGTGTTGCACAGGTACCACTCATTGGGTTAGTCATGGCAGAAAAGGGGCCGAGTCCCTCTGCAATCAGACATCTCCATCCTCATGCCCTAGGGTTCTCTTCCACGTTAAACCCTTCTTAGCAGGATCTGCTTGCAAAAGACAGAGAGGTGAGAGGAGATGGTGACTGAGATCAGCATTTCATAGTCATATCCCCTGGGCAATGGAGGGGCACATATCTCTCAGTGAGCAGACCTCCATCAGACTTAGGACAGGGTATATATTTACAGAAACCCACCAGCCAGAAGGACCTCCTACTCACACAGAAACAGCATTAAGTCCAGAGGCGGGCAGAAGCAGCGACTGGTGCCTCCTGACCGCAATAAAAAAGCTCCGAGAGAGAGGGCCTACCATTGCTAAATGTGGAAATGAGCAAGTGGTCACCTACCAGCAAAATAAGCAGGATGCTGGGGCTGCTTCTGACTATGTGGAACAGGGCTGCCAAGCTGGCGGGAAGCATGGGCTGCCCAGCAGAGGGGACGTCATCCAGCTCCTCATAGCTGCTCTCTTCTCGGGAGAACCAAAGTTCCAGGACACGGTGCCCAAACCTGCTCATTAGCTCTGGATGCAGCAGGAAGAACCTGAGCAGCAGAGGGTGGTGGGTATAGATGACATGCAGGTCCGGGATGCCCTCTAGGAATTTTCTGATGGCACTGACCACAAGCTGGAGAGAAAGAAAGAAACAGGCTACACACAGCTTGCAGGAGACCCAAGAGAGCCTGACAAACAGCCAAGACGTGACTGGGAAGCACTGTACTGGCATCTCCATACTCCAGGACACCTTCACAGGCTCATCCCAGGGCCCTCCTGGGAGAAGAAAACCTCACTGTGCTTACTTCATGACCGCGGTGCGCATCTGGGGATGATTGTGCTCCCCAGGGACATTCGGAAATGCTTAGCTATTTTGGATGGTCTTGACTGGGGGAGTGCTACTGGCATCTATCTAGTGGGAGGGAGCAGGGATGCCACTAAATGCCCTACAAAACACAGGACAGCCTCCCACAGGAAAGAATTATGCCACCAAAACATTAATGAGCCAAGGCTGAGAAACCCAGCTCTGTAACGACACTCACCACAGTGTGTTGTAATTGTCAGCATATGTGTCTCCCTCCCACACCAGACCTGAGCTGCTGGAGGGCAGGGGCTTTGGCCGACTAATCTGTGCAGCTGGCACAGGGCCTGGCACAGACAAGGCAGAAGGTGTGTTGAATCATTTATTAACCCTCAAAATCCTCTCTCTTCCCACTGCACGTATTAAAAAGTTCAAATTCCTTAATATGGTATGTAAGAGTTTTATAGTTTATAGTTTGGGCCCGTTCATTTAGGTCTTTGACCCATTTTGGGCTAATTTTTTTGTATAGTATGAGGTAGGGGTCCAACTTCATTCTTTTGCATGTGGAGTGTCGAGTTGTTCCAGCACCATTTGTTAAAAAGATTCTTTTTTCCCTGTTGAATGTCTAACATCCTCATCGAAAATCAACTCACCATAAATATGTAAGTTTATTTTTGGACTCCGTTCTAGTTTATTGATCTAGATGTCTATCCTTATGCCAAAACCACACTGTCATGATTACTGTAGCTTTGTAGTAAATTTGGAAATCAAGAAGTGTGAGTACTCTATCTTTGGTCTTCTTTCTCAAGATTGTTTTAGCTATTTTGGATCCCTTTCATTTCCGTATGAATTTTAGAATCAGCTCATCCATTTCTGGAAAAACAAAAAAGAGGCATCTGGGAGTTTGATCTGAATTGTGTTGAATCTACAGATCAATTTGGGGAGTACTGCCATCTGAACAGTATTATGTCTTCTTTTCCTTTGCAGTTTAATTGAGATAGAATTGACATATAACATTGTGTAAATTTATGGTGTACAATATAAGGATTTGATGTATGTATACAACTGTGAAATGATTAACACAGCAAGTTAAGTCCATCAGCTCACAGTTGCAAATTGTTTTCCTTGTGATGACAACTTCTAAAATGTACTCTCTTAGCAACTTTCAATTATACAAATTTTGTTAGCTATAGACATTGTGTTGTACATTACATTCCCAAAACTTACTTATCTTGTAACTGCCTATTAAGTCTTGTTTCATGAACACAGAAGAATGTCTTTCTATTTATTTAGGTCTTCTTTAATTTCTTTCAATGACGTTTTGTAATTTTCAGTGTATAAATCCTTGCACTTCTTTTGTAAATTTTTTCCTATGTATATTATTTGTTGATGCTATTGTAAATGGAATTGTTTTCTTTCTTTCTTTTTTTAACTTTTTAAAAATTTTATTTTAAGTGTGTTTTTCCAGGACCCATCAGCTCAAAGTCAAGTAGCTGTTTCAATCTAGTTGTAGAGGGCACAGCTCACAGTGGCCCATGTGGGGATGCAACCGGCAACCTTGTTCTTAAGAGCACCGCGCTCTAACCAACTGAGCTAACCGGCCACCCCTGGAATTGTTTTCTTAATTTCATTTTCGAGCATTATTAAAAACATAAGTGTACCTTTCTGGCTTCTCTTCACTGTCTCCCATGACTTAGCAAAGGCACGCTAAACCAGGCTTCCTTCCTTGAATGTATAGACTGGGCAACTTCCCACTTCTATATCTTAATCTTGCTGTCCTCTCAACCTGAAAATTCTCCCTTCTCAGTCTCCTCCAGGAAGCCTCCCCTGACAACTAGTAAATACAGTCTCTCTCCCCATGTGCTTTCGTAGCTCTTGGCCAGTCCTTCAGGATCCAGGAAAGCATTCGTTGCTGTTGTTGCCTACCTAATGGGAGATTTTCCTTTTTGTCTCTCCTGGCAAACCGGTGCTCCCTGAGGGCAGAGAACATGTTTGATTCACCTCAACCCTGTCCGGGCCCCATGTGACACTTAGCACATATCAAGTGGTCAATCCATATTGGTTGAGTTGCTAAAATGTTGAGAAGCAAATTTTAAAAAAATCATGTGCTTATTTATCTGAGAAGTTTTCAAGGGCTTAGGAAATGCTGATCAAACTGGACAGAAGTTGGGGCCGGCCCGGTGGCTTAGGCGGTTGGAGCTCCGTGCTCCTAACTCCGAAGGCTGCCGGTTCAATTCCCACATGGGCCAGTGGGCTCTCAACCACAAGGATGCCAGTTCGATTCCTCGAGTCCCGCACGGGATGGTGGTCTCCTCCCCCTGCAACTAAGATTGAACATGGCACCTTGAGTTGAGCTGCCGCTGAGCTGCCGCTGAGCTCCTGGATGGCTCAGTTGGTTGGAGCGTGTCCTCTCAACCACAAGGTTGCTGGTTCGACTCCCGCAAGGGATGGTGGGCTGCGTACCCTGCAACTAGAAACTGGCAACTGGACCTGGAGCTGAGCTGCGCCCTCCACAACTAAGACTGAAAAGGACAACAACTTGAAGCTGAACAGCACCCTCCACAACTAAGATGGAAAGGACAACAACTTGACTTGGAAAAAAAGTCCTGGAAGTACACACTGTACCCCAACAAAGTCCTGTTCCTCTTCCCCAATAAAAAAAAAAAGGTTAAATTGCAAAAACCGCAATTACTTTAAAAAAAAAAAAAAAAACCTGGACAGAAGTTACTAAAAAGGAAGAGCTTCCAGGAATAGGTAGGGCCTGATACTCTGAAATGTCCAAGTCCCCAGAGACACCCACACTCTAACTATTGGGGATCCTCACACTAGAAAGCTCATCCTCTATCAAAGAATACTAGGGTTGTACGAAAAGGACTCAGGAATTACCATGAATAGGCTCTTACTGGCCAAAGGTAGAACAGTGTGAGCCTCAGAAGCATAATAACTTCACTGGATTGAAACATATCAAATATTTTTAAATCCATGAGTTCATAACAATACTAAAAAATCTCTTTGGTCACCTTTGGAGAATGCTAGGCAACCAACTCATTTTTTTTGAAAACTGGTAATTAAAGAGAAAGAATCAAACATTCAACCTATGCTTCCTATACAATCTACCATTCATAGTATCCAAATAGTTAGTGGGCAAGTTTCTTTTTATACAAGTGTTCCAGTTAATAAACAAAGAGAGAATGACAGAATTAGGATATTATTGTTTTGCAATCCCTAATGAATTAATAGATCAAGGCAATGATCACCAATGGCTGTTAATACCACAAAAAGAGAGACAATAAGACATTGTATACGTACATCTATCTTACTTGAAAACATACACACTTCCACTATACCCTCCTGCTTCCATTCAAATTAAACCAGGTTCACTTACATCACATTTGCCTCAACAGTAATTAAAAAGAGGAAAAATTAATAGTCAATGAAGGAAGAGTATCGTTAGGTTGAGGCTGAAGGGTCCACATCTAAGAAATAGAAGCAATCGTCAATGAAAAATGAGAGATTCCATGATGAATTAAACACAGTCCTTGATCCCCAAGAGTTTACAAAGAAGCTAGAGAGAGAAAACTTGTACACACACAACCACCATAAAAGCGATCTGATTAACAATGATCTGGGTCCCAGCAACCCACTTTGTTTGACAAACTGTTACCAGAAGGAAATATCTCACACTTCTCTCATCCTGCACAAACCAGAGTTGATACTAAGAAAAGAGCATTGGGAGTTGGTCAAATCTGATTGGCATCCTGGCACCCACCAATTAACTGTGTGACCTAGAGAAAGTGATTTTAACTCATGTCTCAATTTTTTTAAATCTGTAAAATGGAAATGGAAATAATAATCTCTGCCTCCCAGGACGGTTGAGAGAATTAGCTAAATGGTGTAGGCTCTGTAGGTGTCAGCACCCTACCCCTTTCAACTCCCCCAACTCTCCCTCTCTCTCTCTCCCCAACCCACTCTGCGACCCCCCTTCTCTATACACCAGGGGTGCCAAAAAAGTACACAATTTAAGAGATATTATCTATGTATTACTTTTTGAAGTGTGTAGTATGACGTTTGCGCAAAACATAGCATTAGTCAAATGAATGCTAGCGTCATTCATTGCATTATAATTTTTCCCCCCTTCTTCCGCCTCCCCTCCCACTCCAGTTCAAGCCACTGTTTCTCCATCTAGTTGTGTAGGACACAGCTCCCTGGCTCATGCTGGTATTATGAGCCTTGCGCTCCCCCTGGCTGAGGCAGTTGGTCGCCGGTCGCCCGTCACAGCAGCTCTCTCTGGCTGCTAGCCGCTCACGATGGCTGCCGGCCACTCATGCCGGCCATCGGCCACTCCTGGCAGCACACAGTTAGCCCATGGCAGCTCACACCAACCTCCGGCTGCTCACCACAGCCCAGCTCCAGGGAGAGACATTGTTCACAATCTTAGCTGTAGAGGGCGCAGCCCACTGGCCCATGTGGGAATCGAACCAGTGACCTCGGAGTTAGGAGCACGGTGCTCCAACCACCTGGGCCACTGGGCCAGCCCCTGTATTACAATTTTAATAGTTTTTTTCCCTCTCTTAAAATATGTATACATTTTTTGGCACCCTCTGTATATAACACTCTGGTCTCCCAAGGAACCCTAATGTGAAGAGGTGGAGGAGGAGGAGCCCCAGGCTTTCTGGCCCATACCTCGTGTAGTGCATCGTCTTCGTCCTGGCAGACTGCAAGCAGATAGATGGAGGCTCTGAAGACGGTAAGAGGAGGGTGCTCACCTTGGTCCTGCAGAGACAGAAGGAAGCTCTGCACAGCCACAGATAACTCTGCCTCTGAGACAAACCTGTGGACCAAATAGGTCTGAGTGAGAAAGGCTGAGATTGCTATTCAGCCTTGCCACATCCTCCTGCCATTGTCGTTTTGCCCCAGCATACCCACAGCCTAATGACACCTCACACAAAGAGCGTATATACTTACATATATACTTACAAAGCATTATCACCCGCACAGCACATGCTTCTATGCGTTGTGCAAGGCTCTGTTAGGGACCAGAGACTCATCATTCACACCTAGAAAGTGAACCGTCACCCAGCAGGACCAGCACTGTTAAAAAGAAGGATGCTACTTCTGGAGTAAGAGGCCCTGCTCTGACAGCCAGTCCACTCCTCTCTTCCTGTGTTTATCAGTAAACGTCTGTGTGTTCAATGGCTAGTTTCTGGGGGAGGGAGACCTCTATGCACGTACACACAAGGGAGATGGGGTAAGAAGGAGACAGACTTTTTACTACACATCCTTTCATACCTTTTGAATTTTTTACCACGGGTATGTCTCACCTATCATATTAAGTACCCCCCCCAAAATTTTTTTAAATGGGTAACACTAAATGCAATGTGGTATCCTGGATTGTTTCTAGAACAGAAAAAGGACAGTAGAGGAAAAACTGGTGAACTCTAAATAAAGTTCAGTTAATAGTATTGTACCCTCACATATTTGGTCAAATGATTTTCAATAAGGGTGCTAGGAAAACTGAGTATCACATGCAAAAGAATGAAGTTGGACAGTTACCTAACACAACATAAAAAAATTAACCCCAAATGGATCCAGATCTAAAACTATAAAACTCTTGGGAGGAAAAAAAACAGCACATTGGATTTGGCAACAATTTCTTGGATATGACACCAAACACACAGGCAAGAAAAGAAAAAATAGACAAATTGGACTTTGTAAAAGTTTTAAAATTTTGTGCATCAAAAGACACTATCAACAGCGTAAACAGGCAACACACAGAATGGGAGAAATTATTTGCAAATCATATATCTGATAAGGAATTAATATCCAGAATATATAGAAAACTCCTAAACCTCAACAATAAAAAATATCAATCTGATTCAAAAACGGGCAAAGGACTTGAATAGACATTTCTCCAAAAAGGACACACAAATGGCCAATAAGCACATGAAAAGATGCTCAGCGTCACCAGTCATTCGAGAAATGCAAACCGAAACTGTGAGATGGACACCTTCACGTCCATTCAAATGGCTCTGATCAGAAAAACAGGAAATAACAAGTGTTGGCAAAGACGTGGCAAAATTGGAACCTTTGTGCACTGTTGGTGAGGATGTAAAATGGCACAGTCGCTGTGAAAACAGCGTGGTATTTCCTCAAAAACTTAAAAATAAAACTACTAGATGATCTAGCAATTCCACTTCTGGTTATAGATCCAAAAGAACTGGATGGTGGTGACAGTAGCAAAACATTATGACCATATTTAATACTACTGAACTGTGCATTAAAAATGGCTAAAGTGGTAAATATTACGTTCGTGTATTTTACTGCATTAATACAATTAGAAGAAATAATAATGTACCAATGTTGGTGTCTTACTTTGATAAATGTACCATAGTTAGCATTAGGAGAAATAGGGAAAGAGTATAAGGGAATGTCTGTATTCTTTGCTACTTTTCTATAAATCTAAATTACTCCAAAATAAAATGTTTATTTAAAAAGTAAAATTCAATAGCCATAATATAAATATTATGTTACCAAAAGAATTCAGCTATCAAAAGAATAAGATAGACTTATTAATACATGTACTAACATGGAAAGATGTCCAAGGTATAAGTTAACCAGCAAGTTAAAAATCGTACATAATACCCCATTCTGTATATTTTTTAAAAGGAGCATTTATGTGTTTGTTAATGCACAGCCGAGTTCACAGAAGGTACCTAACAGTAGCTAACTCTGGCAGGTGTATAGAGAAGTATTTTAACTTTGTATACCCAACCATGTTACTTGAATTTTCACAATATGCATGATTTTAAAAATAAGAAAAAAACTTTTAAAGAATCACATGAGTCAAGTGATTTTCAATGAGGGTGTCAAGACAATTCAATGGGGGAAAGAATAGTGTTTTCAACAAGTGGTGCTTAAGCGACAAGCAAAAAAAATGAAGTTGGACCCCTGCTTCATACCATACATAAAAATTAACTCAAAATGAATCATAATCTATAGGTAAGAGCTAAAATTATAAAATAAATGAACTGTAGAAGAAAATACTGGAGTAAATCTTCATGATCTTGGTTTAGAAATGGTTTCTTAGAATCAACACGAAAAGCAAAAATGACAAAAGAAAAAACAGACAACTTTAATCAAAATTAAATTTTGATTTCATCAAAATAAAACACTTTTGTGCAAACAAAAACAAAACCTTTGTGCTTCAAAGGACATCATCTTGAAAGTGAAAGGACAACCAACAGAAAGAGAGAAGAAAATTGTGAATTATACAACTGATAAGAAACTTGTACCTATAACATATAAAGAACTCTCACAAATCAACAATAAAAGACAACTGAGTTAAAAAAAAATGGGTGAAAGATCTGAATTTCTCCAAGAAGATATACAAATGGTCAATAACGATGGTCAACATGAACCACAATGCAAAAACCACTTCACACCCACTAGGATGGCTATAATCAAAATGCTAGAAAATAACAAATGTTGCCAAGGATATGGAACCCTCAAATATTGCTGGTGGGATTATAAAATGGTGCAATCCTATGAAACTAATTTGGAAGTTCCTCAAAAAGTTAAACATAGTGCTACCATATGACTCCTCAGTTCTATTGCTGGTACGTACAGAAAAGGATTAGAAAATAAGTAAACAAATACATGCGCACACATCTTGACAGCATTACTATTCACAATAGCCAAAGGTAGAAACAGCCCAAATACCCATCAATGGGTAAATGAACAAATGGTAGAATATACATACATACAATGACATATTATTCAGCCATAAAACAGAATGAAGTTGTGATATATGCTACAAACATTAGGCTAGCTGGATAAGTCTGAAAAAGAAGGTCACAAAAGGTCACATATTATATGATTCCATCTATAGGAAATATTCAGAATAAATAAATCCATAGAGACAGAATACAGAATGCTGGTTGCCAGGAGCTGAGCAGAAGAATGAACGGGAAGTGGTTGCTTAATGGGTAGGAGGCTTTACTTTGGAAGGATGGAAATATTTGGAACCAGACAGATTTGGTGGTCGCATAACATTTGAATATACTAAACGCACTGAATTGTTCACTTCAAAGTGCTTAATTTTATGTTATGTGAATTTTACCTCAATAAATCATTTTTTAAAGCTTAAGGAAGAATAGTCCTTTGAGTTTGAAATTTTATTAAATTGTATAGTAATTCTTAAAACCAAAGTAAATGACCGAAATTATTATTTTCTGTGCACAAACAACACGCTCAAGGATACAAAGGAACCCTCCTTAGCATTCTAGGCCTCTGTCTCAGCACTGCCCCCCTCCAGGATGTGAGCCCCTCGGTAATACACCCATTTCTCACTTCTCTCTGAGTGCCCACTGCCCAGCACCAGGCTTGGAGAGGATGCCTCTGTAAATATTTACAGAGCCGAAATGGGCTACAGACGTGGGTCCCAGAACCCCAGAACCCAGTGCCGGCCACCAGCTCTGAGCACAGACCTGTCCTCGTGCATGTAGGCCAGGTAGAAGAGGAGCAGGATGCAGTACTGCCTCTGGCGAGCAACTCCCTCCACATATTGGCAATCCGACAGGAAGGCAAGGCTTTCAGGGCTTCTGCTGCTTACGTGGGGCAGCCCGTGCTGCAGGAGTTCAGACACTGCAGAGAGCTCTGGGAGGAAACAAGTGGGAGGAAGCCACACAGGGAACACTGGAGAGCAGGTAATGAGCACATGAATATCTACTACATGAAGAATACTGCACAGGGTAGCTAGGGTACATGCAGGGTGAAAGGAAATCAGAATCCCCTCTTCCTTGATGCAGCTTTTAGCCTACCAGGAGAGACTAAAGGTAACACAAGGAAGGACATGGATTCATTCATTCATTTAACCAATGTTCACTGAGTGGCTACTCTAGGCCAGGCTGTGAGACACTGGCCCTACCTCCAGGAGCTGGCAGCTGGTGGGGAAAAACAGATAGAGACAGATAATTGCAGGACATGTGATCAGTGCCATGTTCAAATACGGAAGAGGGAGTGCCTCACACCTCCTGGAGTGGGGAGAGCAAGCTCAAAGACAAGGGAACTGTGGAGGGTGAGCAGAAAACAAGCAGAGAAGGAAGGGAAGAGAATCCTGGGGAAAGGAAGCAAGGTGTTCAGAGGCCCAGAGGCATAAGAGGACATGTCGTGTTTATGCAGCGGCAAGGAGGTCAGTGTGACTGGAGCTCCAGTGAATAGATGTGGAGTGTCAGGAGTTGTGGAACTGTGCGATGTAATTTGTAGCGAGACTGCGCAACACCTTGAATGCTGAGTAAATAATTCGGATTTTATCCTGAGAGCAGGCTGAAAGAAAGGGTATTTTAACACTAAAGAGTATGAAAGAAAAGGACCACAGAGCTGAAAATTTGAATAAAGGAATTGGGCTTGATGAGCTTTAGGGTCCTTTTCTCAACCCTTAGAGACTTAGGGTCCAGGAGCCTTGGATTCCATCATTTTCTGATTATTATCTCACCTCCCTAAAAATCAGCCTATTGGTCCATCATTCCAAGATTCCATGGCTCTTCTGGGCAGCTTTAAGCAAAGGGATCTTATTACTGGACTGACTCACTACCCAGCCAGTCCACAGGCATCCAGACTCTAAAAGACCAGCACGGATCTCATGAGTGGTCACATGGCAGCATCTTACCTTCTTGGGAAGGTGGTTCTGTCTTCTCTGGAGCTGAGAGGAGGCTGGTGCACAAGTAGTAGAGGAAACTAGAACATGCCTGGTTTAGGGCTGAGTGACTTAGAGGGAGACAAGGAAGAGAGAACAAGAGAGAGGACATTGCTACTTTGACCAGGACATTATCCCTACCACGTACCGGGGCTCCACTGCTTTGTGCCAGAGCCCAGTGAAATTCTAACCGTGGCCCTGGTAGAGGAGGTCCAGAGGTAGCTGTGAAAAGTAAACATGGAACCTGCTGCCCACAGCTGTACCTTAGACACTCAGCCCATATAGGTATTCACTAAAAATTTGCTGAAAAAATAAATCAAGGAGGGCTACTAAGTACCAATTTAACAACACACACAAACAAAAAAGTATGCAGTGGTCAGGAAAGGGCTGGGGAGTACTAGAAAGACAGCTGTTGAACCCAAGATGGGTACTCAAGAAGAACTACAAACATCCAAAACTGTGACTTTGAATCCAGACGGATCCCTATATTTTCTCTTGAACATTGGGTATTCTATTCGGAAATATGGAAGGAGAGTTAGATACTGCACTTCAGTCACTTTGCCGGCTATAGGTAGTAATAAATGGAACCTGCCAAGTAAATGCAGAGACAGGTGGCAAATCATAAATGGGAAGGTAGAGAGAAGGCTGCTCTAGAAACAAACAAGACAGACTGAGGCAGCAACCTCTCGACTTTGAACAAGAGAGTGTCTCCTCTGGAATTGCTGGGTGGGTGGCAACTAGAGCTTGACTGTCTTGATAAACACTGCATTTCTTATCCTCTGAGGGCCTTAGTTTCTCCATTTGTAAAATAAGAGGTTAGACAAATGACCTCTATGAACCTCCCAGTTTTGATGTCATAGACACCCATCCCATTATCACATGAAATGAGAGCCTTACCAGAATCAGATTAAACCAAAGTTATATAGAAGCAAGTCCAGCTCATACTACCAGTTGCTGAGTAATTCTGACACTGTGTCAATCCCCCCGCCCTCGGTCCTATAAACCACACCATCAGAATATCCACTTGTGTAGTCAAGAAGGACGCTGGCTCCTTGGTCACTAATTTTGCCTGGGACCATACATACCTTGGGCCACTGCAGAACCTGGCCTTCAATTCCAGAGTTAGTCGTATGAAGGATGAGGCAGCTTGGAAAAAGTGGGAAGAAAGCAGAGAGCAGTTTAAACCAGACTTGTTACAGAGATTCCCAAATGATACCAGAGATCCTGGGTGGTACCAAAGAGTACTAGTTTTGGAGTCATGCAGACCTGGGTTCAAATTTTGCTCCATCACTATCTAGTAGTGTGACTCTGGAACACTAATTTAACCTCTCTGAAAATCAGTTTCAATACTTATCCCTCACAGGTTATTGTGAAGCTGAGATAAAGGCAGGATTTCAAATAAGGACAACAGCAAGAGATCCCATCGCACCAGTTCCAGTGTCGGGAAGAATCTATTTTATCCTGGGGCTGAAGTATATGGCAAGGAATTCACCCCTCAGAGTGTCACAGCCATTTTCTGGTACAGTAGTTTAACATATGATTCCCCCAGGGAGGGGGCGCCGAGCTCGCCCACTAGAAGGGCTCCTCGGGGCCCAGTCTCTCAGGAACCCAGAGTTTCTCCACCCCCGACTCCAGCCCTCTGCCCTACTCTTGGCTCACAGGGCCTGCTTCCCTCTTCTCTCTTGCAGGTTGGGCCCCTTATGCTACACTATCTGGCTCCATGCTGCAGAGATCTCCCCATAAACAGCCTTTCTCTATCACTGTCCCCTAGAGATCTACACTTCTGAAGTTGCACCCATCCAGCTCACCAAGACTAGATCGCCTTGGCCCTTGAAGTATGGCAGGCAGGAATAGTGGATGAAAGGAAGGAAAGAGTGTCAGTTGTCACAATGTCTAAATGGGTGAGTCATTCAGGAAATCTACTTGTTATCTCATTTATTATCACCTTGTTATCTCCTTGTTATTCTCATTATTATCAGTATGTTCTGAGGACATTGGAGATAAGAAAATTAATTTGCCCAATGTCAATAAACAAGTAAGGGACAAGTAAGAATGCCAACCGACTGTGCTAACAACAAAGGTCCTGCTTTTTCCCCTCTTCAACACAGCCTCCGAACCCCTCCTATAAGCTCCCACTCACTCGATACCTGGAATTGCTTCCTAAGGGTTTCCTGGGCTCTGTTGTTTTCCTGGAAAGAACAAAGATCCCTCCAAACTGTGACAAGGGACTTCCCCGGGACCCAGAGCATCAATCAGAAACTCCCTCAAAATCCCAAATCAAAATTACAACTGCAAGAAAGCATGCCCTTGGCTCCCCAGTTCTGGATCCTGGCCCCTCTCCTTCCCAAAAACCTTGCTCTGCTGATTACCCAAGAGGCTCTCTACTGCTGCATCCTATCAGCTGCTAATCAGATTAAGTGTTTCCAGTCTTAGGAGGTAGAAAAGCCCTTCCTAACTTCATGTCCCCCTCCAATTATCCCCTTATTTCTCCCCTCCGCTCACACAAACTTGTCAAAAGCGTTGTCTGTCTTGGCCCTCCTGCCTCACCTCACGCTCACTCTTCAACTCACTGCAGTCGGAATTCCACGTCAACCGCTCTGCAGAAACTGCTCTGGCCCAGGTCACCAACAGCCTCCGTGATGCCAAACATCCATTATGTTTTTTCAGTCCTCGTCTTGACTTCTGGGATGCATCTGACCCCCCACCACTCCCTAATCTACAAAGCTCTCTTTCCTCGGCTTCCCTAATGTCATATTCTTCCATTTTTCTTCCTACTTCTCTAGCTGTTCCTTACCAGGCTCCTCCTGACCATTAAATGTTGCTCTTATTTTGTCTTGGTCCCTTTGATCACCTCGTTTTACACACTCACCCTTGAGGAATCTCACCTGCTCCCCACCAGAAAGTCAGCCCCACGAAGACAGGGCTCTGTTCTGTCCACTGCTACAGCCTCAGCCCTAGGACAGCGCCTTTCATGTAGTAGGTGGCCAACAAGTATTTGTTGAATGAATGGAAGGCTGGATGCTCACGACTTTACATCTAAAGACCAGCTACGACTTTCGATCTGAAGACCAGATCTCTCCCCTGACTTCAGACAGACACATAGTCAGTTACCTACCTAACATCTCCACCGGGACATCTCAGAGGCATCTCACACTCACCCTGACCCAAACTGATCACATCCTCTCCTGCCTTCCCAAATCTGATTTTCCTCCAGCGAGTCTCCTCTCAATAAAAACCACCAGCACCCACCTAGATGGCAGCCAGAAGCCAAAGCATTACCCGCAACTGCTCCCTCTCCCTCATACCCTACATCCACTGTCCCATGCCCCCAACACTACCTTAGTACCTACCACCCTCCCGAATTAATGCAATGTTGCCTTCCTTTAACTCATGGCCCACCTTGCTCCAAGAAGGAACTTTCTAAAACAGAAATCTGAGCATGTCACTCCCCTTTTCAGGACTCAGAGCTCCTAGGATAAAGTCCAAATTTCTCACATGACCAACAGGGTCCTACATGACTGAGCCCTGACCACCTTTTCAAGGCAGACTTTTCACTGCATGCTAAGTGACAGGAATAAAAGACATTAAGTAATAATGATAAGAGGCAAGCATAGCACAGAGGTTAAGAAAGCAGCCTTGAGAGCCAGATTCCCGGAGTTTGCATCCTGGGCATATCACCTCCAGCGTAACCTTGGACAAGTCATTCAACTTCTCCTGAGTTTCAGTGTGCTCATCAGTAGAATGAGGGTAACCACAATACATACTGTCTGGGTTTTTTCTGAGAACTAAATGAATTAATACATGTAAAACAGTTAAAACAATACTTACACACATTGAGAACTTAATAAATGTCAGTTAGTATTAGTTAGCAATGATTACCACCTTTCTCTACTCCTTTCTGCACTTGGCTAGTCGCGGCCCATTCTCACCATCACAACCACTTTCTAAGGAAGAAAAAGAAGGCTGGCTCTGATTCCTGGGCTTATTATGCAGATCAGGCTATTTATAGGGTGAAAACTGGAGAAGTGGGAAAGGAGGGTTTACATTTGAGAGAGAAAAAAGGAGTAATGAGGGAAGAGAATACACAGATACAAGAAGGCCCAGAGAAGGCTAACGGAGTCAATAGCCACTTGGGTTCAATTTTAAGAAGGCACTTTGATATATAGTTAGATATCAGCTTTCACACAGAGGGCTACCACTCCCCTAAAGGCATTCGAAAGTATGTGGGGACACTTTTCAGTTGTCACAATGACTGGAGGTACTTCTGGCATTCAGTGCTCAGGAGTCAGAGGTCTGAGGGAATATGGAGAATGACAGCAATGTGGGAAGAGGTGTGTGTTGGGGGCTCTGAACTAGCACCTCCTTGACACTCAGAGAAGCACCAACAAACTTGAGAACTGCCCTTCAGGACTTTGCTTTCTGGATGATATTCCCTCCCACTCAGCCCTGGGCCGAGCATGGACATTGATTCTGAACAAATACGTAAACTTCCCATCCACAGGTTATGCTCTTTGAGTACCTGAGCAGCTGCCTGAGATGCCCGCCTCTCCTCCAACTTCCACACTTGCTTGCTACCTACCAAGCTTCTTGGAGAATTTCTCCTTCATGTGGGGAACGATGACCAAAAGGCTATGTAGAATTGAGAAGAACACTTCCATCAAGGCTGGGTGAGTGGCCTGCTCCAAGTGCCTCTGCAAAGAACCAGGAGGGAGAACACAGTCTGCCAGGACTGAGCCTCTGAAGAAAAATCATCAGCAAAACTGGCTTCAAATCTGGAACAATAGACTAAACCCTTTCACTTGAAGGGGACAAGAAAAGCTAGGGAACCTGAAGTCACAAGCCTACCTCCAAGGCTTACATCCCCCACTTAATAAAGTGTGTAAGATACTTTACCTTCCTGGGCCTCTGCATCAGAGAGTAAAATGGGAATAACAACAAGTCCTAGCTCCCAGACACAAATGAGATCTGATGTGTAAGAAGTACCTTCAACAATGATGCAGGGTGACACTCATGTGTCTATTACTACAGCCGTAATAATAATACAGTTTACAAACTGCCTTCACATTTATTTTTCATGTGATCTTTGAACAGAGTCATGACGCAGCCTGATGGAGACAGAGCTCTGAATTGAGAGAAACTTGGACTCTAGTTCAAGCACTGCACAAAGTGCTATATGCCCCTGGGTCAGTCACCCGTCCCCTCTCAGTGTCTCAGTTCCCTATCAATAAATAGCTGGGGCCTCAGAGACATGGTTCTTAAAGATATCTTTCCTCTCATTTTTAAACCATTTTTCTAAAAATAGAAAATACATGCTCATTAAAGAAAATATGTAAAATACGGAAAAGCGGAAAGCAAGAATAATAATCCTATGATCTAATTCTAGATCTAGCTCTAAAGCTTTACAGGTCTAGAAGGAAGGCAGAGCAGATGAGGACTCCAATGTGAATTGCCCCAGTTCCTGTGTGCCCGTCAGGGCTGCAAACATGGCTCCTGACAGATCCACACCTGAAGTCCCTGGAATGCTGGCTGACAGACTTCCTCAAGGAAAAGGGGTTCTCTCCTGTGAGAACCAGAGCCTGCCTCCCTGCTGCCACCTACTGTTCCCAGGTGCCTGTTCCCACCAACAGGGACTCTTCACAGGCTCACAGGATGTTCAAACCTCAAACACGACAGGACTCACTCAAGGTCAGCTGAACAGTCAACAGCTCTGGACCCAGACCTTCCTACCATCTCCATCTCAAGTCAGCTCAAAAGGAAGCCCTTCCAGACCAGGTCTCTCTTCAGAGCGGCCATTCTCATTTTACAGAACACATATATGTGTTCGTAAGTGAAGCCTGGATCACAGACATTCACCACTGCTCTTGACTATTCAGAAGGATAATGGTTTCAAATCTCAGCACCGTCAGGCACTTGCTTTATAACATAGGATATGACACCCTCATCTTTAAATTGGGGAAATTACAGCACCCATCTCACGGGATCATTGGGATGACCAAATTGGGTAATGACTGTAAGGTACTTATCACTCCATAAGCACTACCTATTTATTACTTTATTATTACTGCTTTCTTCTTTTTCTTCAGAGGCATCTATCAGTTTTACAGTGAAACACTACACTTTATTTTTAAAACCAAATAAAAAGTGGCTGCAAGAACAACCCTGTTGAGACCCTCCGAAGGTCCAGTTGAGGGATCACTGCCTTGCATCTCTAGGCCTGGCTCACTGTTACATTCTTCTCCTTCCCAGCCTTATTTCTGTCCGTGGCTCAGGGGAACTCACCATCACCATGGGGATACAAATGGAATCACAGGCACTGAGAAGAAATTCTGAGAAGGCCTCCAAGGTGTCTTCCTTCTCGGCACTGGGAGCTGTGAAGGGATTCTCCTGGGCTGAAGGCTCGTTCTGGAATTCCACAGCCAACCTGAGGAATCAAAGTGTGAGTATATCCACTACTACCTATGTAACAAAAAGGTTAGAAGCATCCTCCTAGGGCAGGGGTGTCCAAACTGCGGCCCGCGATCCATTGTTAATTGGCCCACAGCAAATCCCAAAATATATTTAGTTTACTTAAATAAACCAGGTGAGGCAATACGTACTTCACCTCAAGTGAGTGGCCCGGCTGTTTATGTATTTTACCGCATATGGCCCTTGTGAAAACCGTTGAAAAAAGTTTGCACACCCCTGTCCTAGAGGGATGCCTGAGCTCAGGGTCCAAGTAAAGTGTCCCTCTCAGCAGATCAGGAGAAAATTCAAGAGGCCTCAATGAGGGAGAGCCTGGCCTGGTCCCTGGGTACCGCTCTGGCTTGGTGCTCCCCACGCCCTCTCCCATAACACGTGACCCTTCCATTCTATTACAGGTACTTCCCTGAAGTACATACCATCCCATTTGCTGTTTTACATCTCCTTGTCTTTACATATGTTGTTCTCTCTACCTGGAGTGCCTTCAGAGGATTTGGGACAACCTAATGAATTCCACATATATACATAAAACAGTCTCTTCTCCAAGATACTGTGAGCTTCCTGTGGGCAAGAGCCAATCTGACTTATCTTTCTACTTCCACTACTAGCCAGCACCAGACCTGACACACCGTAGACACAGAAAATATGGTTAATGTGAACTGAATTAACCCAACAAGCATTCAGTGGCCCCTCTAGGGCTAGGTCATTTGGGAAGAGGAACAAAGATGAGTGAGACACAACCTTGTTGCAGTCACACGAACTTCACCAGAAGAGGACCTTTAGAGAACTCCCACTCTAGCTACCCGTCCTCAAAGCCCCTCCTGCCCCCCAAAGTCCTCTCACTATGCAGTGAAGCATGAGAAATCAAGTGTTCCTTCTAGAACTTCATCCTTTGTCTGATTCCTTTCCATCCCCACCCACCATACTACTATTTCAGACCACAAAGGGCCCTTCACCTGCAGGCGTTTCTAAATCCCTCCAGAGTGTTCAGGAGAAACTTTCCCCTTCGAAGGATGTCCTTCTCCACATCTCTACTGGAAGCATGGCCCTGAGGTGAGAAGGAGAGAGGGGAACGTATTGGTTAAGTACCTATTCTGTGTCCAGTCTGTGCCTGGAGGACCACAGACCACTTCCTCTCACACTGGAGCCTGGCATTCCCATATACCTAGTACCTTCCAGGGGATCTTGGTTATAGCCTCACAAATCTAGCCATCTAATAGCATCTTTAAAAAAGGGTGGAAGGGGGAACCTTAACCATCTGTCTCCCTGTGAACCACAGGACTGGCTCTTATTCTATTATGTGCAGAAAGCTGTCACAGGCTGGTGGACATTAGCCTAACTGGCTATAATGCCCATATGAGTTGCTTCAAAACACACAAAAATCCCTACCCCATGATGTGTGAAGAACTTAGTTTCCAAAAGTAACCTTGAAAGACATAATCAGCATTCACATTAACAGTATCTTTTCTGATATTTTAAGTGCATGGACCATTACAAGTCAACAATTACAACACATTGCACATTGGTCATATTCTTTCTAAGATTCTTTCTAGTGAATCTAGCCTTAAATAATTTTGTGAGCATATTTACCACACCTGCTTGGATAATATAAAAAGACAAAGTGTATAGTAGGCTCGGGTACAAACACCCTGGGATCTACTCTCCAAAATCAGGTACTTGCTAGTTTTAGACCTTAGAGAAAAATTATTCCACCCTTGTGGCTTCAGTTTCCCAATTTATAAAAATGAAGACAGAAATTATTGAGCATCACAGCTCCGCAGTTAGGGTTAAAAAACAACATCTCCTTGTAGGTATGCGGTAGGCACGAGAAAAAGCTATAAAGCGGCGTACAAAGGTAAGGCAATTATCTTCTAAAAACCCATTAGAGCGTAGTCTCAAGACTACAGTGCACTAACCAGGGACCTCCTGCTCAGTGGAGTCTGGGAAAAATCGGCACACCGGTCCAACATGGCTTCGAGTAAGGCCCGCAGTTCCCTGTACTGCACAGGTGGAGCACTCTGGTGGTCCTTCCTGCACCCAAAGAGACAAAGGCAGGCTTAGAGAGAGACAGGGTACTCCCGGACACCCTCAGGTTCTCGGGCAATGGGCGGATGTGGTCGATCAGAACCTGGTCAGGTCCAGCATCTGCTGGGATAAAAATCCTTGCTCCAACACTTACCAGGCTACACGAATGTTTGTGAATATCCTCATCCTCTCTAACCCTGTTTCCTCATCTATTAAACTGGAGTTAGTAGTCTTCTCTTCATAGAATTATTCTAAGACCAAATTAGGTGATATATGCCAAGCACCTAGCACAATGCTATGACTCTTATTATTGTTATTAAGGATACAGGGTTTTCTCACTGAGAAGGGCCTCCTGGTGAAAGGAGTACTAGCTAGAGCTGAAGGTACATCAAGAGATGTATATGGCCACTGTGTTCAAATAAGTGATGAGCAGTCTTCTTGGGGAAGAGAGAAGAAAAATGTGCTCTCTGTTACCTTGAGGAGGAATAATTGGATCAATGGGTAAATGTTATCAGGACCTAGATTTTAGTTCTATAGGAAAGAACTTTCTAAGAGTCAAAACTCTACAGAGGTAGAGGGGACTATCTAGGAAGGAGTAAGCTCCCCATTCTTAAGAGATTATAAGCAGACTGCAAACTACTTTTTGGAGATTCAATCATTTAAGTGTGATATAAATGTGGAAAATAACCCTCATATTCTACGGACTCAGAGGAGGCGAGTCACTGACTAGTTTGTGAGTTCTAAGAAGCCAGAGACTAGTTCCATATTTTCACTTTACCTAAACATAGCTAGATGAATTGTAAATAGAGGCTAAAAAAAAAAGATGTTAAATAAATGAATGACTACTTGACAGGGTATTAGGTAGCTGCACTGGTTTCCTAGGGATGCTGTAATAAATTATCACAAACTACATGGCTTTAAAAAGCCAGAAATGTATTCTCCTGTAGCCTGGGGGCTAGAAGTCTGAAATCAAGGTATTGGCTCCCTGTAAAGGCTCAAGGGAAGAATACTGCCCTGCCTCAGCTTCTGGTGGTTGCCAGCAATCCTTGTCATTGTTTGGTTTGTAGCTGCGTCCTACCAATTTCTGCCTCTGTCTTCACATGGCCATCTTCCCTCTGTGTGTATCTGTGTCACTCTGTGTCCAAATCCTCCTCTCCTTATAAGGACAGCAGTCGTTGGAGTTAGGAGCCCACACTGTATGACCTCATCTTAACTTACTTTAGAGGGATGCTATTAAGCCAGTGCGGTAAGTAAGGAGAAACCTATTTTAACGCTCATCACTGGGCCTCTTTTGAACATTGACAGTAATCTGCTGGGCCTTCTAACAGGCACTCAGTATACAGTTAAGACTCGATTTCCCCTTTCCTTCTTCATTTCTGGAAGCTCTACGTTTCTATTCTATACTGATGAATCAGTCAAGCCCTGGTTCCACCACTTTTAAATTCTTTTCAATAATTCTTGTTGCTCATTCCTTGTTCCAGTTCTGCTTTCTAGAGACCCTTTGAACCACTCCACCTCAGAGGAACCACCTTAGTAAACATTCTGGGAAATTAAAGGCAAAAGCAAAATAGTCTAAGGATTAATAACCAGCCCCCTACCCAACACTCTCCACAATTCTGACCCAACCAGCTTTCTGGCTTCAATATGTACTATTCCCCTTCACGCAACTCTAACCTCAGAAATCCCTAAACTTTCCCATCAACATGTTTTGGCTAATCCTGGTCCTTCCACAAATCTAAGTCTCTCTCATCCCTCACAGCACAGCTCAAATACCACCTCCCACCTGAAAGAAGCTACCAGCTCCCATGACACCGACCTCCTGGCAGACTTCCAGCTCTGCATGGGCACCTCTGATTGATACCACTCCTGCTCTATACCTTAGTTACCCTGTTGGTTTACTCATCTCACCCTTACTAGGATTCATGTTACAGATTTAGATTCAAATCCAAGAAAAGACAAAGGGAGAAAAGAAACAGAGGGAAGTTATTGCAATGTAAATGCTATTTTTTGTTTCAATTTTAGAACCAACCTAGAGTCAAATCACAAAGATTTAACTATGGTTTAAAAAGAGACTATAAATATTAACAACATTTACAATGTAAAGTTAAAGCTGACTGACACTGAGAAGTAGAAGATAGGGAGGAGGAAATGAAGAGTTGGGGTATTAATATACTCAGCTAACCAAGTGGGTGTTAATATACTCAGCTAACCAAGTGGGTGTTAATATACTCAGCTAACCAATATTGCTTCAAGTTGAGGGAACAAGAAATACAAGTTCTAAGTATATTATTTAAAAGTTTGAAGACATAAAATATTAGCCAGCAAAAATGTCAAGGAAATGTAGAGAAGACAAAAATGTGAGTAAATCTTGGTCTTTCTTACTGGCAAATCAATAATGTCTTAAGTTGACAAATAAAGAAACAACATTATAAGAATATTATTTAGATTTAGGGAAACAATCCCTAGAACTAAAACCAAAATGAGTTAAAATTAGTTTCCTGTAGGAAGTACGGACAGGGGACTGGTCCATTTCATTATAAACCTCCTTCATATTTTATTTTTTGTTTTTTTGAATATATTACTTTGTTACTTTTTTAAAGTGAAAACATGGAAACAAAACAAGGGTTACTATATAAATAAATCCGTGTTTTCTCCATTTTCTTTTCAAGATATCAAGCATCTTGCTAAGGACTAATTTCCCATCTTGACCCTAGGATCTTAGTTTAACGTCATTCATATACTATCTATGAGAAGCGAGGCACATAGCACTGAAAAAACTAATATGGTCCCTGATCTCTTGGATATTATATTACAGTGGGGGAGAGGACAAAAAAACAAATAAATAAATAAGAACTATCAAGTGGTTAGTAGGTGCTATCACAGCCTAATGGGTCCGTTAGGGAAGGACGCTCTGAATGAGACCTGAATGATGGGAAGAAGCCAGTCATGCAAAGATTTAAGGGAAGAGTATTTTAGGCAAAAGGAACAATTAGTAGAAAGGAAGGAGAAGGAAAGTCTAGACTAAAACAAAAGACTGAGAAAAAAAAAATTACATCCATGAAATAAATTCAAAATAAAATGCTATTGAAAAAATGTAGCGGGGGGGTGGTGGTAGATGAGGGTAAAAGTGATCAAATATATGGTGATGGAAGGAGAACTGACTCTGGTGGTGAACACACAATGTGATATATAGATGATTTAATACAGAACTATACACCTGAAACGTATGTAACTTTACTAACAATTGTCACCCCAATAAACTTAAAAAAAAATAGTGAATTAAAAAGAATTCTTCCATATTGAAAATGTGAAAGCAGAAATAAAACTCAATGTTTGGAAGTCAAGAAAATCTCCCAGAAACTAGTGTATAATGACAAAAAGATGAAAAACTGTCATAAAACAAAGAAACTTTGATGACCAATCCAGGATGTCCAATATCTAAATGGCAATTCCAGAACGAGAAACCAGAGTAGATAGAGTATCTAAATAGAGTATCAAAGGAAAAAGTCAAGAAAATTTCCGACAAGTAGTCCCTAGAAGCTTCCCCAGCCTTGACCTAGCCCTCAGGTCCATCCAGAGGTGGGAAGTTCAGGCTGCCTGGGTCTCTCACCTCAGAAAGGCAGAAGTGGCCTTCACTGCCTCAGCGGCCACCTCCAGCACGGGGCTGCTCACTGCCTCTTGGAGGGCACGGCCAGCATCTCTGCACATGGCTGAGCTTGTGAACAGCTTGATCTGCTCCGGCTGCCTAGAAATGGTAAATGAGTGAGGGAGAGAACTTCTATCACTGACCCCAGAAGGGAAAATTCCTTCGTTTCTTTCCTTCTCCAGTCTGGCCCCTCCCGGCCCGCCGCTTCACCGCATTGCTCACCGAGTCAGGATCTCAGCAAAGAGCAGCAAGCCCTGCTTGTGCAGCTCTGTGTTGTTCAACCTCAGGCTTTCCTGCAGGCTCCTCACTACGGACTCGATGCCTATCTCAAAATGACATGGCAGAGGTGGGGGTCAGTGCTCAGGAGTTCCCTCCCTGCCTGCCCAGGAGACGTGAGACGCTCTGCACAGCACGTTTGCTGGCAGTCCCTCATGGAGGGCCTGACAAGGCTGAGCTGATGGGACTGGACTGGGAGATGTTGAGGGCGGGCCCTAATTGGATTCATCTTTGTCTCCCCGAAGCCCAGCACAAGCCAAAGCACAGACCGTGACACTCGAAGTATTTGGTGAATACCTACTGACTGAGCTGCACCTTCTCCACCAGACACACTCCTTTTCCTCCTCAAAAAAAATCAGGTCAGACCACCCCTCCTCCAGGAAGCCTTCCCTGATCCACTCAGGCAGAGCTGTGGGCTTTCCCTGAGCTTACATACCGCCTGTACTTCCCTCTAGCAGGGCCCTAAGCAGCTTGTTTATATTTCTCTCCCTTTCCAGAGGATAGGAACCACATTATCTCTAAATCTCTAAATCTCCAGGTCCCAGCCTGGTACTTGGTATAGAATAGGAACACAGAATACAAAATGAATGACTGAATGTGTCCAATCTAAAAATCCATATGTGATATAAAAAGTCCCAGACAAATGTTTCCTTCCTTTACCAGGAAGGAAGAAAAGAGACAGTTTTAAGAAACTTTGAAAGGATGAATCAGCAAAACTTAGGGACTAACTAGATGGGTAGCTATCTGGAGCATAAGAGAAGACTGAATCCACGGCTGAGTCAAGTTTTTAAGGCACAACAGGAAATCACTTAGTGGCCAACAGGAGTGCCCTTTCTTGCTAAACATATATACTTCTGCTAACCAGTCAAGAGCTGAACTGTTTGGATATCACTGCTTGCATATGAATCTGGTAATGAGTTTGGGCTGATGGAAATGACCAAACCCAGGGCGCCCCTCCAAGGTGCAGGCTGGGCCCCCCATTGCTGCTACCCGACTTTAAAGTGCTGCCCACCCAACCCAGAGACAGCATAGGACCCCCGTGACCAACCGTACACCGTGTGGCACTTGGAAAAGAAGAGTGGCTCCTCTGCCAGAAGTATCAAGCAATTGTAGCTGGACCAGACGAGGACTTCACTGGAAGAGGAAAGATGCTCAAAGAGGAACTCTGGCCGGTGAGAGAAGAAAACAATAAATGACACCTGTATGGTCTGATTCCTTAAGTAACGCTCCGGCGCTGGAGTGATTCAGCTCTCACACCCAGTACTTCACATACACTCTCTAGGAGACACGATCCGTAATTCACAGGGAAACCTGGAAAATGCCCTCAGGATTATGGTCTAACCTCATCTTTTTAACAAATGGGGAAACTGAGACCCAGAGAGAGGTATTGTTAGTCCTGAAGGTGGGACTAAAGTCAAGGCTCCTAATCTTCAGCATGGGTAGCCGCATGATGCAGAGAAAAGTTTTTAGAGCCAGAGAGGCTTACTTTTATATCCCTTCTCCGCCAATGACTAGACTTGTCAATTAAAGCAGTTATTTCCCTTCTCTAACCCTCAATTTCCTAATCCATAAACTAGCAAAGATGAGGACCTAAATGTGGCAACATTAACAACACACCTTAGGGCATATTTCCTGGCTCATAACAAGCCCTCAAGAAATATTAGTTCCCTTTGCCTTCTTGGTTCATGGGTCTTTCCACCACCCAATTCTAAGCATTTATTCCTAAATGGTCAAACAAATGACAAAGATCAGTAACAAAGTGTTCAAGGTCATACAAGAAATCTGTAGCAAGAGAATTTAGATGTCATGAGGCCTAATTCCTAGAGTCTGTCATGTACAACTGAACCTGCCACCATGCCATCCCTCCAGTATGCATTATCAAAGAACCCCAACAGTACTGCTGCTGCTGCTGCAACTCAAGGGTCTCCAGTCAGAACCGAGGGCCTTGGAGGAGGTTAGAAGGGGCCCCCTACCTGGGACGTCAGCATGGATGAAGGCCGGAGCATATTTCTCTGGGGAGCGGACCAGCACCGCAGTTATACAGTGGGCGCTGGCCACCTGCAGAGTCTCATCTCTGGAGAGAAGAAGCTGGAGGAACAGGCAGCAAAAGGTGCCACAGTTACAGACTGCACTGACAGGACCAGGGCCGGAGCCCTAATTGTCCCCGAATCCCTCCTGCACTACCAGTTGCTAGGCATGAGGATGCTCAGGGAGGCTTACGGAAAGGCGTGAACAGCAGCAAGCGAGAAACAGAACAAAAGAAAATATGGCACTAAAGGACATGAAAACTGTCACCAAGAAGGGCTCAGGCTGTCATTTACAAAAGTACTATCACAGTCCACATCTGGTTTTGATGTTTGCAGCAAGACTGGGAGATAACATGGGAAGATTCTACTGGGAGCCTCACTCCACAGTGTGCAGAAAAGAGTTAACACAGCAGGTCTGAGACTGTTATCCGTAGAGGTCCTGCCCGCAAGGCTGGCCGTTGACAGGCTTTGGGAAGTTGGATTTCGGGAGGGTTCCCATCACTCCCAGAACTGATAAGAGTGTTTCACAGTGACTAAACTATTTGTACAAACAATATACAGAGGGTGCCAAAAAAAACGTATACACATTTTAAGAAAGGAAAAAACTGTATTAAAATTGTAATACTCAATATATACTGGTAACAAAAGATGAATACAAGTCATGTGTATACATTTTTTGGACACCCCCGGTAGTTTATGCTGAACACCCGCTGTCTTTCCAGGAGTCTGGAATTTTGGTATGTATTGGCAGAGGGTGCCTACGTGACCAGCCAGCCCCCACTAAAAACCTTGGGCACTGAGACCCTAATGAGCTTCCCTGCTAGGCAACATTTCACAGTGCTGTCACAATTTATTGCTGGAGGAATGAAGTGCATCCTGTATGACCATTAAGAGAAGATTCTTGGAAGTTTGTGCCTGATTTTCCCCCAGACTTCACCCTATACACATTTTCCTTTTGTTGATTTTGCTTTGTATTCTTTCACTTAAGAAATCATAGCTGCATGATATACACTGAATCCTGTGAGTCCTCCTAGCAAATCACTGAATCCTGTGGTCTTGGGGACCCTCAACTCTCAGAGGAAGGAATTCAAGTTCATCCAGGTTAAGTTACTTACTCCAGGCCACACAGCTAATAAGTGGCAAAACTAAGGCAGAAACCTAAGTCAGCCACGTCCAAATCTAGGAGTCTTCCCGCAAGTGAGATGCCTCCCCCATCAAAATTTTAGATCAGGTTACTTCTCCACTCAAAACGTTTCAATGAATTTCCATCGTATACAATCCAAACTCCTACTGGACACCACACCTACCAGGATTTCGCATTAAAATATTATTTGCTTGCTGAGTTTTATAGCACCCCCTTAAATTTTGCACTTCAGGCAAGTGCCGCACCCTGGTCCCAACCTTGCTGGTTATTGTAGTAAAATAAAATGCTGATCATCCCAAATTGCCAACGGAAGAACATCCTCCACATATGGATGGAGGCGGGGACCTCTAAACCCAGAATCCTGGCTCTACAAAGTTCTCTCCCCTTAGGAAAGCGCTCTCCAATCTCAGTCCCTGCCACCATCGTGCTGCCTTGGTGCACCGAGAGGACAGAAGACCTTGTGCCCCTGCTGAGCCCAGGATCCAATGTTCTAACCAGATGTTACCAGGGACACCAGGATGGCAACAGTGAAATGGACACAAAAAAGAACCCAACATGAACTTTTTTTTTTTTTTTTGGTTCAGAGACACGCGACTTGCTCACAGGCTCTGTGTGGACCACTCTAGAGGCATCCCAGGGAAATATGGAGGAGCAGTTTGCTCTGGATTTTTAATATCTAACTCACTAATCCCCAACTGTCCCTTTTCCACGTCTGACCAGGGCTCCCCCTCCTTCCTGCAGGAGTGATAGTCCTGCTATCAGATGATGACAGTAGCTCTGCCAAGCCCTAGACTGAGTACTGCAGAGAGAGGCAGCTAAACTCAGGTCCTGCCCTAAAGAAGCTCCCAGTCGATCAACCACAATACAGGGAAGCACTGTGACAGAGTGGCATATTGTGCCTAAAGGAGCCAGGGTGACAGGGGAGCTCTACAGGCCTGGAAGGCTGGATCAGGGATCAATAGACAAAGGAGAGGAGAAAGGCTATAAAGGCAAAAGGAGGAGAGCACCCACACAGACACAGAGACAGGACAGCCTGGCATACGCAGGACCAGCGAGAAGGTGCCTGTGGCTGGTGCCAAGCTGCGAATCTTGAGTTTTATCCCTGAAACGATGGAGATAGCTTTGTTTCTGTTGCTGCCTATATCCCCCATTCTCAGGCAGCCCAGCTGTGAAGGAGAAGAGGGGGATAGAAGGATTCATGACTGAACGAAACCTACTTTGAGTCTTCCAACAGCATATTGTTCTAGCCAGTAAGAAAACACTTTGACAGTCCCAGATGGAAGGAGTGGTGAATGAGGACAAGGCCCAGGAGGCATTCGGGTTCCTTGTTATTGAATCTAGAGACAGGGACTCACAAGACAACGACCTTTTTGAGCACCAAAGGCAGTGAGGTCTCTCCTGGGTGCCTCTCAACACTCTCAGTGCTTTCCACCAGTGCAGACTTGTTCATGATCATGGACACAAAGAGGTCATACTTCAGCAGCTGCCTCAGAAAACCTGGAAGACAAAGGGGTGGGGAAGTCAGGCAAGAGGAGCACAGGCACCAGAGTGTCCCCACCGTAGCCCCTCAGACAACCCCTCGAGACTTCTTCATGTCTCCATAGAGATTCCTAAGTATTGCTATTGTAAAGGGAACTACAATTTCTTAATTTCTTTTTCAGATAGTTTGTTGTTAGTGTATAGAAACAACTGATTTTGTATCCTGCCACTTTACTGAATTCATTTATTCGTTTTTACAGGGTTTTATTGGTGGAGTTTTTAGGGTTTTCTATATATAAGAATTCTAGTACTGTGTTAAATAGAATCCCACCCTTTTCTGTGCAACCTCCATGATGGCACTTAAGACACTGAATTTCAATTGTTCACATCTGGACTATGAGCTCCCTCCTCATAGAGCTTGGATTTGATGATCTTTATGATTCAGAGCCCAGCACAGGGCCTGGCCCAGAATGAACGAATGCTTACTACGTGTGGCTGGACTGTTCATAATGGAGCCCTTGGCCCAAACTGTGAAAAGAAACTGCTGTCACCCACAGACCACACTTTTCCTTGTAACTCCTGCTCTCAGGGGCCTCAAATAACAAGCAAAGAAATCTGGACATCACCCTGAGGCCAGAGGGAGCCATAGATGATTTTCCAAATAGGAAACTGACAGGACGGGAACTGTGCAACGTGAAGATTAACTTGGCAGCAAGTACAAGGTGCACCAGGGCAGGGAGTAAAGATGGGAGGCAGAAAAATTGCTGTCCCACTTTCTTTCCTCTTCTCTTTCCGAAGGCAACATTCTCAAGATGCCACACCAACTCTAGGCATCTTTCCCAGTCTGTGCATCTCCAACCCGTGACTTCTATCCTTTGCAAAGCAACAAACCTCCCCACCACGAGAGAGCCAATATCACAGCCCTCAAGCAAAACCTCAAACGCTTTCTGCCCGTTTTCTCCCTAGTCTCATGTCTTACCCAAGCAGTTGATCTGTAGCTCCTTTGTCTGGGCACCATCCAACGTGGAGAGGAAGAGAGAACACAGCTTCTCCCGGAAATGGCCTGAAAGTATCTCAGCTGCCACTGGTGAGGAGTACAGCTTCCCATAGAGGTAACAGACAGAAGCTTGCACCCCCTCGCTGGGGTATACTAAACCTCTCAACAGATGCTCCATCAGGTCACCTGTCCAGAAAACAATCGGGAGGCCACGGGAACCGCAGAATGTCAATTGCTATATGAAACTCAAAGCTATCGCCCCCGATGGGGTAGTAATGGTAATCCCCAATAATCCCCCACAATAAATGATTTCTGGACACTTAATCAAAAGGGAAAACTAAGGTTTAGAGAAGCAATTTACCCTCAGGTGAATCTTCTGTGAGATACCTATTTGTATTTTACTGATAGAAAAGAGTACTTCTATATTTCAGAATTAATTCCTCCTTCTCCCCAATTCCTCCTTCTATGGTAGATACTTAATTCATTTGTGTTAAAATAGTCAATAGAAATAGCCCAAGACCAAACTCAAGAAGCACTTTTTTCTAAAATGGCCAACATAGAGCACATTTTACAGGTGGGGAAACTAAAGCCTAGAAAAGGAAAGTAATGACTTCCCAGGTATATACAGTGAATGGACTACCCAGATGGAAGTGTGATCAAAGCAGGTGAAAGGGAAATGGCAGCTCTTCCCCAGAGGTCACTCACCGTGCTCCATTACAAGCTTGTCTGCCAGAGCAGGGATGGCATCCACCAACTTGCCGAGAAGGGTCAGGGTGGCCAGGCTGCCTCGCATGGAGGGCATGTTACACAGCTACAAAAAGTGAACACACTCCGCTCTATAAATTAAAATCAGGACAGATCTCCCACTAAAATTTATCTTGCCCTATCCACACCAAACCTGCATTGTACGTCTCATCACAGTCAGTAATCAGCCTCTTTAGCTAAGTGTGTGTCTGCCCTACCGGACTGGGAAGCCCTGGGGGAAAGGGACTGAATCAGATTCCTCTCGGAGTTCTCAGTACGTTTGTCAAACCGAATTAAAATTAGTATATTTTGTCTCCTATAGAGCCAGAAACTGGGGAGTGAAAGTTGGGAACATCATTAAGACAGAATTCTGGTTCAGTGCAAAAAAAATTATCATCATCATTACTATAGAGACTAAGCCAAGCACATTTTACAGGGAGAGTCAATAGTACATACTTCACCTTTTCTACTGACTAGCTGTAGCACCTTAAGTAAGACTCTTAACTCTTGTTGTGAGAAATGATAATACTACCAATTTCATAGGGTTGTTGGGAGGACTGAATGAGATATGACATGTAAAGCATCTAAAACAGTGCTTAGCATATAGAAAGTTCTCAAAGTGCTGAGTGGCATCATCATAATGATAAATATATATATATATATATATATATATATATATATATATATATACACACATAATTTATAAATCCAATCTGATATGTTAATCACATGAAGAGTAATTATAATAATATGATAATTTAATTTATAATTAAATGTTGCTCTTGATGGTGTTAAGATGAACATTTGTCTTCCTTTTGCAAAAAAGAATAAAGTGATTCTGACCATTCCTAAATCTTAAACACAATGGAAAAGTTGCTTGATTCATTGACATCTTTGACTATATTGGAGCAGGTTAAATATACCCACTCAGTGCTTACCTTAGATGCTGAAAAAAGCAAATGCCTTCAGTACAAAAATATTGTATACAATTCAAACCAAATAAAACTACTAAGCCAAGACATAGTGAACATATTTCCTTGACAAGTTCGTCAAGGAAATCTGCATTATATTTTGTAGGAGGATACAGAAAATGGCCATGGAATGATTATGCCAGAAAGATGGAACTTCACCACATGGATGTAGCTTTTGGGAGATTGAAAGGGGAAGGAAGGAAGTGGCAAATAGCACTGGAGCACGCTCAGAAGACCCAGGCCCCAGCTCTGGATCTGCCACTGCCTCAGTGACCTCAGGGAAATCCCTTCTCTGGATTTCATCTCCTCATCTCTGGATTTCAATCTCCTCGTCTAGCCGAACAAAGGTTGGCCCAGCTCTGACACCTGAGGATCCTGAGGGGTACTCAGGTACCCACAGCTAGTTACTGACCTCTTTGTGGCACTCCTCCAGCAGGCAATGAATGGTCTGCTCTAATTTCAGCTGCGTTGTAAGCTGGATAAGGACTGAGCAACACAATAGCATTACTAATCAGAAGACAATCCCTGGCCCAGAGTTCACCTTTCATAGCCCTTCTACTCAAAGTCATTTGCTTGTGTTAATTTGTGTCAGTCGTTTTTTCTATCCGCCCGCCCCCCCAAACCATCTATGCACATCCAGACCGAAGGATTTCTGGCTTCTTCATTATTTTGCAGCAGTGGTTCACAACTAGGCTGCACATCAGAATCACCTAGGAAGCATTAAAAAAAACCACTAATGCCCAAGTCCCACCCTAGACCAATTAAATCAGAATCTCTAGAGACAGAGCCTAAGTATCTGGATATTTTTTTATTTTCCCCAGGTAAGTCTATTGTTAGGCCAAGGTTGAAAACTACTATTTTATCTGTACTTTTTTTCCTTCCTCAGAATTTGCTCCTTCATATGCTAGAAAATAGAATTATTCGTGCCTTTGCCAATAATATCTCACAAGCCCAGCCTGCCCTTCTACACAATCATTTGAGATGCTTCTGCCGGTGTCTCTAAGGAGGGGTAGACAAGAGGCTGGCTCTGCAAGTGTGGGAAAAGCTGCAAACTAGATTCAGCTGCTGCTGTGGGCAGGCTCTGCCACTTCCAGGATAAATACGCATTCTAGGATAACACGGAAACAGGAAGAACGCAGGGAGCAGACAGGAAACTGAGGAAGGAGCAAGTCCTTCTTCGCCCTGTAGTTTTGCTGTCTCCATCTATTGTCCACCATCTCAGTGAAGTTACTGGGGTCTGATGAGGGTTCTGCAAGCTATGCTGGCACAAACCAGAAGCGAATGGCTTTAGAATTATAGCCCGACTCCAGATGGCCTTGAGGAAAACGGTGAAAAATCTTCCCACTCCTTCCAGTGGTCAGAAGTTCAAGTGATACATTTTCTGTCCACACTGTCTAGATTGAGAAATGGTCAGAAGTACATACAGATCATATTGACTTATGATCTGTTACAGCTGCTGGTAGTTACGGATGCTAGTGTGTGATTGGATGCTCAGGGGCCCAGCAGCAGCCAAGCAGCATCCTCTCCCCAGAGGTCTGAGTTTCCTACATGGGGTCCTTCCTCCAAACTTGTAGTTTAATAATTCCAACCTCTCCCTTGTTTTCCCAGCCCTAGGAGTGGGAGCGGCTTTCTAAAATTGCTACCTCGTGAAAATTTGGTGTTCTCTTTTTGCCTTCAGTTACCTAGATAATAATTATCTATATTAAAGTGGCGAGTGTTTTTTTTCGGTTCAAATAACTGGTGTGGTTTGTTTCCTGACTAGACCCTAACTGATGCAGTTCTTGCTCTTTCTGCACGAATCCCACTACCCCAATACTCTCGTCTTCCTTCTTCCTTAGTCCTTTATAGGTAAACCAACACATTTCCACAGCTTTAACCACCACCTATGTGCAGACAACTTCCAACCAACTAATATGAATGTAGTAAAAACAGAGTCTTGTACATGTCTCTCTAAGAGCATTCAGCAGCTCTTGTTATTTACCAGCCAGTCTCTCCTCCAGATTATAAACTCTCAGAGGCCAGGACCTCTTATTCATCTGTGTATCCCCAGTGTCTAATACAGTACTTGGCACAGAGCAGGTGCCCAAGAAAGAAATGCAGAATTAATGGCAGACAATTAATTGAGTTTTCTTTATCTGTCTCGAAAATGAAACATTTCATCCATGTATCAAATAATGAGAGCTGCATTCAGGCTAAAATCTCCAGCTTCAAATGTTAGGTACACACAATTTCACCTTACCTTCAATACAGAGATTTGCTATACTCCCATCTTCCACATTGCATAACAGTCCTTAGAGCAGAGGGAGGGAAAAGGGGGATAGGTAATAGTTAAAAGAAAAACAAAGGCATACTGAATTCTAAGACTAACAGCAGCTTTAAGCAATGTTTAAAATTTTATGCTCCCACCAAACAAGTAGACTTTCAATGACCCACTCTGGCTTTAAAGGAATAAAAACAGCCAGTGTGGTACAACATAAAAACTGTGTGCTCTAAAGTCTAACAGACCTGGGGTAAAATTCGTTCTGCCAGTTATTAGCTATGACCTCCCAGGGCCTTGGGGATCATCCTCTCTCCCTTAAAGGACTGTCTTGGCAGGTTAAAGCCTGAAAAGCCTCTAGCAGAGAAAAGTACGCAATACAAGTCAGCTCCCCTCCTCCTTGAAAGGGCTCATTCCATAGTACATTATAATTGTATTAAAAGAAGGGACCTTTTAATCCATCTCATTTTACACATGAAGAAACTAAGGCACAGGAGCGAGGAAGTAACTCAATTAGGATCACAGCCAGGTCAGCAAACTCCAGTCTGGACCTCCTGATCCTGTTCAAAGACCATACAGACTGCCTCTTTGAAAGATCATACATTCCCCATATTCATCTCACATTTTTACTAACCTCTTAGCTGTAATTACCATACAATGCGTCACGGTGACTATTTCTTCATCATTATGACAAAACAATTTGCTAATAAGTTAAACTTATTTTGCAAAAAGTCTAAATCATCTTTCCAAGACCATTTCTCCAAAACCTCCAAAGCAAATATACATATTATACATGCAAAATTCATGTCATTTCCCTTTTAATCTCACCAAAAAGCATGTTTACGAAGTGAATACAGACTCTCTGATCCTGAGCCACCAGCTGCATGACCAGGGAGGCATGCCTCACGAGGACATCTCTGAAGCAGGACAGCACATATTTCTTGCGCACCAACTTAGGGTAGATGAAGAAAAATGTTCAATAGCAACCAAGTCTCAGCCATTCTGAGCCCAAACAATTCTAATTATATACAATATATAATTATACAAACATAATTACAAGATGATACTGGAGGGATCATTTAATTTATGGTAAGATCATATTCCCTCAAGGGAGTATGGAAAAGGGCATCATTTACACATACAGAGGATTATACATGAGCTAAGGTTCCTAATATCCTATATTTACATAGCATTTTACTCTTCACAAATTATTCATTTGTTTACTTGCTCATTTAATCCTAACAAGGTGGTGAAGCAAGGAGAAACAGGTTTTTATTATTATAGCCATTTTGGAGATAAGACAACTACGGCTGAGACTTTCCCAAAGACTCAAATCTAAGTCTTCAGCCAGGTCTTGTCAAAGGTCAATGCTTTCCACTTCAACAGTCCTGCAGAGTGATACTGAGGACCTTTTGTCAACCTTACAGAGGTAAGTAGAGAAAATACATCCTTCCACTCAAGGTAGACATAAATCTTCACACTCAATTCACCTCCCTGTATAAGGAACTGAGAAGTAGCAGTGCAGAGTGCTCAAGATAGTAGCAAAAGTTGTGTCAAAAAAAGGGTGTGCAGGGGCCCGCCCGGTGGCTCAGGCGGTTAGAGCTCCATGCTCCTAACTCCGAAGGCTGCCGGTTCGATTCCCACATGGGCCAGTGGGCTCTCAACAACAAAAAAAAAAAAAAAAAAAAAAAGGGTGTGCACAGAGGATATAACGGGAACATGGGTACAACTGACTACATCACCCCTTCAATTGGTGAAAGCTGAAGCTAAGAAAATTGTGTTCAGTAAAAGGGGAAGTTGCATCTCTTATTGCCTCTAACCTTCATTATTACAAGTCTCCTGTTTTCCTTCACCAATTCCTCCTACATAAAACATAGCTAGTAGTCTAAATGAGTCACTCAAAAAATCTCAATGACTCTTCTTCACCTGACAATCTGATTAACTCCAAGCTCCTTAGCTTGGATTCAGGAACTGATCTTCACCCGGCTCCCCCATCTCAACTTACCTTCAAACCCTCTAATTACCTTCCCCAACTCATCCTTCCTAACACCGATCTCCTAGGATAAGCTCCCCATCTCCTCTGGTCCAAATCTTACCCATATTCTCAAGCCTAATTCAAATGCTTCCTCCTCTAAAAACCTTTCCTAATTTCTCTCCTTAACCCACATAACACTTTACCAGATGTGTCCATTTTTGAAATTCCCAGTAATGCGTTCTTATTTTCTCCCCTACCTCACTATTTTGTTCATCGTTGTATCTGACTCACTGTCCCAGAATGACAGCCTCAGAACTTCTGGCCTCAATGGCACATCTCAGACGTTATCAGCTAGCTCAGCAGTGCTCAGATTATAATCTGGGGCCCCTAGGAAGGCCCAACTTTCAGGGAATCCATGAGATCAAAATTATTTTCATGTCCTACTAAGATGCTGTTTGCCTTTTCACTCGTATTCTCTTACAAGTGTACAGTGAAGTTTTTAAAATATGACATGACAGGTGATGATATCACAGCAGATTACATGTAGCAATAGGAGAATCCAGGTGTTTCCTATTAAACCTTACATTAAAGAGACTTGCAAAAATGTAAGACAAAGCCAGTCCTTTCGCTCTCTTTTTTGTTTCGGAAAACATATTTTTACTTTTTAAATTACGTAGGCCACAGAACTGTACACTTAAATAGTTAAAATGGCAAACTTTTATTTTGCCAGAATAAAAATAATTGTGTTACTATGTAATAGATTTACATTATTCTTAAATGGATTAATATCTTTATATTTTGTTTGGATTTCGAATCCAGTAAATATCCGTGGATATAACCCACATAACCAAAAGCTCTTTGGCGTCCTCCACAACGTTTAGAAGTGTAAAGGCATCCCGAGAGAAAAAATTTGAGGACCACCCCCCACGAATTCCACCCCCACGAATCTGAGAGAAAACTGATCTTCGTGGACGCCTCCATGAAGAAAAGTCACTTCAGAGGCGGGTAGGCGCCGAGGAACCGGCGGCCACGTTTCAGCCAGCCCCGCCTGTGAGACGTCCTCCCCTTCCCCCGTTTCTGCCTGGCCGTCACTGCCGCCTGCCGCCTGTCGTTCCTGTCACCGCAGACCCAGGCAGCCCTCTCCTCCACATTCACACCCTCAGAAATCGGAAGGGAATGAGGCGCCCCGCTCACTGGCTGGGAGGGGACTAAAATGGAGGCAGCCTGAGCTAAGGCTACATGCTGGCGGAAAGCAGAGGGTCAGCCTACGCTAGGGAGAAGGGGGAAGGCTTGCCAGGGAGGCTTGCCGGGGTCCTGGGGGCCCCCGATTCAGTGCGACAGGGAGAGGTCCGCATGAGGCACAGAGTCAGGGCAGGGCCCCGTCTGGCAAGGGCGGCCTGCGGGTTAGACTGGGGCTGAGGGGGCTCCGCAACGAGGGCCGCCCTGGCAGGCTGAGGGGGCAGGCCTGTTGAGGGGGTGGATTCAGCGAGGCGGGTGGGCCCCATTTAGTTTCGGGGAAGCTGCGTGGAGTTCAAGGGAGTTGGTCTGGCGAGGGGCGGCCCTGTTCAATGAGGGAAATGCGGGGCCCAGTCCGCACCGACACGCCGGGCTCCGGCAGCAGCTCCAGCGCGCAGGCCAGGCAGAGGCGTGGGGACACCGGCAGCAGCCAGCGCGGGTCATGCCGGTAATGGGCCCTCTCGAAGAGCAGCGCCGCCGCCTCGTCCCTCCCGTGGACCGGAGTGCCTGCCGCCGCGTCCCTCACGGCCATCTCTCTGCTCGCACGCCACCGCAGCCCCGAGTTTTCCCGCGCAGTTTACGCGCAAGCGCAGTTGAAAGAACCCGGCGCGCGGCGCGCGGGGGGAGGGGAGGTGTAATGCGCCTGCGCAAACCGAGTGCGCTGAAATCTCAGGGGCGCAGTGGTCCCTGCGGGCAGGTAACGGACGCAGAGACATTGGAGAGTATCTAGCTGAGCCGAAAGTGGTTTGCTCTTAGAGTCCGCAGGAAATCGTCTTTACCACATCGAAGGTTGAAAAGCATTTATAAAGAAATTGTCATTAGCCTTGAAAAAGGAAGCAATCTCTACTATTAAAAAAGGAAGCAATCTCTTTATACTATCAAAAAATTAAACAATCTCAGGGATTTTTTTATCTAAAAGCTTTTATTAGTATTATGATTTTAAATTTACGTCTTAAGATTCTAAGACGTTTCCCTTAAAATGTCCTCTCACAGAAGTCTGTCTGCGCAGCGGTTGAGATTTTGTGAGCACACAAGGAATACCGAAGAAGAAAATACATGTTATGCTAAATATGTTAACAATAAAAATCCGTCAATCTACAAGGATTTATTTAGCACCAAAGTGCCCAGCAACTGGTTAATGTCGCAGGAAGTAAGTTCAAGAGGTGTTTTCTACATTCAGAAGCAATGTGACTAAGTGGGGGAAAAATGTTTTCCATGGCAAAATAGTTTGAAAAACAATGGTTGGTTATTCAATGGAATATTATGAAGTAATGTTTGAGAAAAATAGATATTCACATGGAAAAATTAAAATGCTGTGTACAAAACATGAATAATTATATATTCAAGTATGTAAAATAAATAAACAAAAAACAAGCAACACATCTTAAATACATTATAGCAGTAATACATGTTTGGTGAAAAAATAAAAGAACAAATAATATTTTGATATATTTTCTAGTCTTTTTCTAGAATTTTTACAACAGCAACATACAAATGTTTGTAAACTGCTTTCTGAGAGAAAAATGTCACGTACATCTTCCATATCATTATATATTATTCTATATATATTTTAAATGTCAACAAAGTGTGTATTCTTTTTTAAATTAAATTTATTGGGGTGACAATGATTACATAGGTTTCAAGTGTGCAATTCTATAATACATCATCTATATATCATATTGTATGCTTACCACCCAGAGTCAGTTCTCCTTCCATCACCATATACTTGACCCCCTTTACTCTCTTCTACTGAAGTGTGTATTCTTTTTGACAAAATTTTTGAACCAAGAACTGTGCCAGGAGTTAGAGGATTCAAAAGTGAACAAGAGAGTGTCCTTGTCCTCAAGGAACTAGGAGTCAAGTCAAGGAAACAGACAAGCAAATTGTTACAATAGAGTATATATGTGTTAACTATCTATTGCTGTGTAACAAATTACCCGATATAATGGGTTGAATGGCAACCCTCAAAAAGATATCCCCATATCTGTTATGGACTGAATTGTGTACCCCAAATTCAGATGTTGAAGCCTTAACCCCAAATGTGACTGTATCTGGAGAGGAGGTAATTAAGATTAAAGGAAGTCATAAGGGTTGGGCCCTAATCCAATAGGATTGGTGGCTCTATAAGAAGACAGAGAAAGATCTCTTGACCTCTCCATACATGCATCAAGGACAGTACATGTGAGAACATACTGAGAAGGTGGCCATCTACAAGCCAGGAAGAGAGCTCTCATTGGAAACTAAATTAGCCAGAGTTTTGATCTTGGACTTCTAGCCTCCAGAACTGTGAGAAAACAGATTTCTGTTGTTTAAGCCACATAGTCTGCAGTATTTTGTTATAGCAGCCAGAGTAGACCAATATAACATCCTAATGCCCAGAATTTGAAAATGTTACCTTATTTGGAAAAAGGATCTTTGCAGTTGTAATTAAGTTAAGGGTCTTGAGAAGAGGAGATCAACCTGGAGTATCCAGTGGGCCTTAAATCCAATGACAAGTGTCTTGAGAAGAGACATGCAGAGAAAGGAGGAGGCAATGTGACCACAAAGACTGAGGTTGGAATGATAGCACTACAAGCCAATGAATAACTGCAGCTGCCAGAAGCTAGAAGAGACAAGGAACTGATTGGCCCCTAGAGCTTTTGGAGGGAGTGTAGTCCTGCTGACATATTGACTTCAGACTTCTGGCCTCCAGAACTATGAGAGAATCAGTTTCAGTTGTTTTAATCCACCAAATTTGTGATAATTTGTTATGATAGCCATAAAAAATGAATATGAGCCAAAATTTAGCGACTTAAAACAAACATTTATTATCTCATAGTTTCTGTGTATCAGGAATCCGGCATGGCTTAGCTAAGTGACTCTGCCTTGAAGTCTCTCATGAGGTGGTAGCCATCTCAAGACTCACTCAGGCTGAAGGATCTGCTTCCAAGTTCACTCACATGATTGGTGACGGGATTTGGTTCCTCAAAGGCTGTTGGTGTGCGGAACTTACTGTCTTGATGGCCGTTGTCTGGTGGCTTTCTCAGTTTCTTGCCACATGTGCCTTTCCATAGGGCAGTTTACAACATAGAGGGTGGCTTCCCTCAGGAGCAAACCAAAAAGTGAAAGAAGTGCCCAAGATGGAAGCTACACTCTTTGTAACCTGTTCTCGGAAGTGATATTCCATCCTTTCTGCTGTATTCTATTTATTAGAAGTGAGTCACTAGATCCAATCCACACTCAAGGAGAGAATACACAAGGCATCCACACCAACACAGGAGGTAGGAAGCAGTGGGAGCCCTAGAGGCTGCCTACCACAGTATATTAGGTTGGTGCAAAAGTAATTGTGGTTTTGGGGCTGGCCTGATGGTTCAGGCGGTTAGAGCTCCGTGCTCCTGACTCCGAAGGCTGCCTGTTCGATTCCCACATGGGCCAGTCGGCTCTCAACCACAAGGTTGCCAGTTCGATTCCTCGAGTTCTGCAAGGGATGGTGGGCAGTGCCCCCTGCAACTAAGATTGAACACAGCACCATGAGCTGAGCTGCCACTGAGCTCCCGGATGGCTCAGTTGGTTCGAATGCGTCCTCTCAACCACAAGGTTGCCGGTTCGACTCCCACAATGGATGGTGGGCTGCGCCCCCTGCAACTAGCAATGGCAACTGGACCTGGAGCTGAGCTGCGCCCTCCACAATTAGGATTGAAAGTTCAACAACTTGACTTGGGGGGGGGAAAGTAATTGCAGTTTAAAAGGTTAAAAACAATTGCAAAAATCTCAATTACTGTTGCACCAACCTAATATATGCTGTACGCAGTAAAGGTAGGCATGAGTTGCTATGGGAACACTTTGCTGGCAACAATGCATAGGAAGAAACACATGAACTGGGTCATAGGAGTATGGATTATTTTCCCTTTTCCGAATTTCCTAAACTCTTTAGTGAGCATTATGGGTTTTACAGTGAATTGAAAAATCAGAAAGCTAAATGAAGGTGAAGACAGGAAAGGAGAAAGGAAAGAAGGGAAGGAGGATAAAAGAGAAAGAAGGCAAAAACCTGAATTAAATTCCCAACTCCACCACTCACTGAATTAGGCTCTGTGAATCTGTCAGCAGAAGCTGTCTCCAGAAGTATCACAAGATGTAGTGCCCTTTGGCTAAGAAGCTTCAGACTTCATTAAATTATTAGTTCCAGGGTGTCCCACAGATAGGCCAGGCAAAGCAACGGGTCATTATGGGTGGCAGTGCTTGAGAATTGGAGAGGTGGGGATGGTTTTTCCGTGAAGTCTGTGTATGGGCGGCAGAATCCCAGCAGGGCAGATGCCCAGTGATCAGCTTCCCTTCCTTGTGACCAAAACGACCTGAAAAATAGTGTCCAGTGCAGAACACCAACCCTCCCCACAAGAAGCTGAGGCTGTTGGAGCATTTTACCTCAGTCAGAATTGGCTTGGAATAGGGCGGCACAGAACCATGATAGAGACCTCAGTAAATCCTACTATGAGGAGCCGGGGAGGGGAGTTGCTTAGGAGATGACGTTGGGCTGACCCTCATGCCCCAAACCTTAAAAACCATAGAGTAGAAGTGGCTTCTCCCCCACCCAGAGTGTATCCCAAGGCCCAAACGGGGGCACTCAGAAAACACGTGCCAAAGAAATCAGAACCCCACAGGTTTCAAATAACCGATTTTATCAGAGGCTTTGGGGCTGAGCGGGCCATTCCCATGCCTTCCTTTTCTGATGTGTTCTGAGGACTCCGGAACAGCAGCCTATTTTCTAAAAAAACGCTGGAGCAGAAAACATCTCAAATGTTTCATAAAACCAAGTTTTTTGGAGGCTGGTGAATTCTGTGGGGCCCCATTTGGGTGTTCAGGCTCCCCTTGACCCAGGACGTGCTCTGTCTTAGGAAGAGCTGCTCCAGCACAGCAGTGACCTGGTCGCTGAAGTTCCCTCTTCAGGGAAGTGCAGACTTCAGTGCTGTCCTCCTTTACATGTGGGTCAACCACTTTGGGAAGCAGGGTAGGATCAGAACCCCTCAGGCTCAGGTTGGGGGCTGGGTGCTGGGGCTTGGCCAGGGGTGGGGACCAGGATACCTTGTTCAGCAGGGTCATACTTAGCCTCACTGCAGCCTGACCTTGGAAGCTGGAGATGTCTGTGGAACAGGAGGGAGGCTGCTGCCCAGACCTTCTGCCCTCTACAGGCTCCAGGCTTCCTCTTCTCCTATGTGTGGGCTGCTGATATTTGAGTTTGGGGGGCTCAGAGGCCTCCTGGGATGTGCTCTCCTTCCTCCAGCGGTCGTGCCCTGCCCTGGAGTACGAGGTTCTCACTCTGCTGGCAGCCCTCTCTGCCCTCTGGGACATTCCTGCCCTAACCATTTTCCTGCCCATGCTGTTCTCCCTGGAAGACTCTCGGACCCTTTCTTGGCCACACCAGCTCTTAGACTTTGCTGCAGGACTAGGGTTCGTGGGAGCAGGGAGCTTAGCCCTAGGAAGAGCCTCTTGGAGGACATTCTGTGGTTCTCTGGGGCCCCCTGGTGGCCTGACTCTCTGGGGCTTTGGGGGATGGATGGAAATGCCCCTGGTCTCTGACCTCCGTGACCCACACTTCTCCAGAGCTCGGGCTTGTGTAGAAAGTTTCAAGCTTTTTCTTTCTGAGGGTTGAAACCTCCGACACCTCTCAGGGGACTTAAGGCCTGGCATGGAGCCCTGGGCCTCCCAAAGCCTTTCTTTCTGCCGTTGGAGCTCACAGGCTGTGTATAATCCAGGGAGCTGCACCCCAGCAAAGGACAGTGGGCTCGGGCCTGAGAAATTAAAGAGCAAATGGGACTCCAGAATACGTTGAGGGAGGCCCCACTTCAGGTGTGCCATCTTCCGCCGCATGAGGGACTCCAGGAGCAGTCGTTGGCTCTTCTTGAGGACTGGCCACTTGGGCAGGACAGTGAGGGCAGTGGGAGCACCCACCAGCGCTGTGGCAGTTTGAGGGGCTTGGCCACACGACTCAGAGGGACAGGAAGAAGGCAGATTCAGGGAAGCAGCCAGAGACTGTGGGTTCTGGAGCTGCCAAACCAGGCCGGAAGTCTTCCCTGGATCCACCCTTTTGTCCCTTTGCTGGCTTCTCTGGGGTTTAGGTGGGGCCTGCCGTGAGGCTGGACTGATCCCCACTTTGTGCTTCCTGGCAGGGGCTGTGCTCTGGCTAGCCAAATGCGCTCCCTTTCCACTGGCGAGCAGGAAGAGTTCACCCCGATGGGGGAGAAGCTTCATCTCAGGACAGGGAGCAGAGGCCACTGCCTGTTTCTGTTCCATGTCCCCATAGCCAGAGCCAGTGAGGGCCGGGGGCTTCTCACTCCCAGAGCAGTCAACTTGCAGATTGGCTTCAGCAGCATCCTTTCCTCTGACTTGGTCCTTGTTTCCTCCCCTTGGAACTCCAGGCCTTCCAGCATCCTCAGCTCTGCACTTTCTCTGGCTCCCTGCATCCCAGAGTTCAGCAGTATCCTCATCTCCACTCTTGTTCTGGTTCCCTTGCCCTTGCATCTGGATCTCTCCATCAATTTGACTTCTTAACTGTCCTTGGGAATCTCCCCCAGGAACCTGAGTCTCTCTACCATCACCACCTGTGGTCCCTCTCGGGTGTTTCTTCCCTTGTATTTGAATTTCTGCACCATCCTCATCTCCAATCTGCTCCTGGTTCTTCCACTCTGATGAAGAAGTCTTTCCATTAACTTTACTTTTTAACGGTGTCTGGTTCCCTCCCCTAAGTCTCTGGATCTTTCTACCATCCTCGCTTACAAGTTCTCTCTCGTTTCTCTTCTCCAATGTCTGTCTTTCTGCATCATTCTTTCCTCCAGTCTGCTCCCAGTTCCTCCTCCCTGGTGAATGGTTCTCTCCAATTTCACTATCTAACTGTCCTAGGTTCTCTCTCTCAGGTCTCTGGGTCTCTGTACCATCCTCACCTCCAGGTTCTCTCTGATTTCTCCTCTCTGGTGCCTGAATTTCTGTTCCATTCTCACCTCCCATCTGCTCCTGGTTCTTCCACTCTGATAAATGGGTCTTTCTATCAATATCATCTCTTGACTGACTCTGTTTTTCTTCCTCAGCTGCCCAGGTCTCTGTACCATCCTCACCTCCATCTTCTCTCGGGTTTCTCTTGTCTGAAGCTTGGATTTCTGTGCCATTCTCACCTCCAGCCTGCTCCTCTTTCTCCCATTCTACTGAATGAGTTTCTCCATCTATGTTACTTGTTAATTCTCCCCACTTCTCTCCCTCAGGTACCTGGGTATTTGCACCATCCTTGCCTCTAATGTGTTCCTCATTCTTCCACTTTGGTGGGTGAATTTTTTCATTCATTTCGTTGCTTAACTGACCCTGGTGTTCTTCCCTAAGTTCCTGGGTCTCTTTACCATCTTCACCTTTAAGCCCTCTCAGGTTTCCCTTCCCTGGTACATGTATATATATACTAGTCTCATCTCCACACTGCTCCTGGTTCTTTCTATCCGGTGGACGGGTGTCTACAAGAGTATCACCTCTTAATTGCCCCTGGTTCTCTGCCTCAGGTTCCAGAGTTTTTATATTATCCTCACCTCTGTCCTTTCTCTGGTTTCTCTTCTCTGATGTCAGAATTTCTGCTCTATGTTCACCTCCAATCTGGTCCTGATTCTCCCAACGTGGTATCTCAAATTCTCTGTCAATTTCACTTGCTACTGGTCTCTGGTCTTCCCACCATAGTGCCTGAACCACCACCCAATCCTCCTCTCTGATCTCTCGGAGGTCCTTCCTTCTAGATAGCTGGGTTTCCCCAGCAGCCTGACCTCTTCTCAAGCCATGGCTTCCTGACCCCACTCGAAGTCCGTGTCTTAGTTGCTTCTGGATCTCTTCCCCAGATGCTTGGGTCTTCCCAGCTTTCTCACTTCCACCGTGATCTTCCTTATCCCACCATGGCATCTGGATCTCTGTGACATTATCACTTCCAACACATTCCTGTTTTCCCCACTCCAGGGCCTGGATCTCCACATCATCCTCTGTTTTTACTTCTCCCAGGTTCTCCTTCCCAGATATTTGGGTTTGCACAGCATTCTCACTTCCAACCTGGTCTTTGTTTTCCCTTTTTTCTGCCTGAATTTCTGTACCAATATAACCTCTAATCTGGGTTTGTTTTCTCCACCCTGGCACCTGGGACTCCTCACCATTCTCATTTCCAGTTTGGCCCTGTTTTCCCAAACTTTGGGCCTGGGTCTCTCCTTCATGCTCCTCTTGGGCCTCTTTCTTGTTCTTTTCAAGTGCCTGGGTCTCTATAGCATCCTCATTTCTACTCTTATCCTGGTCTCCCCACTCTGGTGTTTGGGTCTCTGCATCAATTTTACATCTTAACTGATCTTGGTTCTCTACATGTTCCTGGCTTATGAGAGGATCCTCACCTCCAGCCTCCCTCTGATTTCTCTTCCCTAGTTCTTGAATTTTGGGTCTATTCTCACGTCCCATCTGGTCGTGGTTCTCCCACCCTAAGGTCAGGATCTCTCCATCAGCTTTACTTATCACTAGTCTCTGGCTTCCCCCCTCTAGGACCTTAGTTTCTGCATTGTCCTCCATCCCAAAGTTTATTGGGAGTTGCCTTCCAGATGCTTGATTATCGCAAGCATCCTCCCCATTGCTCTCTCTCTGGTTGGCCCACACTGAAGCCTGGGTCTCTTTACTGTCCTTTCTGCCTAGTGTCTGATTTTCCCTCCCTGGTGCCCAGACCTCTTGTGGGTAGCCACAGGACTTCCAGGTGGGCATTCTCCCTTGTTGGTTGGAAGGAAAAGGTGGGAATTCTGTGGAGCAGAATTGCAGCCTCTGAGATGAAGGGAGATCTGACAGAGAAGTGGCCAAAGTCACAGAGGTGGGGTGGGACCTCATGCTGACAGCAGGTTCCAATGGCACCAACTCTTCCTGTGTGTGGACCAACAGTTTCTCCCTCCTGCAATACATGTCTAGGTCAGGGAGCAGTGGCTTGCAAATCCAGTGAGTATGTTCATCACTGAGACACCAGGGTACCTGCCATATGTCCCAAGAACTGTCCTGAGGGAGCATACAGATGCTTGAAAAGAAGGTGGTGCAAAAGATAGGCTCAGGAGGGTAATGGAAATCCCGACGTGAGCACGGACATGGGTGCTGCCAGGAGGGCAGGTGTTGGGCCCATGATTCCCGGAGGTTCCTCCAGTATTTCCATCTCTTCTTTTGTGCACATTGTTGAACATGAGCGTTCAAGCCCCTGAACTTGCCAGGACTGAAGAATAACTTAGGGATCAGCCCCAAACACATGTCATGTCTCATAGAGAACATGGCCCACTTCGGTGGTGGCACCTGTAGATGAGAACAGAGAAGCAAAATCCTTGCACACATTGTCTCATCTAATCCCCACAGATCACAATTGTTATCCCCATTATCCAGATGAGGATGTCGGGGCTCAAGAAAGGGGGAGTCACTTCCCTTAGGGCAAACAGTAGTCATTCATTCAGGAAAGAGAAAGCATTTACTCTGGCCCAGGCATTATTCTAGGTGGTGGGGGTACCAGCATGAACAAGACAAAGTCCCTTCTGGGAGCTATCTTCTAGACATGGGAGACAGACAATAGCCAAGTACACAACATAATGTTACATATGAAAGTGTTGTGATGGAAATGAAGCAGTATAGTCAGAGAAGACAGAGAAGCAGAGTAGTCAGAGAAGGCCTCTCAGAGGTGGTAACATTTGACTAGAGACCTAAGTGAAGTGAGGGGCAAACCAAGCGACATCTGAAGAAAGAGCATTGTAGGCACAGGAGATATTAGTGCACAGACCTTGAAGATAGAACAAGGTCATGTGTATAAGAACAACTAGAAAGCCCATGTGACCAGAATGGAATGAATGACCAGGAGAGTTCTGGGAGATGAGGTCAGAGAGAAACGAGGACAGACCATGCTGGACCTTGGAGTTGTGGTTAGAAGTTTGGATTTTATTCTGAGTTTGATGGGAAATGCATCCGTAAGAACAAGTACAGGGTTCTGAGTGGCACAGTGCTGTGATCAGTTTTTTGATCAGCATATTTTTGGGCTGCTGGTCTGTTTCTTTACCTGAGTACACGTGGATGTGTTCAGTTAATGAAAATTCATTGACCTATATACTTATAATCTGTGTATATATATTATTCTTGAGTTAAAAGTTTTAAAAAAGAAAGAAGAAAGTCATTCTGTTGGCTGCGTGAGTACTGACTGGCTGGGTGAGAGAGGTGGCGGGAACCACGCCAAAGGCAGGGTCTGAATTCCAGGTGAGACACAAGGGCAGCTTTGCCCAGGTGGATGTGGTGAGGTTTTGGAAAGTGATCAGGTTTGAGATATGGTTTGCAAGTAGAGCCCATAGGACTTGGAGAGGGATTGAAAATGTGGAGTGAGGAAGAGAGGAGTCCAGGGTAACTGCTGGGCTTGGGGCAAGATGTGGTCTCCCTGACCAGTCTGAGTTCCCCAGTAGATTCATCCCTATACACGGCATAGAACAGCGTCTTCATAACAAGTGACTGAAACAATCACGGTGCTGAGGGAAGGAGGTGTATGAAGTTCCCTCACCTGTATGACCTTCTTCATGCTGAGGTGGGTCCTCATGACCTGGTGCCAACAGTGCCGCACCTGCCAGATCAGAAAGAGACAGAAGACGAGCAGGTTGCCACAGCACCGAGGGTCCCTGCAGCTGTGATCCTCGGAGAGCAGGCCCCGCACTGGCTCCCACTCAGGGCCCTGGAACGGCCCCACCACCGCACAGGCACCCAGCAGTGGCAGTAACATGACAAAGCTTAGGTCAGGCAGGTGGTGTTAGGGAGTTGGAGGGCAGGACTGATCCAGCCATGTAGGGGTGGGGCACCCCTATCTCATAGCACCTCTGTCACTGAGGCCACCTCACAAAGGGGCCTGATGCTCCAGTCTCAGCTCCAGCTGCTGAACCTGGCACCAGCGCTGGCTAACATGCCCTCAGTGCGGGTAAGCACAGCGTTGGGGAACTGCCCAAAAGGAATTAAAAGGAAGAAGAATTTGTTTTAAACATCCTGTCCTCTGGAGTGAAGATATTAAGTCCTCCCATGGAGGGTAGGGTGATGTAACCTGTAGTCTGCTGATTTCTTTCCTCCTATTTGATGTAATACTTTTATCCATTTGTCCATCTGTCTATCCAATAACAAACATTTAATCAACATTGTATTGAACATGTGCATTCTTATTTGACCACCCAGATTACTTTTCCCATCTCAGGATCAGTGATGCTGGGAGACTAAATGCTACTTTCTATATTCAAAATATTGAAATATGGAGTGAGCAGGGACATCAGCCAATCAGAATGGACCAGACTTTACCCCTTTAATAGCTGGGTTGTAAGTGGTTCCTGGGGTCCTAGGGACATCACTTCTTTACCAACCATTTGGGAAGCATTTCTCTATTTTAAGAACTCAGTATGCCACACAATGTGTTCTGGCTGAATGTCACCCCAACTTATACCTGATACTTTCTCACAGACCCAGGACAACTAAAGAGTAGAGATGAGTAACCTAAGTTTGGCCAACTGGGCTCTCTGCCAGGGCTGTAAATATCAAGAACAGAGATTCAAAATAAAAATAGGAAGCTGGTGAGAGAAAGAAAAGCAGCTCATGGCAGCTAGGAACTGGCCCAGCTCTGTCAGTTAGGCCTTAACGTTGCTAGGAGCTGGCAACACTCATAGCTGGGCCTTGAGGTTCTCCTGCTGAACATAAACAATTCCATAGAACATCAATATCAGACAAAGCCACTCTGTGATAATCAAGACAAAAACAAGACCACTCTTTAATCATCTCTGAATATAGACAAAAACATGAACATTATTGAAACCATAAAAATAACCAAATAATGGTTATTTGGCTAATACCTGGCTAATATGAGTGACTGCTATTTCTTTACCAATTACAGCTATAGACTCATTTCATTTCTTCCACCTTGTAGATAAAATTTATTAAGATGCCCAATCATAGAATTATTCAAACTTCCTGACAGGGTCAAATCCAGAGCAAATCCCATTTCCTTGAACCCTGCCCCAAGTCACCTAACACAAGCTCAAATCCTATAGTAAATCCTTTCTAACACTCTTTTGTTGAGAAGTCCCACAGTTCCTCCCGGTGTGTGATCTCCTTTGTTGCAATGAGTAATATCACTATAGGTGTGTTTCTGGTGGTCTTTGCCTAGAAGACATTGACAGTGGAATGAGACTGTAGAACTGGCCTCACAATCGGCTTCCCTTGACCCTCTGGGCTCCACCACAGCATCGTTTCCCAAATTCCTTTTTTTTTTTTTGGTTGCTAGCCTCCAAAGATCCCTAAGGGAAACAAGCATTCCCTTTGGTGCAGGCATAGTGCCAGAAGATGGGTATCCACAGTGTCCAAGGCAACTACGAGCCTTGTTCTCATAGAGTTCTCAGTGTGTTTGGAAAGATGGACACTGAATAAAGACAAGGTCAACGAATGCTACAAAGGACAAGTACAAAGGCTTGTGGGTCGATATAGTAGGGGCAATTACCTGGTCTGGGCGATCAGCGAGGCTTCACTGAAGAGGTGATGAGTAGGGGTTAGCTAAGCAGAACAGCGGAGCACATTACTCCTAATTGAGGGAGATGGATGGAGTTGGAGTGATTGAAGTGTGCTCAGGGTAGAAAAAAAAAAGTAGATGTGGCTGTAACATGTGGAGGACACAGGGAATACTGAAGAGGGGTCTAATAAATCATGTCAAGGTTTTAGGATTTTAAGCACAGAAGTGTAGTAAAAGAAAAATTTCTTAGACAAATTGACCCTGATCATATGTCAACATTTATTAACTTACCAACAAAGGAAACAGCAAGATAAAAAAGGATGGGCTAGTTCTGAGAGAACATGAAAGTTAAATAATTATAAAGTTGGAAAATAGAATTAATTAAGTAAAGTGTACTGTCTCATTACTCTTGATTATAAAACCATCAAGGCCCTATCAGCCATTACTGAGAAGATGTGGGATATGGTCCAAGATGCCAGGTAGGCCAAATAACAATCAGAAATTGTTATAAAAGACATCAAAAAAGCAAATGATAGGGACACATCTATGACTGTAAATTGGAAAAATAAGGTTTCATTCCCTCAACAGTGATGGCTGATAGGTCCAATTAATATGGAAACAGGAAACAGGACTCAAGAGGTGAGGAGCGGAGTCCAAATCACAGGTTCTGCTCTAAACAGAAGCCATCAGTGGACATTTCTTAATTTGAAGACAAATTTTGTTCTTTGATAGTCATGCATGATTTGCATGAGGTGAAGTTTGATGGGGAAATTTTCGATGTAATGAATGTTCAGTCCTGGAACCAGTTTAAACCTATCCGGTTGCCCAATGCCACAACACATCCCAGGCAGAGCAACTAGATGTGGCGAACGTTACCCAGGCCAACAGCTAAACATCCCAGGGTCCAGTTCTGGCTCTATTGCTGCCTCACCCTGTGATGGTATATAAGCAGCTTCCCCTCTCTGGGCCTCAGTATGTGTAAAATGAAGGGGCTGAGCTGCATGATACCTGCCAGTTCTCTACTTCTAGGTTTCCAAAGGAATTAACTGGAACTAGCCCTTAATGGTCTATTTTTGGCTAGATCTAAGTGGTCCCAAGTGTGCCTGGCATCATATTGGAGAGATGAGTAAGGGCCATACAATCAGGGAGGACCTCTTGGAGGTGGTGAGGCATGAGTCTAGTTTTAAATAATGGAATTTTGGGGCAGCATGGAGAACAGTATGCTGGCCATAAGAAAATGGGTGTCCTATGACATCTCCAAATTCAACCTGACAAAAACTCAACCCCCATCCCTAAGCTTACTCTTTTCCTGAATTCCTCACTCAATGGGTTCCATTTCTGTTGGACTGTACTCCTCACCAGAAATTTTAACAAGGATATCTGAATATAAAGGAAAATATTTAGGATTACCTATCATTATCTCCATACCTTTTCTTCACCAGTGATGGGTCAAAAGATTATTTCAAACACAAGAATGTGCTCAAAGATAAGCCGCGAGTGGAATGCTGACACCATTGAAATTTTGTGTTTTGCTGTGCTGTTTTCGAATGTTTACCTCATTGTTTCTGCCAATATTGTATAGCAGAATGATCATAAACACAGCAAAATTCGGTCCCTTGCCCGGAACTGAGGCCGTTTACCCCCGGGTTCCCTTTTAGCGGGCCAGGTTCGCCCGCTCACAGTGACGTCACTTCCGCTTCCTGCCGCGTTCGGCCATTTTTCCTCTTTCCTTGCGACTTTCCGGCGCAAGCGAGCGCTCCTGCTCTGACGTCGGTGGCGCTTCTTGAGGAGAGGCGAGACCGCGGAACCACCGCCATGGTGAGTGCTTCCCAAAAGGCCGGGAATTTGGAGTCGCGGGGATCGGTTCACTCTCTAGCCTGTAGGAAGCTTAAAACGTGCGCCGTCTCGACCGCCAGGCCTGGGGTTAGAGTTCCGGCGCTGCGCAGTCCCGGCCGCCGGGCCCAGAGTCTGAACTCCGGGAGCCTCGGGGTCCCAGCAGCCCGGCCGGAGGTTAGAACTCCGAAGCCTTAAGGTACCGACTGCTGTGAGGCGGAGTGCAGCACTCGGCGCGTGGCCGAAGGCCTCTGGTGAGAAGAGCGGTTGTGGTCCGACCTGGGAGAGAGAGACTAACACACGTGGGAGAGAGTAGAAAGTTGGATGAGAAAACTTGGCTCCATCTCTTTTATTTTGAGGAGGGGTCGCTTAGGGATGGTGTGGAACCCAGGATTCGGATCAGCCTCCCCTACTTCACTTCCCCGTTGCCGGGAGATCTCCATGGGTCTGCTCCTGATGCGCGCCGCGGAGTTGCACGTGCCGGGGACCTAAAAGAGCCTTTGGCATTTGGAGGCTGAGGATGGTGGAGGATTCCCGAGCCCCGGCCGGGGATACAGGAAGGGCTCCTCCTGCGAGGCCGTAGGACATCAGAAATAAGAGGTCCTGGGAGCACCACGTGCGGCTCCTCTAAACTGTTGTTCTCCGACTTTCAATCAAGTCGTGTAGCATGGTAGCAGGTTTGAGCACTTGGTAAGAAAGGAAGAGTCTGCAAAGCACTTGTACTTACATAGTGAGTTGGATCCCGGCGGGTACCTTACCCCACTTCGTTTCCCCAACCCACTCCCACCCGCCCCATTTTGAAGCTAGTACTTGGCTGAGCCTAGAATTTGAAGCTTCTAAACCAGTGCCCATCTTATGTAGTTGCGTGAAAAGTTTTGAAATCGATGGTCTGAGGTTGAACATAAGAAAAATTTCCCTCAACTGTAAAATGGGAATTACACAGCATGCGGATTAAATTGAGCGAGGTAATGCTCGATAAACATCTAGTCCTAGTACTTGGTACAAATCGAGTGATCACAGTATTTATTGTCAAATCAAAACCTTGCAGTTTGGGGCTGTCTGGTGTACAGGACCAAACTGATCAAGCTAGGGGGGTAAAGTTAGCTAGTAGTATGATTTCATTCACTCATTTAATTAAATCTTTAAAAAGTTGAAAGGTAGATAAATGCACACTAAGCAAATTTCAATTGCTATGTATAAGGTAGTTTGGTTTTAAAGTTGAGCCGACTTTCTTTCGTTGTTGACTGTAATGAGATGATGGTGATTGAGGCTCCTGAAGTCTTCCCCTTTTATGCACTTGATGTTTATTGAGAGTTGAGAATCCTTACCTCCAGAGGTGGGTTGTTGAAAACCGCCATTGAAATATCTGACATCTTAGAAACTGATTTTGAAGAGTGATTGCAATTAAAGTATTGTTGGGTCCTCTGTCATTTAGGAGGAGGAGAATAGTGTTGATGAGCATTAGATTTTGATAAGTTAAGGACAAATGAGATTTCTCAGGTAGCCACCAGAAGACTAAAGATATATAATTCCAAACTAGTAGAGGGGAACATCATGAAAAAATAATAAACTCAAAGGAAGAAGAGAAATACTTAATGGAACCAATAGAAGGCACAAAAGAAGGAAGATTTGAACCCAATGTTTAACTTAATTTACCCAGTCAGTACGTTAGTATATATAGACAGGGACTAAATGTTTCAGTTAAACGACAAGATTGAAGTAAAAAGAATGGAAAAGATATGCTAATTTAAAAAGTGTAGTATAGCCTGTATAAACATTAGAAAGAAAGGGTTTTAAGGCATCTGTAAAGATAGAGTGGCTAAAAGATAAGGGACAAAATGAAAATGACATAATTACAAGAAGAAATAGACAAACATGCAGTCATACAGCATAATTATAATTAATTATTAGGTTATGAAGCCAAAACATCAGTATGGAAATAGAGGATTTGACCAACATGATGCATAAACTTGATCTAGTTAATGGTCATAGTGGATCTAGTAAATGACGCACCTGACAGGTATAGAAGATACTTTTTAAGCAAGGAATATTTATGAAAATTGGCCACCTACAGGGTCATGAAGCAAAGTCAACAAATTTTAAAAGAGTAATAATGCAGACTATGTTCTCCCAACCAAAATGCAAATAAGTTAGGAACTAGTAACAAAGTGTTTGGAAAGAAGATACAAATAACTCTGGGTCAAATTTTAAAACATGATAATGGAAATTTTAAAACACAACTGAATAATAATGAAAATACCACATACTAAGGAATGTTGGATACAACTAAAGTATTAATTGGAACCTAAAATGCTTACACTGGGGGGAAGAACTAAAAAGGCAGGAAAAGAACAAAAGGACAAAGTAACCCCAAAAAAAGTAGAAGGGGAAAAAACGCAGAAATTGCTGGAATAGGAAGTAGATCCTAATATTATAGGATGGACAAAATCAGAAGACAGTTCTTTGACAAGTCCCCTATAGTGAGATTGATTTTAAAAAAACAAGCATTAAGGCATACATAAGGAGTAAATACATGGAGACATAATCTGTAGACGTTAAAAAGAAAGGATATTAAGCACAATTTGATGTCTATAAACAGAGAATCCTAGATTGAATGAATGAATGCCTAAAGAATATATAATTATCAAAACCAATTCAAGTAGAAATAGAAAAAACTGAATAGTAAACTAAGTTAACATTTTTTAACCTGAAAAAACTCTGGACCTAGTTTTTTAAATAGCTTTATTGAGATAATTTACATACCATAGTTAACCTGTTTATGGTGTATAATGAAGTGGTTTTCATATATTTAGAGTTGTGCAACCATCACTCTATTGAATTTTAAAGCATTTTACCCTTCCCAAAAGAAACCTTATATCCATTAAAATTGTATTTTATAATGGATATAAAAATATCTTACTTAAATTGGTTGCATTGCAAGAATGCAAAATTGATATAATGTTAGAGTGTAAAAGGAAAAAAGCCTTATTATCTGAATCAGTACAAAAAAATCTGATAGAATTCAACACCAATTCATTTATAAAAGAAGAAATTCTTAGCACACTAGGAAATACAGTGAATTTTCTTAACTTGGAGTATCTAGGAATAAGTAAAAAGTTAAGGCTTTTGGAAAATAATAAAACTTTATTTAAAAGCGCTAAAGAGTTAAGTATATATATTGTAATGGATTGGCAAATTCTGCTCCTAAAGGTGTTTTGTTGGAATTAGTATTACACCAAATCTACAAATCATACAGAATGTCCCAGCAGGCTTTTTTTGTCGACCTTGAAAAGTGAATTCTAAAATGTGTGGAGAACCCAGCCTGGGGAACTCCTGCAGCCCTCACCTAATTCTTCATCACCCAGGGACCAAGACAGATTCACCCAGTGTGATGTGTTAGGGACCCGGCGTCTTGGTGTAATCTGGCCCTTGAGGTCACTTCCTGCTCCTCTGGGGTCTGGTCATTTTGGTGTCCTTTCAGTCTCATGCAGGAGACCACCAAGGCAGGTGGCAAAGGTGAATGTTCCCACGTGGCCGTCACCTGTGGGTCACTGCCCACAACTGCAATGTGGAGTGCCATGGTCCAGCCTCCAGACCCAGGGTTAGACCAGACTGCTGCCACCAGCCAACCGCTGGCACATGCGATGGAACGTGGGGCTGCACCTGGATTATATATATGAGTGTACTATATATACCTCAATATATATTTGTAAAAAGAATCACAGGGAAAACAAATAAGAAATTAATGAAAATGGTTAAGCTGGAAAAGTGGGAATGAAGTGGAAGGAATGGCATAGGGCAGATCCCACCCAACTCGTTCCCTGTGTGGGTCATTTTGAAGCAAACCTCAATGACATAACATCTAATCCATAGGTTTAACAGTAGATACCTACAAAATAAAGTTTTTTAACAGCCACAATGATACCATAACACCCCAAAATTTAATAATTCCATAATATCAAATATGTAGTATCAGAATCAAAGGCTTGATCAGACTTTTTTCTTTCCTTTTCCCCCCACAACTACTTGATCTTTGAGTTTTGCTCTTCAAGAGGGGCAGTGAGCACATGTTATCTTCTGTGGTATTGGTAACATAATGAGTGTCTGGATCCATTAATTAATTTATGTCTAGATTGATTAATGTGGGTTATCAGGGTTGATGCTTAATTGTATCATTCCTTCTTTATTAAGTGGGATAACCAATACAGGAGAGCTTTCTCATCTGCTATTTGATTACCTGGTGATACGATCTATATAGGAAAGGCAGGATAAATGCTTTACTGTTTACCAGTTTTGAAAACACTGTTGATTCACTAGCATACCTTTGACTTTGGAACCATTTGATGTTTTATATATTTGAAAAATAAGATTTAAAAGTTTTTTTTTTAAAGCAAACTGAATACAAAGGAACCCTAATTATATATCAAATTGATAACTGCAAGGAAAATTTTAATTTAAATAACTTGAATATAGTACTCTGGATGGCTTTACTTGGATGTATTCTATGAACAAAAAGAAATTTTGTTGGTAGAGTTAGTACTGATATAGCAATTCTGAAATTATTTTGTATATATCGTAGGGTTGAATAAATGAGAAAATATTTTGGAAACCAGGGTTCTTACTGAGGACAGAAGGAGATTTGAGTGTTGAATGGAGACTGGAGAGAGACCTTCGAGCTGCATTCCTATAAATTATCCCTTAATTTTGATTCAGTAAACTTAGGATGGAGTATGGAAATCGAGATTTAAAGATTGCCCCCATGTGACTCAAATGGATACTGAGCCATGGGAGCCCATCTGTGATCATTTGCTGTGATATTACCAAGCATTAGACTAAAGAGAGGCAAGTAAAAGTACATGGACTTGAGTGTACGTTATTGGATTATGTAATTACTAACCTTTTTTCAATCCTAATTCAGTTTTTCTAAGTTGGGAGTGTGAGGCCAGTGTCGGTTATTAAGTATATTTAGGGGTGAGGGATCAGGGAAGCTGACCGTTGTGCCTCTCAGTTGTTGATTACAATATTTTGTGATTGGTCTGGAACAACTTCTGGCTCACTTTGACCGATGCGTTGATTTCCCCCCATAGACTGAGGCTGATGTAAATCCGAAGGCTTACCCTCTCGCAGATGCCCACCTCACCAAGAAACTATTGGACCTCGTTCAGCAGTCGTGTAACTATAAGCAGCTTCGGAAAGGAGCCAATGAAGGTAAGACAGCCGGAGAGTGCTCCGGGGAGAAAGGTGAAGGCACCTGTCTCTGGCCAGGGTCCCTGGGCTAGATTTCCAATAGGAAATGAGGGCTGGGTACTCTTGGTTGGGACCAATGGGAAGACTTAAGAGCAGCATTTTGGCATTAGATGGTAAAGGTTAATGGACTAAGAATTTTTTTAGATCCACTCATTATTGTTAGCATTTTGTCACATTTACCTTCTAATGAGAAGGAGAGCTAGGATTTGAACTTGGGCAGTGTGGCTCTAGAGTCGGGGCCCTTGTCTCGTACTCCAGCAAGAATGCAGAGTGTGGTCCGAGGGGCCGGCACCAGGCCACAGAGGTAAGCAGTCAGGAATAAGCGTTTGAACGATACTGCATGGTGTTGAGCTCCCTTGGTGAGTTGCATGCGCTGATCATGGCAGATTGGGGTGGTAAAACCCTCACAGGTGACAGTTTGAGAAGTGCTGCACTGCACTGCTCCTGCTGGTGGGGCTTATCCAAAAGCTGTTCAGCCAGGCAAGAAAGAGATGGTGGCTTGGACAGTGTGGTAGCAGAGGAGAGGAAAGAAGTGGTCTGATTCGGGATGTGTTTTGCAAAACTGATCGTTTGTTGTTTTATCTTCCCCCTGCCCCCGCAAATGGAAAAGGAAAAAAAAAACTTTAAACACTGTTTGCTGCATGTCAGGGTGAGAGTTCTTTGTCCAGGTACAAACGGGGGCGGGGGCAGCAAGTGATTGAGAGAGCCAAAACCGATGGGTTTGATGTTGGCCATGACAAAAGCATTAAGAATGACTGCTTGGTGATGAAATCCTTTATCACTTCCCAAGGCTCTGGACACGGAATTGCTTATGCCTGGGAGTTGTGCCCGGTTTTCTTGCACCTGTGTTTCTTTTCCTTGGAAAGTGCTTCGTGTGGCTTCCTACCCAAACCCTCATCACCTGTGGGCCTCCTGTCCTTCTCTCCACAGCCACCAAAACCCTCAACAGGGGCATCTCTGAGTTCATTGTGATGGCTGCAGACGCTGAGCCCCTGGAGATCATCCTGCACCTCCCACTGCTGTGTGAAGACAAGAACGTGCCCTACGTGTTTGTGCGCTCCAAGCAGGCACTGGGTCGGGCCTGTGGGGTCTCCAGGCCTGTCATCGCCTGTTCTGTCACCATCAAAGAAGGCTCACAGCTGAAGCAGCAGATCCAGTCCATTCAGCAGTCCATTGAAAGGCTCTTAGTCTAAACTGGTGGCCTATGCCACACTGTCCCTGCTGACTCCTCCCCTGGGGTTATGTATCATATTGTCCGTGTTAGCACGTAGTAGTTTCAGCTACTTTTTATTGTTATAAAATATTGTAGTACTAACTGATTTTTACATTTTTGTATTATTTTTGTTTTGTCGTACAAGTCATCGTCCCCACCCTGATCTACCCTTCCTCTTTCTCTCTGCCATCTTTCTTTCCTTTTGAACGAATGCCCAGAATAGGCAGAGGCAGAGTGATGACACCTTTCAAGGGCAGGGAAGAGTCAGGATGGCGATCTGCTTCCAACTTTCGGGCACTACCTCCCGTGTGCAGGGCACGATGAAGTCACCCCCCCCCCCCCAGGCATCCTTTGTGCTTGGCATATAGAAGCATTCCATACGTGTTCAATGATCTAAGCGCTTCCTTTGCTCTCTAGGGGATTATATGTCATTTAGGGAGGAAGCATGGATTCTGTGAGGTGGTGAGTTGTGTGCCCAAGTGTCATTTGCTCATGTACCCCTGCCATTTGCTTTGGGCAATAGGATATTATGTTCCCAACTCCCAACTGTATCCCTGAGGGTGGCAGGACAGCAGCATACCAAAGAGATATGTGCTGCAGAGTTCAGAGGTGGCCTGGGCGAGGGAGTTACGGGGCAGTTGACATAGGATTTGAACGAGTCTGGAGTAGCAAGAAAAAAGAGGCTCAGCGGGTGCTGACATGAAGGATCCTGGGCGTCATGGAGACCTGGAAGCTACAGCAGAGATGATGGAGTCCAAGGAAACATCCTCTGGTGGATGGAGATTTCTTCAGTGGACACTTGGTACCAGCTCTGAGAGCCCTTACCCGTTTCCTGCCACGATGTGGGTCAGATGTATGTATTCTTTAGATCACATCACAAGGACAGTGCTAACGTGTTATTCTTGCGAGCGTCCTAGTAAAGAAATATATTCATACTACAATTTAAAGAAAGTGTGATTCTTGGTGGGTATCCAGCTAATATTTGAAGGAAGAACTGCTTAGCATTATTCAAATGTTTTTAGCTTCTCTACCTTTCTACTAAGAAGCTGTGGGAAAACCATTTCCTACCAGATGGTTTCTGATAACTTCAGAATGTCTTGTACAGACCTCATTGAGGTGTTGCCTCTAAGATAGGGTTTCTCAACCTCGGCACTATTGACATTTGGGGCCGGATAATTCTGGGGGGGGGGTGCACTGTATGTTGTAGGATGTTTAGCAGGACCCCTGCCCTCTACCCACTGGGTGTCAGTGGCAATTCTAACCCCTCCCTCCAGATATTGCCTTCCCTGGGGGCAAGGTCACCCCTCGTTGAGAATCCTTGTTGCAGAATTAGGGCTCCTAGTAAGTAGCCCGTGGCACAGCCTAGAGCGTGTGGGAGCAGGGGGAGAATTGGTATGAACGGAAGCCACTGCCACCTCACCTGCCTCACCTCCTTTTTATCTGAGACTAAGGACCATGAGAGCCTGATACCTCAGCTTGTGAAATTTTCTTCCAAAGTACAAACGAGTCCTGTGATAGATTAATGAAGATAGATTTTACTTGGTTTCCTCTTGGCCAGCTTGGGCTGGTTGCCCACTCCAGCAGGAAGCAGACCTGGGGAACCTGGAAACCACCTGTCCTGCTAAGGCCTGTTCTGGTCTTGCTGGGCCAGTCATTTCCCCTCAGCCAGCTCACTCCGATGTTGATACGCTCCCCACACACTCACACTTCTTACCCAAGCAGTTTTTTATATTTGTGGAGTTAGTACTTCGTATTTCCTTTTGTCATATATGTGCCTTTATAATCATATATCACTTCTTCGGGGCCTTTCCTAGCTACTCCCTCTCATGTCTCCTTTCCTGCTAGCACTACAACGTTCTATTTAACTTGTCCTTAACTAATATCTGCAATTGTTTTCTGACTATTGCCCTCATCAGAGAACCAGAACTTATGTGATGCCCTGGCACCCAAAGCAGTGTCCTAACAGGCTCCCAAAGTGTAGAGTGAATAATTCCTAAAGCCTACACATGGAAACGAAAAACCTGGTCACTTCCATCCAGCCACCTATGAAGCAGGTTACAATATTTTCCATGTAAAATTTATTTTATTTTGGAGAGAGAATCCAGTGGCTTTCATTAGGTCTCAAAGGGTCCTTTGACCCCAAACAAATACTGGTTAGGAACTTCTGTTTTAGAGTAAGTTTCCTGAAACCCTTGTCCCAAGTGGACCTATGGTTAAGGAGTGTTTTTGCATTTACAATAATGACTTTGTTAAAGAGATTATTCATTTGTAGTATTAAGTGCTACACAATGTGTTTCCATTATCTGTCATCCCAAACTGGTGTTTTGGGGAAGGGAGAGAGGAGCTTGTTCTAAGCACTTAATATCCCTGAGTCTCTTCTCAGTGTCAGCTAAGTTACATCCTGAAAAATCAGGTATGTCCCTCAGATGGGGCAGAGATGGGTAGGTATACTTGCATATTCTTTTCTGAAGAAAGGAAAACCATTTTTAGTAGCAAGTCAGTAATCTCCATGATCTATGTGGCAGCCAGCCCCCGGGATGGCCCCGTCATTCTCACATCATGGAATTCGTGCCCTGTAATCTCAGCACACACCAATTCAGAGCTGGTCTGCAGGACTCGGAGTATTACAGAATGACGTGTGACATTGCAGCTTCTGCCTTCTCTGGGTCACTGGCTATGAGGGAAGTCTTCGTGTTACTGAAGACTTAAGCAGCCTGTGGAGTGTCCCCAAGGCTAGCACCAACCTTGTACTCGAGGGAATTTATAGAAGTGACTGATGACATGGACAGGTCAATATATTGAAAGAATTTATTACGTTTCCCAAGAGGGGGCATGCCACACCACACAGGGCCACAGGGGAAGTATTAGGTTTTGGTCAGGCAGCTGGAACAAACAAAGCAAGGGGAAATCCTAGCCCACAGCCTTTACTGGGGTGTGTGTGTGGCAAAGGCAAGGCAGTAAACAGCTTAAGATTGGCCAGTTTGAATAATTCTGTGGGTTTTGGGCTCTAAGGGTACCTTGCCCTGTTATCTATCTTTAGGAACTAGCTAAATGTACCTGGCATTTTCTGGCAGTCTCTCCCTGGGTCTGTAAGCCCTCCCTTGGCCCCCCAAGATGTCAAAACATGAGATACTGAAAATTAAAAATGATTAATACAGCCACCCCCACCTACAAACAGACCCTCCAGCCTCAGTCAAACTTTTAGATGACTACAGCCTTGGCCAACATTTTGAATGCAGCCTCACGAGTGACTTTAAGCCAGAACCACCCAGCCTGCGCACTCCCAAATTCCTTATCCACAGAAATAGTAAGAGATAATTATTTTTGAGCTAATCACTTTGGGGGTAATGGATTACACAGCAATAGACAACTAAGGTTGGGGCAGGTGATGAAAAGATGAAAATGTCAAAACAGCAGCAATAAATACGATCATATCAAAATACAGGGCCATGAAGAATACCGGAAGTGCTGGCAGGGCCCACAGGTGAGATGTTTCCTGCTGCTTCAGAGTGCCCAGAAGCAAATCCCATGCAGGTTGGCTTTCATACCACGTTACAATGAGGATTGTTACACATTTAGGGATAGTTTGGTCTCACATCAGAAAGGCGGGACAGTGGTAGCTCCTGCTCGAGTATAACAGATGTTTTCCCCCCAATGTGGATTTGAGGTTGGAATTTCTGGATGAGGGCAAGGGGAAGTGGATGACTAATTTCTCCCAGAATTCGTGGTCCTGCCTTTTCATTTTTTAATAAGACCATAAAACACGTCAGATGTTCTCTTTGCATCTGGCTTGAAGGTATATACATATGTGCTCATAGCTTGTTCCGTATAGTTTTGGCCAAACAACGTGTGCTGTCCAGCTGTGGCCCCGCCCTCCCACCTGCCCAGGTGTCCTGCCGCTTGGGTGTGAATGCGCCTCTCCCTTACCGTTCCTGATCCCGCACTGCTACCCAGCTGCTACGTCCACAGCCCACAGGCACCGGGCATTTCTGTACGTGGCATCTGCACGTTACCACCACCCTGCAGACTGCAGCATGTTGCAAAGGAGAAGTTAGAAGGCTCAGAGCTACTACCTTTTGAGCACCATGTCTGTTTACGTTTTTCTCATTTTATTTTCACCATTTCGCGTTATTATTATAAATATTAGGAAACCGAAGTTTGAAAATGCCAGGTCCATTTCCCACAGTCACTTGCATGTATAGGATGGAGGCAAGATGCAAATTTACTAGATCTGATTTGTTAACGTACAAAAGCCCAACCAAATTACATTTGGACATGTTTCTTCTCTGCTGAGGAGCTCAACAGCAGAGAAGGCAAACACTAATTTACGGAAAAACAGATGACGCAACTATTTGTCACAGACCTCCAGAGTAGTTTTCTAACATTCACCTTACTGGTAGTGTTTGTTGTTTGACCCTTGAACTCTCATTCTCCATTTTGTAAATAAGGAGAACAGGAAAAGGAGCCTAGACTTGGGTAAGGTCCCTCAGGAATGCACAGAAAAGCCTGGATGGAATTCACTTCAGGGCTCCTTCCTCTCTAGCCAGGAAAGCCAGGGTTGAAAACAGGCCCAGGGAGGGTACTCATTCTTACCCTCCTACTTGTGGTGACCAGCCTGATTCTAACCTATCTGGGTAGTAGTGGTACCCCCTCTACAACCCAGAGTTTTAAGCATGCTTCATTTAAGAGGGATGGTCTGGCTTTTCAACATAAGTGAGCACTTACTCTGTTAAATGGTTTCCATTATCTTGCTGTATCCTCAAAAGTATCTTTAAAACTTACAAAAAATTTTTTCAATTACAGTTGACATTCAATAAAAAGAATCTCTTCTAATTGGAGAATTATCTTCCCTCTGACCCAGGTACGGGAAGAAATCCAAACAAGAATATACATCTTTCCAAACAAAAGCAAAAACAAGTTTCTTTTAAAAAACTTATAAAGCTCAGAGCAAGGAACCCAAAACTGAAAATCACTTACAAGAGTAATTTGACCCCTCCTATACGTTCCTGAAGGACACAGGACTTATAAACCCCGAATTTCAAGCCATCCTTGGAGGACACAAACCCTCCAGATGCTTTCCTTCCTTCTCTCAAGCTAATTCTTCAAAAGCAATAGCAGCAGAAAGAGCAGGAAAGGGACAGGGAGGACGGGAGAGAGGGATGGGGGGCGGGAGGAACAACACAGACATTCCCCTTCTAATACTAGCACCTTTTCATCTTGAACTTCCTACAGCTCCCCTAAAAAATAAGAGGAATAACTCATTTCACTTATACTGGAAACCAAGTTCTCAGGGCAATAGAAATGTGTTTTCATATGCTTCAAGTCACAGTAAGAAGAATGCAACATAAGGGGTTGCTATTTACTCATGAAGCAAATGGTACCAGGATTAGAAATGTTATTATACATTCCTATGGCTTCTGAAATTTGATCTTTAGATCTTAATGACACAATTAAGGGAAAACAAACAGGAGGACAGAGGATCTTGCTAGGGCTTGTCATTCCTCAAGTACGTTCACCTGTCCTTAATTGTCCCTCTCTACCGTCATATTTGTTTCCACTGTGATGATGTGTGTTCCAAATGGGAGAAAATTAAGCTAATAGCCAACAGCAAGTGATCTTTGGATGCGAGGCAGACACATCTTTCACACTAAAGCATAGTAAATAGTACAAAATTAGGGCTCTTTATTCAGAGTTGAATAAGGCACAGCAAAGGGAGGGCTATGCTGTCTCCATGGCAACAGAAAATCTCATAAATGTAAAGACCTTGGCAGGTCTTTACAGAAGTCAGGCAGACTCTTTCTGGTTCAGGAGAAATGTTTATTTTTTTGGTTTTTTGGTTTTTTTAAAGAGGGTGCAGCTCACAGTGGCCCATGTGGGGATCGCACTGGCAACCTTGGTGTTGTTAGCACCAACTGAGCTCACCGACTGCCCAGGAGAAATGTTTTTTAACTTGAGCAAAACCAGGCCGCCTGGCTAGTGTGGAAGGCTGGCTGGCTGTACGGTCTCTGGTCAGTCCTGGAAGTGCCTGGTCAGCGTGTCCAGCAGCTCCTGCTTCTTCAGCCCACCCTTCAGCCCGTACACCCTGCAGGCTTCCTTCAGCATGGGCACAGTGAGCTTACCCAGTGTGCCCTTGCTGACATGGGCTTTCAGTTCTTCTTCGGATAATTCCACCTTGGGCCTTTTGCTTCTAGAACCTTCATCATCTAGAGAAAAAGGTCAGGAGGGAAGGATTGGAAATGCTACCAGTGGCATGCCGGCTACCCTGCACAGGGTCCTCATGGGATCTGGGCAGCAGTCAGTCATTTTCCATAAAGCTGTGATGCCACCCAGAGCACCACGGGGAAGACGGGTGTCTTGACAAGGCGGCGTCACGTAAGTGTAAAACGAAACTATCACACCTAGAAGGGAGTGAAGAGTCGTGCGAGTATCATCCGTTTTCCCCAAACTTTCTCACTGTCAATGAGCAAGTCACTCATTCCTTCTCTCCTGCCTTCCGAAAGCACTTACAGAGCACCTGGTAAGTACCAAGGCGCCATGCTAGGGGATAAGGTGCAGGCTGAGCGATGAACAAGTAAATCACTGGAACACACACAGGTGTGAAGAGCTGTGAGCAGTCCACATGGCACAGGAGTCACCTCTGAGGCAAAAAGGAGACCGCACCATGGCCGCCACCTACCTTCTCAGCACTCACGTCCCTCATTGGCTTTTTTAGGCCAGCAAGGCCCACATGTGGCTTTACCTGACCACAGCCAGCCAAAGGATTACAGCCTAAACCAGAACTATTCCCAAGTGGTGAGGAACTCACAATGGGCTGTCCTGAAACACGTGAGGGTCACAGGAGAACACTTTGGATTCAGCAGTAAGAAAAGAGACAGTCCAACAGAAAAAATGGTGAAGGCCCCAAACTGGAAGTGCATAGAAAACAATGTCCAAGTCATCTACATTTCACTCATAACTGGAGTATTACAAATCAAAACAGGATATAATTTCCCCTCTGTTACTTTTTTGAGAAAATTAAAAAAGTATGTGTAGTCCAAGATTGGTGAGAGTGTAGGGAACACAGCCATCCCTTCTTGGATAGGGTATAACCTGTATCACTGGATGGCAATTCTCATCAGAATTTTAAATGTTTACTCTTTGACCCAGCAGTTCCAGTGCTAAGAGCTTATGCTATGGATCTGCTCACACAAGTACACGATGGTGGTCCATGTTCACTGTACCACATGCCCCAATAAAGTTCTGGTTGAATAAACTGTGCACTTCTATCCAATGAAGTACTCTGTAGCCTTATTTTTTTAAATGAGGTAGTAATGTAAGCATGCGTATAAATAACTGTCCAACATACACTCATATAGCTGAGTAACAAACTAGAAAACAATGTGAATACTATTCCATTTGTGCTGAAACATGTATGTTGGTATGTGTTAATATGTAGGTTAATACAGAAATTTCTGAAGGGTCATAATCCTCTGATAGGACCATAAAGAGAAGTTTTTGAAATAACCTATTAGATGTCCACACTCAGTTCCTCACCTTGTTTTCGCTTGGGAACTTTTCCCTCGGGATTATAATCTGGTGGGTAGACAAGTTCCTTAAATTCATCCACGAGACAGCCCAGTCTTTTATCCATTGCTTCAACCTTGGGCACTAGAAAATCAAAACATAGGAAGAGTGGCTTGGCGAGTCACAAACCCTGCCTTCCTGTCCAGTTCCAACTGTATGGGGACCAAAGGAGTAATCACCTCACGGGGACGGGGGGTGGGGTGTGGGAGGTAGGGGACGCGTCCATGAGGAAGCAGCTGACCGACCTGGCCATGAAAACATTCAACAAAGTCTTTCTAACATTTCCCAAGTACCTTCTAACAACTGCATCTAATGAGCACGTTCTAGAGCGAAGCACCCTTCTACATGCTTTCTTAACCTCTGGGTTAGGTGGCTTTGTCTCCCTGTTTTGCAGAGGAGGAAACAGAGAGGTTAAATGACTTGCCTGAGGTCCAACAGCTGGGAAGTGGTAGAGCTGAGAACTGGGCAAGATTCTGGGGATTCAAGCAAGAATCTGTGACCTGAGTGGGCTTACAGTCTAGTAGGGGTCAGGAGAGGGTAAAAAGAGAAGCAATAGAGCCAGACAATGCCATGAAAGAAGGGATTGTACAGGACACACTGGAATCTTGGAGGCGGTAGGAAAGACTTTCTGGAAAGCTGATCTATTCCAAGCAGGAGAAGGCACAGGGGTGAGAAACAGCAGGTGATGTATAGCTTTCAGACAGGGTGTGAGGAGGGCAGGACCAGCAAGGAGCCGAAAAGGCAAAGATAGTGAGGTCACGGAAGCCTCGAAAGCCTGGCCCGGATTTCAACCTCATCATAAGAACAGTGGGAAAATACTGACGGGCTATGAGCAGGCAAGCGAGCGAGAAGACCAGATTTGCATTTTAGATAGATCACTGACAGCTGTGCCGAGTATGAATTGAAGGCAGGTGAGACAGGCTGAAGCAGTGTGGGATATGGGGTATAAGCATGAAAAGTGATGGAGCCAACAGGACCTACTGATGGAATATGAGGTGTGGGGTGGGCGGGGGAGGAGCTGAGCAGTTGGGATGGCAGGAGCAGTCCCCAAGACCAATTCAGTAACAGTGCCTACCTCGTAGTTACGAGGATTAAATGAGTCCGCACATAGGACAACAGTGCCTGGCATAAAGTACACAATAAATGTTACCGGTTAGTTTTTTTAACTTTTGCCATCATGTAGTCATGGGGTGGCCTCATTCAGAGGCAGGTCTCAGAAGCCTGGCAGTCTCCTCCTCTCACTGCAGAACCAGCCAAATCTGTTCTCAGGCAGTGTAAGCTAGCCTAGAAAATCTCTCAGACAGAGATGGGTTGGACAACAAGGTCAGGTCTCTAGAGGGGGCTGAGAAACGCCTCCACATTACTGGTCCAGAGTGGGATGGATAAGGAAGCCCGCCATGATGAGAGCTTCTCAGCTCAGCCACACCCTCTCACATGTCAGATCTACGGCTGCTTCGGGCTCCATCAAGTCCAAAGCCAAGGCCTCCAGGTTCCTGAAGTGCTGCTGCAGCACGGGGTTCTCAAAGCTGTCGCTTCTGTGAAAACAATAACAAGGTAAATTAATTTAAAACTAAAAAGTTAAACATTTAAAAAAAAATCAAATAAACCCAACTGAGATAGCTCAAGTCCGAGGTGAGCTAAAAAAAATGCCCCAAATAAGGGAGCTGGGAATCTTGTCTCTTGAGTCAACTTCTCTCTCTCCAATTTTCAATTTGTTGTCTGATACTCGAGATCCAAAAGCTAATTTAACAGCAGACAATACCGGCCCACCTGTCTGTCACTGGCAGCGGTGGGCAGAGATAGAAATGGAGGAGGCAGAGCCATGTAGGTACAGAGAAAAGACATAGGAGAGACAATGGAAAATGGAGAGTAACGGGCCCGAGGACTCTTTCTTCCCATACTCAATAGCAGCATGGGAGTAAAAAGAGCAAGAATCTAGAGTCAGAAAGACCTAGCTCTTTGTAGCTGTGTGAGTGGGCAGGCTGCCTCACTCCTCTAAGCCTCAGTTTCTTCATCTGTAAAATGGGCACGAAACCTAGCTTTCAGTGTTCTTATGAAGAATAAGTAAGATAATGGAACTGTGTCTAGAACAGTGCCTGGCACAGGGTAGAATCTTAATAGTGCTTCCATCTGCCCCATAAAGGACACCAGGAGGCTACATTTGGAAGGGAAGGTATTATTTGTCCAGAAGTCAGCAGAGACGGGGAAGTAGCCTAGAGACAAAGATGGAATGGGAAATAAATTATGTTTGGTGTAACATCATGCAGGTTCTCAGAGATGGTGTATGTTCACGTGAAAGGGAATAACCTGAATTATATGATTCTGTTAATCCTGTAACAATTTACGTTGGATTTACTTCCTTTTACTCATTGTGTGAGTAAATCAAGGAAAAGACTAACTAAGAATTTTTTCCATACCACTGCCTTTTTGAACTTGCTCAACTAATCTGGCTTTCTAAGCACAACACAACAGGTCAACCAGCTGTAAGCATTTAGCACAATTCCAGAGTCTTCAATATAATACAAGACCTTTCGGTCTCTATACACCAGTAGCTGTTAAAAAGTAATAACCTATCAAGTTAACTGAAAAGACTAAAATCCCATTCTCTTGGTCTATGCTTAACTTAAATTTCCAGTAAGACATTCAACTCGAGAGGCAGTTCCAGAAGAAAGCCTGCGACTGACCCAGTACTCACTTGTATTTGAAGCGAAGCTTCTGAACAATAGCCTTCATCTTGTCTACCTGCTCCGGGTTTGCCAGGACTTTTTCAGTGACGGGCACTTTCCGTTTATCATCAGCATAGGGTAAGAAGACAAGATGGAAGCCTGAGGAAGGGAGATACGTTTTCTGAGATTTGACTTAACAAAAAGTTTCAGTGATTGAGTTGTTTGTCTCTCTGCTCCAAATTCACCCTTCCATGTCCTGTGATGCTGGGGATGAGACCCTGCAAACCCCATTTCTCCTTTACTGGCTGATTTTTGCTACCATCTGCCTAGCAGACTCCCTCCAGAGGGCGACCCCAAGGCAGGAATGCTCCTTCTCATATACTTCCTGTTCCTGTCACTATTGCCCCAGCTGCAGCTCTTCACTGGCAGTGGCAGTTGGTTCCACTTCTAGCTTTTGTGATCCACCCCGAGCCGGCTGAACAGTGTCCTGTCCCTGGGGGGCTCAGTCCCAGCTCCATCAGACCCTCCTTGGAGCTCCCAGCTTTGTTCCCCCACCCTCTACCACATGCTGAAAGGGAAGAGGTGAGGGTTATCAGGCTGATCTTGTTCCAGTTATTGGCTGGTTCTACGAACACTGAAAATCTAGATACTGGAACCAACGGCCGCAGGCAGCACTGAGCAAGAAGAGGAAGGAAGGTACAAGTCCCTTCGCTTTCCTCTGCCCTGCAGTCTCCCTCTAGCACCCATTCTTGACAGAGTCTCACCCAGAGCCAGCTGGCAAAGGAGAAACTGGGTTTCGAGAGTCTCAGCCTAAGGCAGCACAGACATTAAGGGGTGAATTTGGAGCTAAGAGAAAATAGCTTAATAACTGACACACAAAGCTATTCCTGAGCATTCTGATGACCAGGGTTAAAAATATAATATGTTCAAAGAGTTACTTTATAAAGTGAATATTTATTAGCATGGGTAAAGAAGGAAGACGACCATCTCTTGGCTACTCTGTGCCAGGCACTTATATTTTATTAACTTGTTTCAAATGTGAAATAGCCTTGAGAGAAAGGTGTTCCAGAATGCTCATCTTTGCGGATAAGGAACATAAATGGAAAGGTTAAATTATTTGCCCAAGTTGGCCAGTTAACAAGTGGTAGAGATGGGCCTGAAACAAAAGAAAATAAGCTTTCAGCACATAGCATAAGATAAAGTCAAGACTGACTTTAAAATCCACGGTGTTTCCACTATACCTCACTGCCTTGGTGTATACAGGAGAAACCAAACATTAACCATTACAAACGCTTTAAGTAAAGAAAAGTGTCAGTGGAAAGTCCCCATGAACCTGTGTCAGTAACCTGCAAACAGTCCCTATGCAGTCAACTCTCACCCATGGCCGCAGAGCTGCCTTGAACAGTTGTGCATGCTGTGCACTGCACAACTGTATTTGGCAGCCTTGTGCATCAAATTCACCTGTGAAATCTTAAAAACACATACTTCCCAGGACCCATTTCTGGAGACTCTGGTACAGTGGATCTGATCTGGAATCCCATGTGTAAATCCAGAGCCTGAGCAAGGTTCAGAAGCACTGAAAATATCTCTTCCACATACCTGGGGGAGACACCTGAAATTTCTGGTCATCCAGCTCCTCTTCCTGTGGCATCAAGGCCACAAAATGAGGGGGAATGTTCTGGCGGGGGGTGTATCTGCACACTGCCACGACCTGCTTCTCCAGACACTTGGTGAGTAGAGCATTGAACAGGGTGGAGCTTCCTAAAAAAGAAACATCCCAGGGGCCTACATCGTAAGGTGTCTCCAGCATTCTGTCCTCTTAGCCCGTGTTATAAGCCTACAATTTCTCTTCCATTTTCTTAAAAGGGCTTATGATACTTCAATAGGTAAGGGGTGATGGGCCTAGAGCTGAGGGGAAAGTGGGGGCAGCAGAGGCATACCAAGGAAGAGAAAGGAAAGGAGTAAGAGACTGGATGCCTCAACCACTCCATTCGGTAGTGTGAATTATTAATGTCAGTTCACTTTTCCTATCCTACGGCTAATGACATAAGCCCCAGTTGCTAATGAAAACCAATTAGGTCAAATCCAGGGGGTTCATTAGCTATAGCACAGAGGACTGTCGGTCTGGACAGCAGAAAGAAACACAATGGCCGAGTTCATGTCATCTTTAATTGCCAACACTAGGGAAGAAGTTTGTTGTTCAAATTCTATCTATCTGATGCCTCAAAGAAAGAATTCCATAGGAAGTAAGTTTTAAAAACACAAATTCCATATGCCCTCCTGGATATTCACAATGCATATCAGCATATTATAGGTCCTAAAGAAATCTCAGCTTTGTTTAATCCCACGTTTCCAAAATGTATTTGATCATGAAACACTTTCAAAATGCCCCAGTAACACACCCTACAGTTTCCAAGCAGCTCATTCAGGAAATGCTGCTCAGTCCGTCGTCTTCTGAGCTCCTCACTCACTTGGTCTGTGCCACTTACCATTAACCAGGGACTCCTCGGGGTACACAAACAGGGAGGGCCTCAGGAAATGGTGCTTCTTCAACATGATCAAGGGCTTGAAGCCAATGAGAATCAAACCCGGGTCATCAAACCGTTTTAGCTGTTCCGTTTCCTCTTTCTCGAGTACAATCTGGCGATTCCCATATATCTAAAGGCAGGGGACAAGGAGGTCCACATAGAGATACCACTAGCAAGTGACACTAGCAAGTCAAAACCAGCCTTCTAAGGAGAAGGAAGATGGCTCACCAGGGGTATCTTCCTTTACCACGGAAATTAACTTTTACTGAGTGCCTGGCAGGCACTTTATCACTTTACATTTGTCACTCACCGTATCTTCTATGACAATCCTAGGTGGTAGATGTTAATTAAAACTGTTTTACAGATGAGTGAACCTTGGGGCTCCGTGGCTGGTAACTTGCTCCAGGTTATACAACTGAATTGGGCTTCAGACCCAGATGTGTCTGGTGCCCAAGGCCACACATGTACTCCTTCCCTCACTTAACATGACAAGCGCTCAGCAGCATCCCTGACACACAAAGGATGCGCAAACCATACCTATGTATTGAAAGGACCTGTGTCAGGTAGCGTGTTGGGTCTCAGTTAGTGTGGGAGGTAGATATACACACAAAGTAACACTTCCGGACTTTGATGTTTACATTTTGATCCTAGATATGTGATTAATAACAGCACTTAGTAACAGTCCAATTTGAGTTTTCTGAACAAAAACAGAGCCCTCGAGGTTTTTTTTTCTTTTCTTTCTTTTTCTTTTTTTTTTAGGCACATTGGATCAAAAAAGAAACTCAATGACTAAAAGAGTTACTTCCTATGAATAAGCCAACAAGGAAAACGAATTACTTCCAAAATGAAAAAGGAAATTTCTTGTTCTCTCCTTCAGAAAGCAGGGCAAAATACTTTGGCTTTGAAATTTGTGCTCCAAAAAACATCTTCGTAGGTAGAATCAAAATAATGTCTAATTTTAGCCACTTAGTGGAAATATCTAGATGTCAGATTCTCTCCCACATTTTGCAGAATCAAAAAGGAAGGATGATTCATTTGATTTTCATTTTAGATATCAAATCCTCCCACAGATTGAACAAAGATGAGAAGATGAAGAAAGATAATTGTTCTGCATTCTAAGTTTGTCTTTTAGATTAAGAAAGGCATACGGGAGCGCATGTGTCCTGGAAAAACACACTTAAACTAAATAAAAGTTAAAAAAAAAAAAAAACAACGAAAGGCATACATGTATCATTTCAAAGCACAGAAAAAATTTGGTGTGTGTGCCCCCCAAAAAAAACTCTCCCTAAAAAAAAACCTGTGAATTTCACACTTCACACACTGTTCCCTAGTTCACTATAAAGCAATTTCTGCTATTGTACCTGCGTAAGGAATTTCACTGTAATTAGCATGTGCTGAGTGACCAAGTTTTCACTGACATCTCTTTCAAACGCTGACTCTAACTTTCTAGCTCTCAAGGTATCACTGATCTACTTGATGTAGCCCTAAAGGGTAATGACTAGGTGTTTTAGCAGCTTGGCTAGAAAGATACGCACACGAAAGTTATTTAACTGGTGAGGCTGATCAGTGTGTCCCCTCCCTGTTCACTCTGCAATGGGACAAAATTCAGTAAGAAGGCAGGCCTACCTGAGATCTCTTGGTGTCGCTAGGCAGAAGCAAGCTGCCTGTGTTTACACTAAATGTCCGGGTCTTGGTTTTCACTGGTTCGTTTGTTTCCCGATAAAGCCTGATTGGAGGAGGTCTGAGAGCCTTCTGGACCATGTTATAAATGCCGACAGTGAGTGCTATGTCTTTGTTGAGCTTAAGCTTCAACCTAGAGGAGAGAAAAATTTAAAAAGCATAGACTGAAGGATTATACTTTCCTATCTAAAATTCCTTCATGGCACCCAAGCCTTGTTTTATTCTGATAATCCTAAACAAGCTCTTAGAATATAAATATAACACATTTTAGTAACGCAGTAGAGTTTGCTGTAATACCATCTCAGAGTCTATACCACAAAAATTAGTTTCAGGATATATTAACTTTTTAAAATAATGATAAAGAATGCACTATAAAATGATTATTTTTATCGAGCCCAGCACTATACCAACCCCTTTCCAGCTTTTCTCATTGAATCGTCATAATAACCCTGTAAGTACTGTATTAATCATGTTATTTCCGCTTGTCTAGTATCCCTCCCCCCCTTTTTAACAATGAAACCCCAATTTTTCTTTGAGAACCACCCTTCCTCCACTGGAGCTTTGGGGGATGTTAATTCAGGTGCCATGCCCTGCCCTGGCCAAGCGATGGGCTCCCTGACCCAGGCTCCAGCCATCACACCTATTCTCCTGAGTCTGGGTCTTAAGCAGTGACCAAAGAAGGATCTTGTCAGAGGGGATGCTTTCTGACAGTGGCACTCCAAAGACACTGTCATTAGTTCTTGCTATCCAGATTCCTGGTGCGACCCTCCTTCTTTTACTACCCACCCTATTCAGGATTTTGTTTGAATATGCTGAAATTAGTCAAGAGACACCCAAAAACCTTATTATTGTTCTTCTTACAAATGAAAACATTGAGGCTCAGAGATGTTATCTAACTTGTTTAAGGGCAGGTAACTAATAAAAACTGGTGTTCAGACTCTGGTATCTGATTCAAAGCTCACGTACATTTCCATTATGACATACTGCTCCAGAATATTTACACCAACATCTTAAGGTGCAATAGGACCTCTAAAAAATGTGTTCCATAATAATGACAATGTGCAAAATATTTACAATATGATATTGTGGGGGGAAAAAGCACAACACAAAAATAACTCATTTACACATTCTTTTCAAGCACATGTGGAACATTCTCTAGGATACACCATATGCTGGACCACAAAACCAAAGTCTAAATACATCCACGGGGCAGCCGGATGGCTCAGTTGGTTAGAGCGCGAGCCCTCAACAACAAGGTTGCCGGTTCAATTCCCTCACGGGATGGTGGGCTGTGCCCCCTGCAACTAGATTGAAAACGGCAACTGGACATGGAGATGAGCTGCGCCCTACAACTACAGTGAAGGACAATGTCCTTGAGCTGATGGGCCCTGGAGAAACACACTGTTCCCCAATAAAAATTTTTAAAAAAAGTTGAAATACATCCAAAAAGATTGAAATCATACCAAGTATGTTCTTTAACCAAAATGGAGCTGCTAAGTCAGAGATCCTCAACGGAAAGAATTCTGGGAAAACTCAAATGTTTGGACATTAAGCAATACATTTCTAAATAATCCAGGAGGTCAAAGAAAAAAATCACAAGGGACAGTCAAAATTATTTTGAACTGGATGCAAGTGAAAACACAACATATCAAAAGGTATAGGATGCAGACAAAACAATGCTCAGAGGGAAATTTATAACTTTAAACACCTTTCTCAGGAAAAAAAGAAAAGTATCATATTAATAACCCAATCTTCACTGTTGTGGCATGTTCAGTAGTAAATATTGACTTTAAAGAAGAGAATGTTTTAAAAAGTTACAGCTTAGTTCAAAGGTATGCTGGTTCAAACAGCAGGAAGAACACTGTTTGGCCCTAACTGGAAACGTTGGTTCCGGGAGCAAGCATCTAATAATTCTCCAGATCAATCTGGTAACGCATGATGTGGCCCACAGGTGTAGTAGTGACAGATGGCATGACTAACACCCACCAACCACTTGGTGGCTTCCTGCTTTAAATTGTTCTGGCTTATGAGGTGTTAACTCAGTTGTCTGAAAGGCTGCTGAAGGAAAGCTGACAAGAGTGTAACCCATTAAAAAACTGCACAGTCTTTAAAAGTAATTTTTTAAAATGATTGTCCTCTAAATTGTAGCATCCTGGGGAAAAGCACTGGCCAATGTGGTCCACTCTGGCCTCGGGCTTCAAGTGACCTTGGTTCTATTTCTAACCCGAAAGAGCAAACTATTACTCCCCGACTCTGTCTTAAATGTTCACATTTATAAACTAAGGTACCTTTCGACCTTGAAATTGTCACAACTCCCAGTAAAGATGAAATGAAGGTGAAGTTACAGTATAACCTGGCATGGCTGATGTTACCTTGCCAAAGAAAATGGGGAAGCCCACCGTGCCAAACAAGGTGCTTGACATGTGTCACTTCATCTGAAATGTCTTCAAGTTAAGAGATGTTACTAATGGGGAGGTTTCAATCCACCTCAAAGGGTCGTCGTTAAAGATTAAATGAATTAATTAATATGTTCACAAAGAGCTTAGGACAGTGCCTGGCACACAATAAACCACACGATAAAATAATTCTATTATTTCGTTATAGCAAGAACAAGTGTAATAATTTTCTAGGCCTTCAGCCTAAGGCATTGTTAGTTCTCAGACAGCTGTATTATTACTCGTATCAAGGGTCCTATAACAACTCTTCCACAAAAAAACAATAGCTAACATTTATAAATAATCACTATGTGCCAAGCGCTATGCCTTGTTTATCCCATTTGGTCATCACAGCAGTCCTATGAGGAAGTATCCGTTTTGCTCCCATTTTACTGAGACTCAGAGACGTTACACGTCTTGCCTCAGGCCACACAGCAGAGGCCCAGGACTAGAATTCAAGTAGTCTGACTCTGTTATGTACCCTGCCAGCCTCACCAAAATGTACAGTACATGTCCAAATTGTGGTAGTAACAACATTCCATCATTTCAGGAAGGGGGAAGAGGAGATAGGGTGCTTGTTCGAGGAACGAGAAATAGTTTCTGGGGGAAAAGGAGAGCAATGACAAAACCACCACTATAGCAGTGAGCTGGTTCCTGGTTTCCTTAAAATAATTTCATGAGTTTTTCTAAGAGAGTATCAGTAATCTCTTGAAAACTGCTCAAAAACCACCAACGGTCATACTTCCCCACATCAAGGAAACTAGTCTAAAAGGAAAGTTCTTTAGGAAGGAACACTGAGGAGCCCTTGGGATTCTAACGCCAAAACTCTCTAAAAGAAGATAATCTAACAATCTGGTTCCTCCTGGTCTCAAGTTTCTAAGAAATCAGAAATACACAAGTTTAACAACAATGACAACAACTAACTTTTATCAAGTTGTTGCTCTATGCCCAGCACTACTGGTCCCCAACCTACAGACAAGAAAACTCAATAAACTAGTGAGTGGGACACTGTTAGGCCACAATGGCTTACCCCAAGGAAGTGGGGGGCTATGTTATTTTGGAGAAATAATATCAGCTTTTTCCAGAGAAAGAGAAGCAGGTAACTTGCACTCTTCTGAAATTAAGCAAGTTTTTTGAGGAACACAGTGAAGGAGTGGAATGGCCCAGAGTTAAGTGGCCAGGGAGGTCAAAGCCATGCACTGCTTATGACCAGAGACTTATGGGCAGTGGGCCCAAACTCAGTGCCCACCGGCTGAGCACGCGCTTCTTGGTCTCCTTTGCGAGAACCTTCTTCAACAGGTCTCCAAGCTTGCTCGATTCCTCAAAGTGAATGCCTAGGTCCTCATCCTCTGCCATGCTGATGATATCTCTGTAGAATAAGGATATGTCAAAGCCCCCACGTTTCTTCAAGTGCATCAAGTCAAGGAAGATACCTGGGGCAAGGACAGACCAAACAAAGTAAGGTGAAGCAATTTTCAGTCAGACTTTTCTTCAGTTAAGCTCAAATATGCTTTTAAAAGCTCCTGAAGCACTAGATTAATATATCAGGACTTAGAGAAAAGTGGCTGAGGGAATCAGCTGCTATAATGAGTTCAGACAACTTAGTCAAATAACCACCATACATGGAGGCATTAATGTCAAGAAAAGCTTGCTCTGGTAGAGTCCTGCAGACAGATAACAGCCTGGCCATTGTCAATGGGAATGTTACACAGCTGTCTCCTCCAGCTTCACCTCTTTCTTTCACTTTACTCTGAATGGTGAAAAGCAAATGTTTGACATCAGCTACAAAAAGCCAATAAAATTAAGTGCCAATTTAAAAGACCAGGGAAAATGCCAACCTGTGTCACGGAGATCCCCAGCTTTGGTCCTGGCCCTGCTGGCTTTGGCACTGTCATCGCCATGGGGGTCATCCTCATTGGTGAACAGCATGACCCTCTTATGGCTCATCTTGAACTGGACATCACTGAAAAGGTTGGCACAGACCCACAGCACTTCACTGAGAGAGTAGTCACATCCACAGCCAATCAGGTCTTGGAAATGTTTTTGCCCCTGCTGCCCCTTAAACTGGTCAAGTTCTCGCACCCGTTTAGCACCTAATCAAAGACAGGGAGTCAAATGGGCAGAAAAGTCAGAAGAGCGTCAGCAGCCACCTTCACAAGGCTAACAGAAGGGCCTAGTGTCCCTTTCTCCCTTCAGAGCTGTTTACCCTACACAGCAAAAGTCACATCCCAGTAAGAATCCCCATGCAGGAAAGCACACTCTTAGTCAGATGTCATCTGCTTCCTTCTCCACATCCCTCTTTGCTCAGGAGAGTGACCTTCTCATGTAAGGGAAAAGTTGATCTTAGAATACTGCTGACCTGGATTATCCAACTCCTGTAAGACGTAAATATTTTTGAAATTCACTGAGTTCTTCTCCTTCTTGGTACCATAGAACACTACTGCCAAGAGATCGCGATCACTGCTGATGATCTTATTGGTGTACACACTCTTGATACACTGGAAAAAATAAAAATTCAATTACTACTTAACTCGTTACCACTAAACTTAAACTCTGTAAATGCCTGGCACATACATAGTAGATGCTCGATATATATTTGCTGAATTTGTACATGGCATTAGAATAAGGCAGGGCCTCTCTCTACCTTCAGGAAATTCATGAATCAATGAGAGTGATGGGCATACCTATTACACTGTAACAAAAAGCAGAATGTGGTTAAGTATGTAATAGAGATCTAAGCAGTCCCTACCATAAAGAAGCAGAGAAATAAAAACATCTATATACTCAGTGGGGGAAAAAGCCCAGTACTGGATGTTAGTCTCACTGATGTCACTTACTTAATTGGCTGGGTTTGGACAGGCCACGTGGTCTTTCAAGTAGCTTTATACTAAGAAACAGAATTTACATATATAAAATAATTACGTGTATAAGATTTTAAGCTAACGATAAATATATGTTACCTGAAAATAAGTCTATAACTACTAAGAGCACCTTTTGAAATAAAATTTGCTTAATTATACATTTGAAGACAACGATAGTCCAGGAAACGTCTATCTACCTATCCAAACTAATGTCAGCATCTGGTAAACCAGTGTTTCCTAAGAGTCGGTCAGTCTTGGCAGCCTATTTAATTCTGGGGACACTGACAAAATTAAGTTTCTGAATCTGCAAAGCTGAGGAATAAATCAACCATGGAGACCCACTCCACATCCTGCCTGAGCCTCTAACCGCCTTCCCCAAAGCAACTCTCTGGTTAAATGCATAGTATGTCTAGTCATTGACAATTAATCTGCACGGCAAGTAGTCCTTTCTATAAATATTTTAATAGACTCTTTGAGCAATCTACCAAAATTTGGTGAGGGCTTCTTAGGTTCTAAGAATTAAAAATACAAAAACAAACGTAACTCAAAGGGGATTTTAGGAAACGTTTTTTATTGTTTATCAAATACATTATGCTCATCTGTGAAGGTCTCATTTCCTCGCTACATAATATCTCTATTTTCTTCTAGGTTCTTTTGCCATCAAGGGCTCCACGATGGGAGTGGCCGGTTAGCTCAGTTGGTTGGTTAGATCATGGTGCTAATTAAAACTAAGGTTGCTGGTTCGATCCCCGCATGGGCCTCTGTGAGCTGCGCGCTCCTTAAAAAAAAGGGGTTCCACGAACCCTTTGAAACTACGTGTAAAACTGTGAGTATATCTTTTTGGGGAGAGGGTACAAAACTGTCATCACATTTTAAAGAGAGGCCCATGGTCCAAAAAAGGTTAAAGCAGTACTCCGTCAAGAGTGATCTCCAAAGCAGCAACATCAGTGTCACCTGGGAACTTGCTAGAAATACAAATTCTTGTTCCCAACTCTATACCTCCGGAATCTTGGGTAAACCCTGTAGTCTGTGTTAATAAGCCCTGCTGGTGATTCTGACGACGGATAAAGTTTGAACACTCCTGCTTTAAAGTTAAGGACTGTTTTTATCAGTTGTTTTTAGATGCAAGATATTCTTTTGTTTGTTTGTTTAAACAAGGAAGAGATTTATTTGTGTCTCCCAAAGAAGTCCAGATGCAGACCGTCCAGGACAGGTATGGTGGTTCCATGGTCATCACAGCTCCCAGCTTCTTCTGTGTTCCACCCTAAAGATCGTCTCCTGGTCCAAGATGGCTCCTGGAGATCCAGTCATCATGTCCACATTTCAGACAAGCAAAAGCCAGATGAGAGTCTGGAGAAGCATAAAGCATGAGCCTCCCAAAAGAGTCAGCTCATTTAAGGAACTTTCCTGGAAGCGCCACCAAATGGCTTCTGCTTGTAACCCTTAGCAACCCTTAACAAACACTGTCCAAAGACGAATTGTCCATTCTATGCCTTCTCTTTTGTCTGGTCACTCAGAAATATAATGTTATCAGCTATGATTGTTGTTGCTTGTCGCCTCACATTATTTTCATCCGTGTATTCACCATAGTCTACTTTTCCTTCCACATAAATTCGAGACTCCTTTTTCACATACTGATATGTTACATCTCTGAGGCCTGGTCGGAATACTGAAATTCTGTGCCATGTTGTCTTTGGACTGACATCACCCATCTGGTATGCTTCATTGTCTCCGGATTTCCACATCTCATTTGTTGCTAGAGAAAATATTGTGATTGGGTTTTTCCCTTCCACCTCATGACAGGGTCCTGACCCACTTGCCCAAGTAACTGCACACGATTCAGGGCTCTTTTGAGAACCAAGCTGCTAGCTACTTCAGACTCATGTCTTACGAACTGATGGAGCACCTGGAATACAGGTCTTCGAAACATGGCTTCTATTTTGGTTTTCCTGCAATTTAATCTTTAGTCTTTTCCTGACGTTCTAGCCCAGATGCAAGATATTCTGATTTGCCAATTGCAAGAACTGTTTGTGTACAAATTAGAACATGAGAAGCTTCTGTCTTGCCTCCACCAACCTGTATTCTCTATGGATTATCTATTCTATATTTCATATAAATGTAATCATATAATATATGACCATTTGTCTTGCTTCTTTCACTTAATACAATGTTTTCGGAGCTCATTCACCTGTAGCATGTATCAGTACTTCATTCTTTTCTATGGCTGAGTAATAGTCCCAGTATATGTATAAACATTTTGTTTTTGCATTCAAAATGTTTTGAAATGAGACAGAGGTGGTGGTTGCACAACATTGTGAATGACTAAATATCTTCGAATTGTACACTTTAAAATGGTTAATTTCATGTTATGTGAATTACACCTTAATTTAAAAAACAAAACTATTTAATCTTCACAACAACTTGATGAGGAAGATATTGTAATTTTCTCCATTTCACAGATGAAAAAATAGAATGGACTTGTTCTCCAAAACTGCTACTCTTTTTCAGCTGCAAGTATAGGTAGCCATCCTGGGAGGCTAACCACCATTTATCATTCACACACAAAATTTTCAAAATTTGTAAGTGGTATTAATACTTTGGGCTTTGTTTGTTTGTTTAATAAAAGGGTAGTCTTACCTGGATACTCATGTCAAAAGGAGTCAATTCATCTTCATCCTGAGATTTAAACATGGCACTAGAAGCATCAACCAAAAAAATCAAACTATCTCTTCCTGAATATTTATATTCTCCTACGGGGGAAGAAAATGGAAGGAAATGTTTGCCTTTGTGGTCACATTTAACATGTTTATTATTCAAATAAAACAAGTAGAGAAAAGCCCAGTAAGCAAAAGTATAACCTGAGGAATTATTATAAGATAAACACCCTTAAACCCACCACCCACAACAGGAAATTGAATCTTACCAGTCACCCCAGAAGCCCTCTCCACGTCCCCTCCCAATTACAACGTGCACCCTCCTCCCAAGAGTAACCACTATCCTGGCTTTCAGTAATCATTTCCTTATTTTTCCTGTTTTATCATCCAAGTAAACATTCCTAAACATGAGTTTTGAGTTTTAAAAAAGTGTTTTTGAAGCCTCTTAATCGATAGGTACCCCCTCCATCTTTTGTCTCTTATAACTTATTTGGTGAAGAATCAGGATGTTGTGCCATATATAGTCTGCCACTTTCTGGGCTTTGCTGACAGCATTCTTTTGCTGTGCCTCTTATTTCTCTTTATTTGTCCTTTGTGTTACTGTGTTGGCTGAACACATAACATAGTCCTCTGTCTTTCCTACTAACAACTTAGAGAGGCTTCATCAGATTTGGGTTTTCTTTTTTCTTTTTCTGGCATAATTACATCACGGGTGATGTATTTCTCATAAAAAGGCACATGCTGTATGGTTGTCTCCCTTTTTGACACTGCTGCTTAATACAATAATTACCCGTTTTTTATAAAACAATATGACAATATGTGTTAAGAGCCTTAAACAAAATTCTACCTTGGCCCAGGGAATTCTACCTCTCAAAATAAGATATGGAAAACACTTAGGGAAAATTTTTCACAATGTTGTTTATTAAAGTAAGAAATTGAAAAGAATTAAAATGTCCTCCAGGAGGTAGAATGAATAAACTGTAGTACATTTCAAATGAGTTATAAAGACTACGTATATGTAGTAACATGGAAAGATGTATCTCTGATAAAGGAAAAAGGCAGAACACAAAATTATGTATATATGTTTAAAATTCTTTTTGGAAGACTGGTGTAAATTAAAATTTAAAAATGTGTATGTACTATGATTACAACTATATAAAAAAAATCAGATACAAAGAAAATCAAATATATGTAGTTAGGAAATATGCACAATGAAAGATATATGAAAGGAATATGCAAAACGCCAAAAATGCTGGTAGTAGTTGTGTTAGGGTGGCAAATTATATAGATTATTTTTTACATCTCCTATATATTTCTCAATTTTAATAAAAACTCTTAAAATTTTTCTACCCAGGACTTAAATTAACCAGTATGTAGATGACATGTGCCTCTTATTTCTCTTTCTTTGTCCTATGTGTTACTGTGTTGGCTGAACACATACTCCCAAACCTGGAGGGTATGACACTTGTAACTGTGTTGCTAATGTTTACTCTTTGGTTGTTGCAGTTATTGTAGGGTGAAGGCATCTTTATACTGAGGTCCTAGAATGAGTAAAACTACTTTCCTGGGTGAGGAAGGGTATTACCTGAGCTATCTAAGGTGACAAAAGATACCACTGTTCAGGGTCACTCACGGGGGCTCAACAGATGTCAATCTACCAGTGCCCAGCAAAAGTTTAAGGTTGGGAATGTCCCACAGACTAGGGTAGGTCAATGAATAAAATAGCCTAGGGTAGCTCTGCAAAGTTCAAAGGGAGAAAAGTGTCTGAGAGCCTGTGGGGAGAGAAGGGTAGGCCACTAGACAGCAAAAGACAACCAGCAGAGATAGGCAGAGAAGGTGTTTCTTCCACACACAGAGCAGTACATGTCAAAGTCACCTACCACCTCCTTCAAGGCTCTCCTCTTCTTCTTCTTCTTCATCGTCCTCGTTTTTGTAATAAGACTCCCATCCTGACATATTGGCTACTGCTCTCTAGGTGAAAGAAAGTTAATAAGATTGGTAACAAGCAAATTTAAACCTAAAAATACCGACCCCTAAGTTCCTCTGAGATCTGTCCTAAGGGCTCCAGGTTACTCATGAGGAATGTGGATGCTGGATCCTACTGCCTCGGGAGCTCTCGGTAATTGAGATGCACAAGTAAATGGGCACGGGGATCATTCCAGCAGCCTCACTTTACCTATCCCGTAAAGATGCTTCAGGGCCTGTAGTGGGCCCAGCGTGGCCGCTTTGATCGATGTGGAGGTCCCGTTCCACCTCCGGCACCATCTGGACTTGAGAGATTCTCGCTCCAGGGTACTCCGTCCTCTAGCGGACCCATTTGCCCTCATCCGGGCCCTAAATCTCCCCCAAATACCAGCCATGCCCGGGGGGCGGTCTCAAACGCAGGCGGGCCTCCGAGGCCGGGAGCCGCCTGCCCCAGGAGGAAGGAACGGGGAACAGATGCTGTCCCTCGGCTCAGCACACTTCGGACTGATGCTGCCCTGCGGCGAGGCTAGGGGGGCGCGCAAGACAGTGGGCGAAGCAGGACCAGGTCTGTCACGGCCGGTCCACAACACACACAGACGGTTGCCACGTACCTGGAGCGCAGGGAAGATCAATTTGGACAGAAGGCGGAGCGCCAATGCACGCGCGGGCTCCAGTTCTCGCTCCCAATCAATGCCCCTTACGTCACCACGCAGCGTACGCACTTTTTCTGTCCAGCCGCCACGCCCACTCCCACAACCTGCTTTCTATACTCGTCCCTAACACCACCCAGTCCGCAAAAGCTCCGCCCCCTCCAACGAAAAAAGCCCGCCCCTTGCCGCCAGTCCGGACTGTACGTACAAGCGCGAGAGTGCGTCCCCGCCCCCGCCCTCTCTTCCGCGAGGTCCCTGCTGGTGCCGGCTCTGTCACCTCACTGTAGTCGTTGCCCGTGGCGGGCGCGGGGGCGCGAGCAGCGCAGGGCGGCCTCTCCCCCGCCCCTCAGGCCGGGCCCGGGCTCGGTTCCCCCCCGCCCCGCTCCCTCCGCTCCCCACCCCCGTCGGGTACGGGAGTCCAAGCCACTGCTGGTGCCAAAGGGACTTCGTGGCCGCAGCCGCCACGGGTCCTAATGGAGTCGCCGAATCTCTATCCGGTGAAGCTGTACGTGTACGACCTGTCCAAGGGCCTGGCCCGGCGGCTCAGCCCCATCATGCTGGGTGAGGGGGCTGGGAGAGGGCGGGAAGGAAGGCCGGAGCCGGGCGAGAAGGTGCCGGGTCGGCCAGCCGAAGTGGGGAGGCCTGGAGCGCGGCGCAGGGAGGAGACGCGGGGCCGGAGATGGAGAAAAATCCAAGTAAAGAAGGGAGGGGTCTGTGGCTTGGGGCCCCTAACCCCAACTTCCCCATCTTCGTGTCTGAATCAAGGGAGAAGGGATGGAAAGGAATCACGCCTCTCCTAGCCCTTCAGAGCCCCTTTATTGGGGGGGTGGGGTTAAGCCGGCGCTGGATCCGGGCGGGTTCCCTGCCTCGCTCGGGGACCCCTCTACGCTCCTTCCTCCGCGCGGTGTAGGGGATCCGAGGATGCCTGCCAGGTGGTGCCCCTCGTGGTGAAAGGGACACTGCAGAAGAGATTCTCGGGTGGCCCTCGAAGAGCCTTCCCCCTGTGCCAAAAGGAAACTCTTTCTGCAGTCTCTGGGCTAGGTGGGAAGGGAAAGCCAGAGCTGCACAGGAGCCCAGCCATAGCCCCAGGTAGAGATGAAGTCAGGTCGACTGGAGCCGGTACTCGGGAATTCACGAAGTTCGGCCTGACAATGCGGTCTTCTCAGCAGTTTCTAAGTTAATTAATTGCTTTTGCCCCGATTCGTAAGAAAGCGATTCTGGGGGAGGATTAGTAAGGGAAGTATTTCCGTTATGCTCCATTAAACTGCTTAACTTCCAGGAGAGAAAAATCAGTGTAGATCAAACCTCATTATAACCCAAATACCAAAATGTCTTGTGTAAGATAGAAATTGTCAAGTTTGTGCTTTCAGGTGATACTGGACAGGAAAGGATTCCAGGAATTGAAAATTAAACAGCTTTGGCAACATCCATTTAAATGAACTGGTTTTTCCTGGCTTATTGGAGACATTAGAGAATGTTTTAGTTCATGTCGGTAAGACAAGAGGTCAAGTAAGCAAGGCTACTTTTGAGGGCTTTTCAATATCCTTGAGTTTCTAATGTGCCATAGTGAGTTGAACTTAATCTCTTAACCCTGGGCCAGTGAGTGGTTCCTGTATTCAGCTTCACATCAGAACCACCGAGGGTGCTTCTGAAAAATACAGAGATAGACAAACAAAAACTCGTAGACACTGACAACAATATAGTAGTTACCAGAGGGAAAGGGAGGTGGCGGGAGGTAGAAAACGGTAAAGCGGGTCAAATACTATATGGTGACCTAAGGAGATTTGACTTTGGGTGGTGAACACATAGTGCAGTATACAGATGATGTGTTACAGAATTGTACACTTGAAACTTATAAAATTTTATTAACCAATGTCACCCCAATAAATTGAATAAAATTTTAAAAAGAAAAATACAGAGATACCTTCATTCTCAACATATATTATTAAGTGGGAATAAAAAATACAAAATTAGAACAGTTCTTTAAATGTGCAAGTGTGTGTTTAAAGCAAAGAATGTGTACGTATTGCTTAGGCAAAATAATTACCTGGAAGAATACATAAGTTGGTAACAGTGGTAACTTACGGAAAAGGCAACTTGAAGCCAGAGACAGGAATGGAAGGGAGACCTTGCTATAACTTTTTTGTACCTTTTGAATTGTGTACTGCATACATATGTTATCTATTCAAAATAAGCAAAAGTTTTAAATATATGGATTCTATAGCCTCATTAAACAAGTACTAAATAAGATCTGGAGTTTTGATCCAAAAATCTGTATTTTTGAAAAGCTCCTCAGATAATTCTTACGTAGCCAATCCATTGTTGGACAGAAGGTTGCGCCTAGATTGTTAAAATGAGTAAGGCGAATCTGAAAGTAAAACTTACAAAGTCACTGTTTGGAGAATGTGCTAGTTACTAATAGATTACATCAGTCCAGTTCTAACTAAACATCTTAGAATGGAGCCATTTGGTTAGTTTGATGTTAGTGAGGTTTTAGATATTTCCTAGACCCCAAAATAAAAGCCTCCCCCTTTACACTGGATTTTTTTTTTCTGTTACCTAATAGTTATTGATTTTAGCTGATGGAGGCCTTAGGAGTCATTGCTTTATGATTCATTCAGCAGATAATTTATTGAGTGCCTACTGTGTGCTGTCCATGTGTTAAACTTAACTGAGGATGATATAATGAACAAAAAGATGGTCTGTGCCACCAGAGAGCTATTTAGCAGGGAAGACATTAAAAATAAATAAGCAAATAAAATAATTACAAATGGTGATAAGCCATTTATCACTGGGCTGTGCAGGAAGCAAACTGGGTACTGAGACAGAAAATGACAAGACCTACTTTCAACCAGGCGTATCAGGAGTAGTGACATTTAAGTTAGGAATTTAAAGAACTGTTCTAATGTTGTATTTTCTATTCCCATTTAATAATGGGAAGAAGTAGCAAAATTTAATTCTCTCTTCTCTCTCCCATAGTGCTTCTATGCCTTTTGCAAAAGTAATGAAGAAAGAGTTACCAAAGCTAATAGTCATTATTTTCTAGAGTTGAAAACTGATGGAAAATGGGCATTGCCTTACTGGGTCATCCATCCCATGCAGACATCACTAACCTTAAAGTTGAGTATGTCCCAGTTCTCTAAATAGCTGTATATTGATTTCTCACTCCTAAATATATTTGAAACTTTAAAAAATCGATTTGTTTCCTGGTTTTTGTGTTGACTTGTATGAGCTTATTAATAGCCAGCATTTATTGAGAGCTTATCATGTGCCAGATCCTTTTTTTCTGAGTACTTTGCCTGTGTCATAATCCTCACCACAATTTTGTGAGACAGATCCTGTTATTACGTTCAGTTTTCAGTTGAGGCAGAACTGGGTTATGAACACAGGCAGTCTGACTTCCAGAGCACATGCTCTCAGTCATTTTGCTCTACCACCTCTACTGGGTGAATGTTTTCCCTTATAATTCATGCAGGTAGGTACCTTGTTCATATTTGTAAAGGCGTCTTTGGCCAAGTGTTTCAAGTTTGGATGAGATAAAAATCTGGACTCAATATGTGTGCGTAGGTGCTATTCATAATCATAGACTTATGATCATCCCCCTTAGCTTTCATTTTCCCAATGACCTCATCAGCAGTACTCTCTTACTCTTATTGGGACAGTTCCTTGTGATAAGATCCCATCTAACTCTGTTACAGTCGTTACTGAACTAGATAAAGCCCAGTGTAATTCCCTTCTCTCCCAGAACAATGTAGATGCCACAGTATTACCCTGACCAGTTTTCAGGCTCCTAGAATGTTTCCCATGAAGATATTCCTGTTCCATAGTCCTTCATTCACCATGAAAATGGTCCCCAAACTATCCTGAGTGTTCTAATCCAGCAGACAGTCTGATTGTACCATTTTTTTTTTAGTCACCATTTGCCTAAGATAATTAGCTATTATAATTGTCCTTCAGTTCCTTCACTTCATAATATTGGCTGCTCTTTAAATTTCTTGACCTCTTTCTATGCTGAAGTACATAGAGATAAATGCAGAGGGCTTGGGTTTGTTCTTTTTTAATTATAGTAAGGGGTACTTTATATTTATTGATTGTGTTCTGATCTTGTTATTTGTAAATGCACATATCCTGAGATCACATTTATTTTTCTGTACAAGCCTATCTCAAAATTATTTTCAGGTTTAATGACTTAGGGATATGGGGATGGGGAGTACACACACACACACACACACACACACACACACAGTGCCAAAAAATGTATACACATAATAAGAAAGGAAAAAACTATTAAAATTGTTAATACTCAATAGACACGGATAACAAACAATGAATACAAGTCACGTTTGACTTCTGCAATTACCACAGATGCTCAAAGTGGTCACCATCAGTGTTCAGACACTTCTGATTACAGAGAACTACTGCTTGAGCAACATTGACCGAAATTCCCACTTGTAGACATTTTTTTTGGCAACCCTGGTTTGTGAGTATGTATAATATACATATGGATGAATATTTTAAATTTTACTCTATGGGCCGGCCCGGTGGCTCAGGTGGTTAGAGCTCCATGCTCCTATCTCCGAAGGCTGCCGGTTCGATTCCCACATGGGCCAGTAGGCTCTCAACCACAAGGTTGCCAGTTCAATTCCTCAAGTCCTGCAAGGGATGGTGGGCTCCACCCCCTGCAACTAAGATTGAACATGGCACCTTGAGCTGAGCTGCCTCCTGGATGGCTCAGTGGGTTGGAGCGTATCCTGTCACCCACAAGGTTGCCAGTTCAATTCCTCGACTCCCGCAAGGGATGGTGGGCAGCGCCCCCTGCAACTAAGATTGAACACGGCACCTTAAATTGAACAGGGCACCTTGAGCTGAGCTGCCGCTGAGCTCCCCGATGGCTCAGTTGGTTGGAGTGTGTCCTCTCAACCACAAGGTTGCCAGTTCAATTTCTCGACTCCCGCAAGGGATGGTGGGCTGCTCCCCCTACAACTAGCAACAGCAACTGACCCTAGAGCTGAGCTGAGCCTCCACAACTAAGATTGAAAGGACAACAACTTGACTTGGAAAAAAGTCCTGGAAGTACACACTGTTCCCCAATAAAGTCCTATTCCCCTTCCCCAATAAAATCTTTAAAAAAAAAAAAAAAAAGAAAATTTTACTCTATGCTCATTTCTTCACTTTATAGTACAAGTAAGTAATGAAATGAAAGACATAAACTCTGTCCTTCAGGAATTCATTGCACTAAAAATAATGTATGTGTACACATGCACCAGCATAAAAGAAATTGTGATTAGATGCAAAAATGAGTGAGTGGTGAGACAATTATTTTAGACCTTGAAAGAAGGGAGAGACCTTTGTGGCCTGAATGTATCAGAAAGACTTGAGTGAGAACCTTGAGCTCTTGAAGGGTAGGAACTCGGTCTCATTCCTCTGTGTGTCCCCAGTAGCCACTCAGAGCTGGTGCTCAGTAAACACTGATTATAGAGATGATTGAGACGTGATCTCAAGCTTGAAGATGAAGCAGAATTTATTGGAATCTGAGGGGTTTTTTTTCAATATTTTAATGCCATCTATTGTGCTTTGTTTTAGATTTTCATTGTTCATTGTGTGAACTGTGTTATATATCCATCTAAGGAATTAATTTAGTGATCATGCATTTTCTTTATGGTAAAATGAAAACTGATGTGGCTTACAAAGCCCTTTGTGATCCTGCTCCTGCTTTTCTCTCTACTGTCACCTGTCTCTACATACGGAACACACTGACGTGAGCCCTTCTCAACTGGGTTCCACACGAGAATTAAGCCCTGGGGAAAATGATCTGAATGACTATTTCTCATCCTCTCAAAAGCTACCACGGGGCATTAGGGCTTGATTCTCCTGCAGAACCCCAATGGAGAAGGCCTGCTGTATACCCTGACAGGTCTGAATCCAGTCGGTTCTTTTTTACCTCTAGGCTTTTCAAAGGCTGTGCCCCCTGCCATCTCTCCACATCTCGTGGCCTGGCGAACTTCCACTCAGGTCTCAACTAAAATGTCACTTCCTCCAGGAAACTTTCCCTGACCCCCACCCACCAAATCTGGGTCATGTGTCCCTATTATGTGCTGATAACATCCTGTACTCTCCTTTAATAGCATTCATCATTCTATTTTATAATTGTTTGTTTTCCCTTCTATGTCCACACTAACCCCAACTGGACTGGAATTGCCAATGGGGACAAGAACTCTCAATTGTATCCTCAGAGTCTAGCACAGTGCTTGACCTTCAGTAAACACAAGCTGGTGAGTGGTAGGGTGTTGCACACGTACCTCAAAGCATTCCTATAAGGCCTGACTAATAAAAACAAGCAGTGATCAAGAGGGAGCCCTCTTAGTACTGAGGGAAAGAACTCACAAATCAGTTATATACTAGGAAGGAATCTTATACGAGCTCTAAGGAATCCTAGTACAAGAGTGCTAAATAGTTTTTTGTTTTTAAATCCTGTCAATTTTTATGGTCAAATGTTTTTGTTTGTGGAATGTTGGAGAACAGTGTCTCCAGGGCCCATCAGCTCCAAGTCGTTGTCCTTCAATCAAGTTCTGGAGGGCATAGCTCAGCTCCAAGTCCAGTTACCATTCTCAATCTTAGTTGCAGGGAGCACAGCCCACCATCCCACGTGGGTATTGAACCGGCAACCTTGTTGTTGAGAGTTCAGGCTCTAACCAACTGAGCCATTCGGCCACCCCTCCAGAAGCTCAGCGGTAGCTCGTTGTCTTCAGTGTAGTTGTGGAGGGTGCAGCTCATTGGCCCATGTGGGAATCTTTTTTTTTTTTCATGATAAGCTTTCTCAAGCTCCCAGCCAATAGGATTTTTTTTTTCAATATTGGCACAGACATCCACTAATGTTACAAATGTTTCCTTTTACCTTTTCCCACCTAGATTCGGTATTTATCCAGTGATCCCAGAGAGGAATAAGTGATTTTTTAAGTTAACATTAACTTCTTCACATTGCTGGTTATCTGGCAAATGACCAAGCCAACCAGCAGATTAAAAAACCACTGCCAGTTAAAAACTCCTTATCGCTGGGGAGTGAATCTGTGAGGTTATGTTTGATTTATACCATCAAGCTAATTAGTGGCTGCCTGCACAGAGGCCCTGCCCCTGGAGCTCCATCACCATCATCCACTTTATGCTTATTAAACAGTTATTTAGCGCCAGCAGTATACCAGCTGCTAATCTGGAGCACATCTTACAATAAGCAAGTATGTCCTTGTGCACAAGCTCCATCCGTCTTAATTGATGAGTAGATGGAGTATTTTCTCCTCTTTACTCTCACAATCAGTGGAATGCTAACTAATGCAGATCTCACTGTACAATCTTTGATATTCATGATTGCAAAAAACACCAAAACAGGGCAGAGATCCATGTCTTCTATTGGTTTTCATGTGCATACTTCATAGACTTCAAAATCAATGCACTGGATGTGCCAACAAATTTGGAGATATGCAGCCGTCTGACCCACCTGGGTCTCCAGCTTACTAGTGGGAAAATAATCTGCTTCTGTGGTATGCTAATATCCACTGAGCTTAATTCATTGTCCCAAAATGGCCTTGAGCCCTAAGTCAATCTCAAACCACCACCTCTTCCTCATCTACTCCCACCACATTCTAAAAAAACTGAAAGATTAATCCAGTCCTACTTTCCAATGCCTGTCACCTGTGGAGGAGGCCATGGCCTTCATTCTTTTCCTCTTGAGAGCAGGCTGCCAAAGTAGCCACCCTCACATTTCTGCCTGAGCTGCTCCAACTGCTCCAACAAGTACATCACATAGCTTGCTTTTTCTTGTTTTTATGTGGGACAGACCATGTGTCTTTACTTGTAAAATGACGTTAATAAATTTTCACCCTACTCTACCACATACAGATGTGTGGGAATAAGGATAAACATGAAGCACTTTAAAAAAGGATATAAATCCACTTGATCCATTTTAAATGTTGGCTCCAAGTGTTTGGCAGATGGATGAATAAATGAAAGAAGGAACAGAGGAGGATCTTTCTTCTATAGTCTCTCTCACCATTCTCCGAATGGATGAGATCCCAAGTGTTCCTTGATGCAGTTGAATAAGGCAGAAGCATAATGTCCAGCTTACAGGCAAATGTAGTGGTCAACACAGAGACTACCAAGGAGAATAAAGCAGGCTTTGTATCATTCAGCGTTTGAATTGTTTTCTGGACGTAAAATGACTGACAGGATGGTCTCCGAGGCCCCTCTCCAAAACTCCATTCTTTTAGCAGGGCACGGTTAGCACACGCATCTGTCCAGCTGTCTTCCTAGGTCACTGAACATGGGCATCTGAGAGGACAGTAGCAGACTCAGTGCAACATGCCAGGGTTGCAAAGTCATTTGAATAACAAACCAGGGCAGCTAGGACTGGAGTTAAGAATTTAGGCCTCCACAGCACTGTGTGTCAACCAACAGAGCTGACAGAACAGAATAGCACATCTCAACACCTCTGTTCCAGGGACTTTGCTAGGTGCTGGAATTACAAAGATGTCTAAGAAACTGCCCTTGTCTTTGACACAATTGTAGTCTAATGGGAGAGAAAGAAACAAAAACCGGTGGTTCCATACCAAGGTACTATGAGAGCAGCCATTAAAACTTTCAAATTATAAAAGTCTGAAAGAAGTGAGTTAGCTTTTGGGGGGCATATATTATATGCCAGGCACTGTGCTGGGCATATTTCATGTGTCATCTGTTTTAATCTTAGAAATGTTATGAGGTAGATAGACACTATTGTGCTTTTAAAAAAAAAAAAGAGTAGAAAGCTCAAGTTTAAACAGCGCTGTCCCTTAGAACTTTCTGTGACGATGGAAAAGGTCTCTATCTGCACTGTCCAATCAGTGGCTATCAAGTACTTGAAATGTGGTAGTGCAACTGAGGAACAGAATTTGTACTTGCAGTTTTAATAGCCACATGTGGTCAGTGGCCACCATATTGGACAGCTCAAGCTTAGAAAACTTCGCAGCTTCTAGAAGGTTCTGTGTGATCTGGTGCCCTATTACCTCTGCTCATCTACTTTTCTCCTCACCCACCCACTCTAGCCACCCTAGCCTCCTGGAGGTCCCTCAGATCCACCTGGGCTGTCTTTCCTGTCTCTGCCTGACTCCTTCCCTTGCCTCCTTCAGGTCTTTGCTTAAGTGTCACCATCTCAGAGACGCCCACTCTGGCCCTCCCTGAAACTCCCAACCTCCCTTGCCCTGCTCTTTTCCCACATCATTCGTTATTGCTGACATGATTTATTATGGTTATTATTATTATTATTTATCAACTGCCCTCTCCCTCCGCTCCCTAAGTGCCATGGAGAATTTTTTTGTCTCCCTTGTTGACTGATGTGTTCCTAGAGCCAAGAATAGTGCCTGAAATAGTCACTCAGTAAACATGAGTTCATTGATGGAGCTGGCAGGACTCGGACCTGACATGTCCACACTAGAGCCTGTGTTCTTACTACACTATGCTCTCTCATGAGTGTAGTGTTACCCCAAAGTGAATGTGAGAAGGAACAGGCAAAAGAAAGCAGTATCCCTAATCTGTCCAGTTTCACTGCATTATTACACGTCTTCCAGGAAATAAACAACAAATTGCTACCATTCATTCAGACAACACGCTGTTTTGTAAATGGTAGTCCAGAAGAGCACATCAGCTCCACTTAAAATGCAACATGAATCTCCCCATTTTACATGTAGTAAACAGGAAGGGGAGACTTAGAGTGATCTTCTGGAGTCAGCTGGAAGTGATGAGAATCTAACCCAGTTTCTCTTATAGCCCATTAAGCCAGTATTTGAAGATGCTTGTCCTGAATGGGTTACCACTCCCTTCTGGCATGCAGTCTGTTTCTGATCTAGCGCTGTGGAATTCCAGCTCATTTTGGATGAGGGCAGAACCTGCCCCCCACTCCCGAAGAGTTACTCCAGAAACCTCCGGATAAAATCCCTCTGTCCCTTTGTGACCTTGGGGGCCAGAGTAGCAGATTGATCTCTAAGTGAGAAGGAGACTGGTTCCTGGAACTGGAAGAGAGGGAGGAAAACTCTGTTCCATTTATTTTCCTTTGTTATTTCATTTAGCTTTGCAACACTACCAGCAAAGAATGAAACGTTTGTGTGTAAAATAGATACAGCATTGCATGTTTAACTTGCTGGTGAAATCTGTTCTTAGATCTTACCCACCAGTCCTGAAGTCAAATTTCATTTCTCTTTTGTTGGAGGTTTTTACCCTTTTTCCCAAGGAGGCTTTTATACCTCACAGTAGTCTCCATTTATCAAACTTCTATGTACCTCACACTGTGATGCTTTTATATGTTGTTATTACTGGTCACAACAACTCTGTATCGAAGAAACCAAGGCTCACAGAGATGGAGTAAACTGCCCAAGGGGCACCACTAGTAAGAGGAAGAGCTGGGATCTGAACCTGGGTTGTTCTCTTAACTACCTCTGGCAGACACTGTGTTGAGCCCTCCTGAGGGGGCCATGGCTTCTATGTCATTTAAAAAGTTTTCTTAAAGGAGCAATAAATATATTCTATTTATTTTCTAGGTAAATTACAGAATTTACCTAGGATAGGACATTGTGTAACTTACAAAGGGAGAAACACAAGCATGTCACCTCTCCTTCCACACTACTTAGAGTTTCATCCCTTAAAAAGTCACAGGGCAAAGCATTGAAACAGGACATTTAGCAATTGGTAAACAGTTAACGTGAAATTATAACCAAAGGAGAATGAGTGGTGTCAGTAATGTTCTAACACCTCTCATCGCCCTCCCTTCTCATCCTTAGCACTGTAAATAGCGTCTCCCATGGACCACGGAAAGGCCTCCTCATGCCATTCTGCTCTGTCTACTCTCTTCCATCCAATTCATCTTCTGTACTTATAGTTATCTTTTAGAAGATACAGTTATCTTTTAAAAACATGGATCTGATCAAGGCACTGCTGCCTAACAACTTCCAACACCCCTCAGTGTAAGATGGCCTTCAGTCCAGGCTTATCCTCCTTTGCTGCCACCCTTGCTGGCCACTTGTCCCCGATCACCATCACTGCACCCTTTGCTCCACCCTGCAAGACCTTAGTCTTTTTCACAACAGTGCATCTGCACCTGCTGTTTCCTCTGGTAGAAACACCCATCCCTGCCCCTCCCTGTTCACTGGCTGAATTGCAGCTTGTGTAGGTAGTTCTTTACCTGTATTATAGATAGCACCCTACTTTTACCACATTATGGGACCTATCATTGCGTGTTTTAGTTCTGTATATGTCTCTTCCCATTTGACTGCGGGCTCCTTAAAGGCAGGACAGTGATCTGTTCATATTTGCATTTCCATTCCTGACATCATTTCTGGCATCGAGAGGTATACATTTGCATTGACTATTTAAATGGGTAGTATTTGCAAAGTTTTTCTCTTATTTTCTGAAGGATTTTACCTCACATATGCTCAATGAAGAAGCAATATTCAATGAAGAATAGTCAACGAAGAATAGCTTTACTATTATTTAGCTTTAGTCTCTATTCATGAGACAAAGAAATTAAAAAGGCAAAGTTGAATTGACCCCAGAGGGAAAAGAAAAGCAGACATTAAACTGGGGTACATCTATACCAGTGTTCTTACCTTGCATTCTGGTGAAGGATTCTGATCACTTTTCAACGTACTTAACCTAACATGCCTGTATCATGACCTAAGGACTTTACCGGAGGAGAACTGCATCCCTAGAAAGTTCCCCAAGAGGTTTATAATGGGTTACTCTGGGCTTGGTGAGGTTCTGAATGTGCTCAGGTTGGGAGGCCGTTTAGTCTAGTCCCAAGTGGCTAAATCTCTTCTTTTCTCCACAGGGAAACAACTGGAAGGCATCTGGTAAGTTGGGTGGGACTCCTTACATTGGCTGGTGTATGAAACAAAGCATTGCCTGTGCATTTTAGGTTCCAGTCTGTGGCTTCCAGCTTGAAGCCTAGCCCTCAGAACTCTTCAAGTTGTAACGCAGTGGTTCTCAACCAGGGATGATTCGCCCCTCCCCCTGCCCTGGGACATTTGACAGTGTCTGGAGACATTTTGGGTGGGTGGGTAGAAACCAGGGGTGCTGCTATAAACACCCTTCAATGCACGGGACTGCCATCTACAACAAAGAATTATCCTGTCAACAAATGCAGTAGTGCCTGTCCTAAAGAAAGGCAGGATGACGTCATGCCCACCCCTGACTGAACTTTCTAACTACAAAAGACCCAAGGCCCCAAATGTCTGTCTTAAAACACATCTACTTTGGTTTCTCAGTACAACAAGATGGTGCCTGAGCTCTCAGTTCCATTATTTATGGAAACCGTGGGTCAGTATTCCGTCTTGACTCCTAGAGCCTGCTGACAATGACCCTTTGCTTTGTTTGACTCGAGCCAAGTAACATGAGCACCTTCTCCTGAACTGGGTCCACGCTTCACATCACCTGGCCATTCCCTCAGCATGGGCCGCGTGATCTGTTCCTGTTAGTTTAAAGAGCTTGGGAACACACCTTGGTCTGCAGAGCTTTATCGGTAATTGATTTGTCAATATCGGGGTGAATCGCTAAGGACTCCCCTCTGCTCACATGATCTATAGCAGTGGTTCTCAACCGGGGACAGTTCTCAGACATTTGGTAATGTCTGTTGACACGTTTTGTCGTCCTGACTGCGGGTAGGTGGTGCTACTGGCATCTAGCGGGTAGAGGCCAGGAAATTGCTAAATACCCTGCATCGTGCAGGACAGCTGCCCACAACAAAGAATTATCCAGCCCCAAATGTCAGTATCGCCAAAGTTGGGAAATCCTCATCTCTGAGGTTTGCCTTGCCTTTGGTTAGTTTTATAAGGCTGTTGATCACGGTCATATCCTTGGGCAGAAATTATTCTCACTGCAGTGTGGTGATTGCTTTTTGTCAAACTGGTTTGAAGCTCCCTCGTTCATTCTGTCTCCTCTGCGTTGCAGGCACACCTCCATAGTTGTGCACAAGGATGAGTTCTTCTTTGGCAGTGGTGGTATCTCCAGCTGCCCCCCGGTGAGTGTCCTCCCCCACCCCCGGTGCTGCAGCCTCAGGTTCCTGGGGCTTCCCAGAGACCGGGCGCTTTGCGGCTCCTCTACGTTCTGGCTTCCAGCCCGCATGTGTCGGCCTGTGGCATAGTTCCTCAGAACTGCCGTGAGACGCAGCTCCAGAAAGCCCCTTACCTCCCCAGCCAATTGCCCTCCCCTCTGCTGCCACAGCACTTGCGGGTCCCTCTGTGTCATACTGAGCACGTTGTGGTGAAATGAGCCGTTCCTGAGTGTCCACAGGGGACTGCGTGTACGCTCCTTGTGAGCTGAGACTGTCTCACTCTTTGGTCCCCATGACCTGCCCAGTGCCTGGCTCGTGGCCCAAACTCAGCCAGTGTGAAGCCGATGTGAGGGCCCTGAGCGCGCAGGTAAGTTGCCCAAAGGGACATGGCCAGCAAGCGGCACCAGTACTGAAACTCAGGTCTCTCTCTCTGACGCGAAAGCCCATGCCCTTTTCCAAACAACTGCCACCTGAATGACCTACGAGTTGTCACAGGACATGCGCAAGCAAAGACCGACCGGCCGCTCATTGTAATACTCACACATGGGAAGTCATTTTTGATAACTTCCTCTCACTGGTCTCCTACTTCCTATAGCAAGTCCTTCATTAAGCCTGGTCAGTTCTCCCTGGTGAATGGATCTTAAATCACTCTATTTCTCTTCATCTCTTTCCACTTCTCCAGAGCCTTCACCGTAATCCAGGCCACCCTCATGGCTAGCCTGGACCACACAATGCATCCACTCTTCTTCCTCAGTCAGTTCTCCACACAGGAGGGAAAATGATCTTTTCAAAATGGAAATCTGGTCATGGCATTCCGCTGCTTAAGTCACAACTCTCCCCATTGGTCTTGGCATGAAACCCAGAAAGCTCAGCGTGGCCTCCAGGCCCTATCTGATCTCGTCTCGGTCTCCCTCTCTGGATGGCCTCTTTTCAAGTCATGCCCTTCCCCGCCCCTCTCTCTTCTCACTCCTTGAACACACCTTTGGCATTTAGCCCAGTCCTGTGACTTCAGTGTACCTCCCTGATCCTCCACCTCGTATGCCCCGCCGTCCTTCAGATTTGAGCTCAGTGTTACTTCCTCAGGCAAGCCTTCCCGACCCTCAGACTGGAAAGGTCCCCCGTCATCTGCACTGCCAGCGTCCTGTACTTTTCCAGCAAGACCTTGCCTGCAACTCCTTTAATACATTTGTTTATGGGATTGTTTTTGTCTGCCTTCCCCATTAGACTTTTAGCTCTCTGAGGGCAAGAATCTCATCTGTTTTATCCACATCAGACCCTCGGTGCCTAGCATAAGGCCTGGCACGTTGTAAGTTCTCAATACATGTTTGTTATGTGAGTGAATGTTAAGAGGGTCGAATAGTGACCTGTTCATCTCTTGCAACTTTGAGATAACAGTTCTCTGACTCCCATGATTATCCTGCTCACCATGCCTTCCCCAGTGCCCGGAACAATGTCAGGTACATAGTTGGTGCTCACTGGCCGGTGTGTAAATTCATGGTCTGTGCAGGGAGCTCTGCTCGGGAGTGCTCTCCTTTCTCCCCAGCCCTCTCCCATTGCTGTCCTCCCCACTGATCCTCTTGCTTCCCCGTGGCTGGTTTCCCCCTGCGCCTCCGTCTCTCCCCTGGTCTGCTGCAGCAGTCTGTTAAGCCATGGCAGAGGGTTTTCTGTAAGCCTTTCAGAGGCCATTAACTCACTTGTCTGGGGAACCCTATCAGCATCGTTAGATTATCCTCACAGATCATAAAATAACTGAATTGTGGAAAGCTTTGCCAGCCCGCCAGGTTTCTCACAGTCCTTTACACTTTCCCAATGTTACAGGCTGTATCAAGTATGTCACGAGAAACACTGGCCGCATACCTTACAAATACGGGCATAGGAAGAGGGTCTGTTCTCTGTTGGTGCAACACCTCATAGGACAGAGAAGCAAAGAGTAACTTTGTTGATGTGTAAGCTAGTTTACAAAAGTCAAATTCTGTGTTAAAAGTCCACATGTTGCATATACAATTTTGTACAGTTATATCAATATTGAGTAAATTTGTTGGTATGTCACATTTTAGTTTTCCAGTTACTAGAATGTGAATTCTCACATTTACAAATACTGAAGTAGTTCAAAGAACCTAAAACGAGTCTTAAATAGTATTGAGTACTGTCTTGCTACAGATTCTAGGAAAAAATAAATGATACTAGAAGTTGAAAAAAGAAAAGAGAAAGCTGGCGTGTCAAGGGGGAGGCATTTCTAAGTCTCATTCTGCCCTCGTGATCAGGCATGTGGGGGACAAAGGGAGACTTCAGATTCTGGGTTTCTATCTTTTTATCCACTGAATGAGTGGACAGCGCCAGGAGTCTGACCTGCGTGGCTCAACTTCCCAGGGCCCCCAGAAACAAGAAGCCCGACTGCATAGCCATATTGCCAGCATATGGCCATGGAAAGTCTCCAGGAAGCTTTAAGCCACCGTAACACTGATACAAATAGGAAATAACATTCTTCCTCTGCCCTAGGTGCTCCGAAAGTTAAAAGTTGTGGGAACAGAGCGTTTGTGGTCGTCTGTGGAAAGGCACATTAAAGAATTCAATGAAGATGGTGATTTAATGACTTTCTTTGGGTTGGCTTTTTTAGGGAGGGACATTGCTTGGGCCCCCAGACTCTGTGGTTGATGTGGGGAACACAGAAGTCACAGAAGAAATCTTTCTGGAGTACCTGTCCTCCCTGGGGGAGTCTCTGTTCCGGTGAGTGGAGACAGGGGTGGCGGTTAGTGTGCTGTCTCCCCCACGAGATAACCGGCCCCTGAAGGGCAGCCACCAGGTCCTCAGCACGAGGTCTGGTCCAGTATTTGCTGAGTAAATATGAAGAGAAGGTGTCATGGCACAAAAAAAGCTCAGCGTCTCTCTGAGGCTAATATTCCATCCCAGCGTGCCTTCTGCTGAAACTTTGCTGAAACTTCCTTCTGATTACAGTCAGGGGCTGCTATTTCAGCATATGCTGCTCCCAACCCATACTGACCAAGTATTTTGTTCCGAAAATCAAAAAGAGGGTTTATAGAGGGGTTGGGGTGAAATACAAACTTGAGCAGACTTTCTCTTAAAGAAGCTTTGGTTGATTTCAATAAATGCGAAAGTCTAACCCTCAAGCTCTGCTTCTGTGAATCTAAAGATCCTCCTGAAACTGTAGAGGAGCCACATCTTTTTATGTCATCCTTCCCTTAGAAACCTGAGGGAAGAGAGGCAAATCAAGCAGTCCTTTTGGAGCATGAGGGAGGAGGGAAATGAGGCCTGAAACGCAGCAGTGCTCATCCTTCCATTACCTGGTTCAGATGCTTGCTCGCTGACTCTCATCTCTGTTCTCCAAACCTTTCTCACAAGTACAGAGGTGAGGCCTACAACCTCTTTGAACACAACTGTAACACCTTCAGCAACGAAGTGGCACAGTTCCTGACCGGGCGGAAAATCCCTTCTTACATCACCGACCTTCCCTCTGAAGTTCTCTCCACGTAAGTGGCCCGTGTCTCTGCCGCTGCCTTTGAGACCCCCATTCACAGGCCCTCTGACCCACGTCTACCCTCCTCTGATCTGGATAGAATCCTCCCACGCTGCGTGCACCCTGTCATGATGGCAGCTTCTTCCACGGAAGGCCACTGTTTTCTCTGCTCACCAGTGCTCACCTGTGTCACCTTCACCCTCCTAGAGTTGGAGTTGGACCAACTCTGCCTCAGCCTGAGTGCAACCGCAGAACCTAGAAACCCATTTGTACAGAATCCTGGCATCTGCCATTCCCATTGTACGTGAAGCTTGCCACGCCGCCCCAAGTGCCCGCCTAAAAGGCAGTTTTAGACAGACAAGCAGAGTAGGACAGAATTAGGAGGGCGGCTTGCATGTTAGTCTTTCTTGCCCTGCACCATGAGCTCTGTGACGCCCTCAAAGAGAGTTTCCTATTGCCCTCGTACCTGGTGGACCATCATACAGGCAGTGTCCCCCAAAAGGACTCACACCCACCCAAAGCTGTCACACCCCTCTCGTCCTTTGCTATTGGCTGTGGTCAGGCAGTGTCTGCCCACTCCAGGACCGTGTCCATTTGCTGAGTCTGACTCAGTTTCTCCAGAACTGGGGCCCTGTCCAACAGGGATACTGACAGGTTTAGCAGGCCCAGCAAGGTGAGCTGTTTTTCACACCTGGGTAGGAAACCCTCAGGGGGAAAAACTTACATAGGAAACAAGGCTGCTGTGTCAAGTTGGTGAGGAAAGCCTTCTCCCAGCCCTGGCCCTGCCTTTTGTGGTGGGTGTGTTAAGCCCCACAGCCTTACTGGAGGATCTAGGTTATGGGACCTTGAGCAAACTTGAGTAGCTGGAATGTTCTTGCTGTTATCTTTTGATGGGTGAAGTTCCTGGGCTTGTCTGAATTGGGGTTACTATTCTCAGTTCTATCTGTTTATGCTTTGGAATACTTCATGCCCTCTCAACTTGGGGACAATTTTCAAGAATGGTAATATCCACGGAAGCAAGGAAAACCCAGTAACTGGAGTGGCCGGTTAGCTCAGTTGAGTAGAGCGTGGTGCTGATAACACCAAGGTTGCCGGTTGGATCCCTGCACGGGCCACTGCGAGCTGCGCCCTCCTTTAAAAAGAAAACAACCTAGTAACTAAGATGTGTTGTGGGCAACTGGTTTTAAGGTTGCGGTAATCTTGGGAAGTCTCCAAGACTCGTGCTTTTTTTCCAGCTAAGCTACTCTGAGAGCAAATGGGGAGCCCTTTAGAAAGTGGCATTATCACCTCTGACGACCTGCATCTGTCGTTTATCCTGGCTATGTCCCCTGTATGCTTAGTAGACCTGTTCCTGGAGGACTCACACCTGGCTCTACCGTTTTCATTTGCCTCAGCTTCCTCATTAAACTTTATTTTTATCTTCGTGTACCATGAGAATTAAAGATACAAGTACCTAACGTACAGAAAGCTCTAGTTCCCTGTATGTAGCCAGCCTGTGCAAGCCCCAGCCAGCCAGGACTGAGAGGCGAAGGTAGTGAGATGGTAGCACCCAGTGAGAGGACCCCAGGAGTAAAACGCAGCACAGGCTCTTTAGCGAGCCCCTATATGGAAAAGCACGTGTGAGGTAGGTAAGAAAATTAAATGAGGTTCCAGTGTCGTCCTTCCCCTGCACCTGTGGGTGGGGCTGAGCAATCTGCACCCCAGAGCCCACCCCAGCTCCTGTGTCTGTTTTCTCCGCAGGCCCTTCGGACAGGCCCTGCGGCCCCTCCTGGACTCCATCCAGATCCAGCCTCCCGGAGGGAACACCGTGGGCCGACCCAATGGCCAGAGCTAACAGGACTGCATGGGACCGCCCTGCCTCACCAGGGCTTTTCCTTTTTAAACAAAACAAACCCTACCAGATTTCTATTTTATAATTTTACATCAGAGCTAACAACCAGGGGACGGCTTTTTAAATTTCCCAGGGAAGGAGACCATCAGGCTGCATGTAGGACAATGCTGCTAAGAAAGAGAACAAATGCCACCCCTTCTAATAGTATTATACTAATTTATTAAGGCTGTCTTGTCTGTGAGTTCACTTCTGACGCTGCCTCCTAAGCGTCCTCCACACTGGAGAAAGGGAGGGGGTTTGCTTCAGCAGAAGGCAGGAAGCACAGTTTGGGGGAGCCCCAACCTAGAACCTCCTTCCAGAGAATACCCATGCTCTACCCAAGTTGCCGCCACCTGGGGGACCCAGGTGAATTTTACAGCATCCATGACCCAGAAGCAGTTACTCTAGTGTTAAAGGAACCAAAGGAGTTGGCGCACGTGGGAGCAACCTAAGTGAGCTCCTTAACCACAAGCTCTCTCACCTTCCCTCGTCTATCCCAAGCAAGGGCACGGGGCCAGGCCTGGAGCAGCCAGAAGCCTCAGGATCAAGGGACAGTGACAGCAAGTATCAGGCCAGAGGAAACAGGATAAAGCCATTCCTCCTTCCTCCAAGGCTGATTGCCAATCTTCTGACGTCAATTTTGAAGAACTGCCTTGCTGCCCACAGGCTCCTCTTCTCAGCGAGACTGACCTGTCAGCGTTAACGGAGATCTGGCTGGAGCACCAGAGACCTAGGCCTTACGTCTGCAAGTCACGCTGGAGGCTGTTTGCAGTCACTATACCCACCCCACCCAGACCAATATGCAGTATTCGGCTAGGGACCAAGGGGAAACGATTCCCTGCTCCAGGAGCACATCCAGGATTCAGAATCAAGGTGGCCAGGAAATTTAGAGTTGTTTCTGCTAGGGATTTTTACATTATGCTAGATGCGCTTTGAAGACACGTGTTGTTTCCGTTTTCATTCTGACTTTAAGGAAGCATGGTGGGGGTGTGCGTGGGCATTTTCCTAATAACCTGCTGCTAGGAGCTTATAGGCAGGGAACAATCTGGAACTTTCTTATGTAGAGAGCCTTGCAGATTCCCTTTCTTCACGTGAGCTTCCCCTTAGTTTTGGGAGAAGTGAGGGTGGAGAAGGGACTCAGAGCTGCCAGGTGCCTGAGTCCCAGCTCTGGTATCCTTGGGTCCCTCCTGCTGCGGCTCTTGCCATTTCTCAGACTTGAATTATGTTTCTTTCCTGGTGTTCGGCCTGCAGCCGGTGCCTTTTCTCTCCAAAAGCTGCTGCTCACCTCTGGCCTCCTCTCCTGTCTCTGCTGGCAGCCATAGCAGTTGGCATCGTCAGGGTCTCAGCTAGAGAAATGGATATTATTCTGCCTTAGTGTCCGCCTGTGACCTGACCAGGGGCATGTCCATGATGACTAGCTGTGAAGTCAAGTGACATTTTGGAACTTCAGATTGGAGGCCAAACCAGTGAGCAGTTTAATTCTTCTCAAGACCCACTGATTTGCCAGCATGCGTGGTCATATGATACATTAGAGCAGAAACAAGCAGGGACTTACTTACTGTTGACCGACTGGCAGAATGGAGACTGGGTTTCGGGCTGGGTTTCTCCCAGGAAGGCAGCACATTGGCCCAGGCCGTCACTCTGCTTCCCACCTGGGTTTCCTTTCCAGCTTGTCTTGCCCAGACCTCCCTCTCCTCCAGGCTCTAGCTCCAGATCTGTCTGCTCAGAGCTGCAGCCAGGGGGCCCTGGGCATCACAAGCTCCTCCTCTCTTCCCCTGCTCCAGGCTCAGCTGGTTTCGCTCCTCCCAGCAATCACCTCCAGACCCCGGTTGTACTGAGAAGGTAGCCTAAATGCCTCCTCTAGAGTCTGAGTTACTTGGTTCATTGAAAGCCTCCTTCATGCCCAGCAGCCATTTGTGCCAATGCCTGTGCCCTAGGGTTTGTGGGGAGAGACAGATCTGTAAGCAGTCTTCTCAGAGCCTCACAGGAAGGCAAGCCCTCCCTTCCTCCCTCCCCCACCCATTCCCCCCCCCCTCGTCACTAACTTTGGGAGCCCACGCCCAAGCTCGCCCCCCACCCCAGCCTCACATTCCTGTCTCCCGACACCTCAAGAGCACGCTCACTGTGACCAGCTAGCTGCACATGGCGTGCTCAGGCAAGCAGAGTAGAAATGAGCGTGCGTGTAACTAGCGCACGCGGACACCTCCATAGAGGTCCACTGGCTTAAAGGGATAGGAAAGGAGGAGGGATGAGAACGTCACCCCCTCCCAGGAACAAAGCTTGGACCTAGAGATTCCTTTTTGCCCTTGAATTCAAACTAATAACGGTGTCTAGTACAGAGGTGTTTGCTGGTTTCCTTTGGTGTTTTTTCTAATGCAATAAACTCATTTCTGCCTGCTGCATTTGTGTAGTGCTTGAAGGTCTGGGTGTGTGTCCAACATGAAGAAACCCTGGGCTTCTCAGTCTGTCTCCCTCTGAGCTTCATTTTTCTGAGTCTGGAATATGCTGCCTTTGGTTAGCTATAAGCCTTGCAGGTAAGAAGGGATGCTAGCAGGGAAGAATGCATGACTTTCACCGTTGGTTTATAAGGATGGAGAAAGGGACCAGAGACAGATGGGGAAACATGACTGAAGTGGAAAAATGCTTCTTGGACCAATGTCAGATTGACATAGGCTACAGACAAGACACAGTGTTTGTGATGCAGGAGGGAGAGGGAATTCCTTAGGTATGGTTCTCAATATTCACCCGGCCTCCTTCCTCTCCTCTGCTGCCAGATTGGGGGAAATAGAGGTGGAACTTGATCTTACCCCAGGGTCTTCTCTTTTACTTTACCTTCCCACTCGCCATTAGAGGATGATAAGAAGTTAGGGAAAATAAGACTCAGGAAGAGGAATGGGAGTGAGAGTAGGCAAAACGAACTGCAGTTTAGTAGGAAAACTGCAGGGGGCTCTTTACCATATTTTTCTTCCTTCTTTTTCCTTTTCCAAAGCTTGGCAGAGTCCATCATAGACAAGAGCAAGGAAAAAGGTGGGTAGGGGAGTTTCAGTAGCTGACCACTCATATTCAGTCTACCTATAATTATATGGGATTAAAGAGCATCGATTGAATAGTGTATGCAGAAAATGAACGGATAAAATGCTGAGCATACAATAATCTTGATGCACCCTAACCTTAGTTCTATGTCTTCATGATAGTCATCCACTAAATATTATTTAGGACCCACGAGATGCACGGAGAAGTGCACTCATGGCCAGTCAGTCTGGGGTGAGTTCATTCAACCCCATAAACATTTCCCTGGTGGAGCAGTACTGACCCCTGCTAGCGACAAGGCCCCACCCAGGCACGGATCATTCTGGGGGGGCTGGGAGACAACAGGCAAGCAGGTGGCGATAATGCTAGGGAAGAAATAAAACCAGGTGGCAGTGTAGTGTGTGAGGGGAATGTGTCAGGAGGTGGGGAAGGCTTGCCTGACAAGGTGATGTTTCATCTGAGACCTAACAGCATAGGTCTTAGGGAAGAGCATTCCAGACACACGGAGCAGCAAGCCTAAGAACATTGGAGGGAGGCCAGTGTGGCTGGAGCACTAGAAAAAAGGGGGTGATAGGAGGTGTTGAGGCTGGAGGGGGCCATGGGTCAGATGAGGCAGGGCCTGTAGGTCAAAGGGTGACATGCTCGAATGGCATGTTGAGAACAGACTGGGCGAGGGGGACAAGAGGGACATCAGAAAACCAGGGAGGGAGAGTAGTGCAAGTTGTCAGGGTAAGAGGTGAGGTGAATTGTGCGTCTGTTATATGTTTGGAGCCAGGAGGAAGCCCTGGAAATTGGTTTGGTCCCTGCCCCCAGGAGCTTACTCTTCGGGAAGGAACAGAAAGGAACAGCTTGTGAAACACGAAGGCAAGAGCTACGGGACTGCAGAGCCACTGTCAGCCACTTGCCCTGCTTCCACGAGCTTTTACTGGGTTACTCCAGCTTTGATTTGCGGTGTACTTAGACTTCTTAATTTGTTTTTTCCAAAATGAAAATGTTTTGGTTATCTGAGTGCAGAGATAACATATTTAGAAAACATAAGCAACCAATCAAAGTGCAAAGATGAGAGGGAGAAGTCACCTAAAATCCCACCATCCTCAGAGATGTTGGCATTTTGTGAACATCCTTGCAGATGTTTTGTGTATTTGAAGACACACATGCAAGACATACTGTATGGTTGCCTGGCTTTGTTCTCTGGATGTGGTAAAGGTCTGTAAGGCTCCACCAAGTAAAAGTAGGCTGCTCACCACAGATGTGTGCGTGGAGACAGGACCTGACCTGTTCTGGAGTGCCAGATGGTGTAGGAGGGTGCCTGCTCAGGCGGGCAGGTTGGGCGGTGAGACCCACGTCTCCTTCCTCTTACATAGGGGCTCTGGCCTAAGAGGGCAGGCAAAGAACCCAGTAGGCGTCTGGCACATCCCTGAACGTGAGCCCTTGGCCATGGAGCCTGGCTGCTTTGGAAAGGGGTAGGGGTTCTGAGACTGGTCCTTGTCTACAAGTTTGCCCAGGAGCCTGGAGTCCTGCCTACATCTCTGTCCCACGGTTTCCCTGGCTGAAGAGAGCCCAGCAAGGTCATGCTGCAGGGGGAGATATGGACTACAGGTGGCGCTGTGGACTCACGACCCAGCCCACCACCAGGAACCATGAGAGAGGCCCCTCTCAAACTTGTCCCAGGACCTCTCCAACTGCCACTCTGCTGCAAGTGCAGGTCCCTATCCCTACAAGAGGTTTCCACCTCCAGCCTCCATTTACGATTTGCTGGACCTGGATCCCCTCTCCCCACCTATCCTCAGAGCAACACCTTACCAGGAGCTAAAGGCCCAGTACCAGCATTTCCTCTGCAAAGCCTTCCTGACCTCTCCCCACCCGAAGCCGCTCCCTCCCTCCGTGCGTGCCTCTCCCACCAGCTGCGGCTCGGCCTGGTTGTGACCACCTGCGTGCGTGCTCAGCACGAGGCCTGGCACAGAACCGGCATCGCAGAGAATCAATCCACCAGTTCAGTCTTGTAGGCCAGCGCTGAGGGGGAGGGGTGGGTCATAAAAACCCCTGAACCTGGACTGAACCTCTGCCTCAAAGACCTTCAACAAGACCTTTCTCTCTCTGGGCCTCAGCTTCTTCATCTGTGAAATGAAAACTATGGCTCGCAGTGAGAGTCCTCTCCCCACCCCTGGCAGGAGAGGTGAGGAGTGATTTGTTCAATGTCTTACAGTTCTCAAGGCTCAGCTCTGATCCACAGAGATGACTAACCCCAGGTGTCAGGAGACCGCTGCCCCTGTCCCCTACCCCCAGGTGCGGCAATGCTGGGCCTCCTCTGTCCCCACTGGCTTTGGTGGAGGGAGCCCCAAGGGGGCCTGTGCCAACCCAGCAACAGGCTCCACCCCCTCCACAAACACCACCTCTGAACATACGCCCTTTAGCTTATTTAAAGTCAACAGACTTGTTTATTATGAAAATGATGTAAGCACTGTAGGCATTTTGAAAACTGGAGAAAAAACAGCCAACACGCACCGTTTCCCCAACCTTCCACTGCCCCTGAACCAAGACGGAATTAAAACCAGCAACGAACCCTGTCCTGTTTTTTTGCAGGCCCTCTTAAGCTCATCTCCTCCCCTGTACCCTCATCTTCCTGACCAGCCCAGAGAGGCTGTCAGTGGCAGTCCCATTTACAGATAAAGAACAGATTCAGGGTGGGAGGGACCTGCCCAAGGTCACCTGGCTGGAAAAGCCAGGCCCTGGAACTGTCAGTGTAATTGTACACTTACTACAACGAGGCTGCCCCTCAGACTGGGATTGCCTGCCTTCAGAAGGTCACACTCCAGATGGGGAAAAAGAGGGCCAACACCCCCTATATTCATTCAACAATGTGCTGACACTTGGCCGTCCACCCGGGGTGAGGGAAAAGCATGGGCTTTAGGGGAATCCTGTGAATGTGAATCCTGACTATGCTGTGTGACCAGGGAAAGTCACTTCACCTCTCTAGTGTCAGTACCATATCTGGAAATTGAGTATAATGGTACTCATCTCACAGGATTCTGGCAAAAGTAAGTGAAGCGCCCAAAGTAAAAGCTACACTGCCCAAAGCAAACATGGAAGTCACTAACCTGCAAACATCAGCCAACTGTTTGGCCCAGAAGAGCCTAGTCTTCCTTCCTGAGCAGGATCTTGCCAGGCTGGGGTCTCAGGCTCCCTGCCTTCAGGACTGGCTTCCTTGGGTGCTCTGGAAACACCCTTCTGGCCAGGTCTCCCAGTCCCAGTTTCCCCTGCTCCTTGTTTTCCCCAGGGCCTCCCCAGGGCCCCATCTGAACACCAGTTGCCAGGGATGAGCCTCCCTCTTAAAGAGACATACTAGTGGCCATAAGGGCCGACACACCAATCCTCCTGGGTCTGTGCCTCAGGGCAATTCACTTCCTCTCTCTGGGTTTCAGTGTCCTCATCACTGAAATGGGTTGACGTGAGAATTCAGGAAGAGACTGTGAAAGGTATTTGTAAGAAAACTGGTTCACTACAGGTCTAAGGTTAGGTGTGCTACTTTTGAGAGCTTATCTTTGTTTGTCTTTGGAGCAGTGGACCCAATCCATAGGAGACAAACACCTGTCCTGCCCTGTGAGCCCCATCCTACGGCTTCCGGATTCCAGCATCAGGGGTGGGGCCCAGGCATCTGCATTTAACCAGTTCCCTAGAAATTCTTAAGCAATGGAACAGGTGTCAGTGGCGAGATATTAGAGACTAATTGGGGCAGTTCCAGCTCCACCCACAGGCACTAGACTAGGTGGGCCCTGCCAGTGGCCAGAGTCCCAGAGGCCAGATCTGGGTGGAGCAGGAGGTGCAGGGGAATGAGCTTGGTCTTCTCTCCCATGGAGATGGTTTTGTTTGCTGTCTGCATCCACAAAACAAAAGCTGCTTGTTTTGTTCCCTACGGTGTTCCCAGGATCCAGAACAGTGTCTGGTACGAGACGTCTGGTTAATGAATAAACCAAACTCTGCTGCAGGGCCTGGAAAGAAAGAAAGATTTTTCCTTTTGCCTCAGGCTCCAATATGACTCTTCAGTACGATTATTGATCCTGTCTTTAAAAATTTTTTTTGATATTTTGTTCATCATGAATTGTTTTGCATTAATTTTGATTTTTAAAAATATTACATTTAAATGCTATTTATATTGATGCTGCTTTAAATTTTGGTGCTGCTTTAAATTGTGTGCCTGCAGCCAGTCCCTCACTCACCCTGGTTTTGGCCTTGTCAGCCTGATAGGTGCTCTGTGCAGCCTTGGGCACATCCCTTTCCTTTTTCTTCATCAAGTGGAGACAATAACACCTCGTAGAGCTGCTGTGAGAATGAATGAAGATGTATGGTCCAGTAGCCAGTATGGTGGCTGGCACATCGTAAGAGATCGATAAGTATCAGTTATGAATAGTTTACTTTTTATAGTCCTGTCAGTTGGGGATTATGTCCCCATTATGTAGATGAAGAAACTGAGGCTCAGTGAGGGAAGGTGATCTGTTCAAGTTCTAATAATTAGCGGGGACCATATAACTGCCGTTTCCTGTACTTTGACTCCAGTGGTCTCCTCAGGGCAACTACCAAAACAGAAAAACAGAGAGATGATCAAAAGTATGGTAGACAGGAGCCGGCACGGTGGCTCAGGCGGTTGGAGCTCCATGCTCCTAACTCTGAAGGCTGCCGGTTCGATTCCCACATGGGCCAGTGGGCTCTCAACCACAAGGTTGCCAGTTCAATTCCTCGAGTCCGGCAAGGGATGGTGGGCTCCGCCCCCTGCAACTAAAATTGAACACGGCACCTTGAGCTGAGCTGCAGCTGAGCTCCCGGATGGCTCAGTTGGTTGGAGCGTGTCTTCTCAACCACAAGGTTGCCGGTTTGACTCCTGCAAAGGATGGTGGGCTGCCCCCTGCAATTAGCAATGGCAACTGGACCTGGAGCTGAGCTGCGCCCTCCACAACTAAGACTGAAAGGACGACAACTTGACTTGGAAAAAAGTCCTGGAAGTACACACTGTTCCCCAATAAAGTCCTGTTCCCCTTGCCCAATAAAATCTTTAAAAAAAGAAAAAAGTATGGTAGACAGTGGTGCCACTCGTAGGTGTGTGGATGAGTGTGTCTTTGTAGGACCAAAACTGCCAGAGTTGATCACAGGCATCAGGGTAAAGATGGTAAATGCAGCAAAAATCTCTTCCCAGGCACAGCCTCAAGCTGAACCCCTGGGAGTACAGAAGATCTGGAGGTGGTCCTTTGGCTCTGGAGTGTGGAAGGAGGCAGAAATAGAGAGCCCCGGAGAAGAGGAAGCTGCAGTCAACACACTTCCAAGGGGGAAAAAATCTATGAAATTCATGATGACACCATCACCCAGAGACAGCCTGCTACTTCTCTGTTACAAAAATGGAATTGGGCCGGTCCGGTGGCTCAGGTGGTTGGAAACGGTGCTCCTAACACGGAGATTCCCAAATGGGTCAGTGAGTTGCGCCCTCTACAGCTAAGATTGTGAACAAAACAATGCCTTTCCCTGGAGCTGGGCTGCGGTGAACAGCCAGAAGTCAGCATGAGCTCTGCCTGCGGCCTGTGGCTACCGTTTGCGTCCCGTAGCGGCTGGTGGCCAGCATGAGTGGCCGGCAGCCAGCGTGAGTGGCCGGCAACCATCGTGACCGGCCGGCAGCCATCGTGACTGGCAGGCAGCAGGTGAGAGCTGCTGTGAGCGGCAGACTGGTGACTGACTGTCTCAGCCCGGGGGAACGCAAGGCTCATAATACCAGCATGGGCCAGGGAGCTGTGTCCTACACAACTAGATTGAGAAACAACCGCTTGAACCGGAGTGAGGGGGTAGGTGGAAGGGGGGGAAATGGAATCATGCTTTTTCCATGTTAAATCTTCTACAATACAAATTTTCACGGTTTCATCTTATAGATGGACCATAGTTAATCTAACCAATCCCCATTTTCCCCCCTTTGCTTATTTTCTGAAAGTTGAATTGCTGGCTCAAAGGATCTGCACATTTTTAAGACTTGACAGGCAATAACTGTTGAATCAGTAACAGTATCAAGCACGTCTATACAATTTGGAGTGTGCCTGCTATGTGCCAAGTACTACGTGGGCTCTTTTACACTTTTTTCTTTTCATGTGGAAGCAATCCTGCAAAGTAGGTGGTGTCCTTACCATTTCACACATGGAGACACAAAGCTTAGAGAAGTGAAGTGACCTGTCCAAAGTCACATAGTGGTGGAGCTAGGAAGGCAATCTAGAACTGACTCCAAAGTCAATGTGATGGTTAAATAGTTATGAATCGAGGGATGCAGGTGCAGGTTTCTTGAAGGAGGTGGACCGTGAAATGAGCCTTATGAGGTGGACAGAATAACAGCAGGAGGAGTGAGGTAGGAGAGGGCCATCTGGCAAAGTCCAGAGCCTGAGCAAAGGCCATTAGGTGATCTCTTAAAGCTCAAGATTTGTAGGGCAAAGGCGTTAGCAGGGAGGGGCGAGTCATAGAGTGATTGATGGCAGGCGGGGGAAGATGGGACAGCCCGGACTCCCTGAATCCCGCCCTCGCTCCACCCCTCACTGCACTGCGGATTCGAGGTCCCGCCCGCCTCCCGCCCCTCCACCACCGGATGCAATCAGAATCAGCCCGCCACGGACCAACTCCGGCCCCGCCTTTCTCTTCCGGGTTCTAGCCCTCCTTTCCCGCCGGGCCTGCCCCGCCTCCGTGTGGGTTGAACCAATCCGACCGTTCCTGCCGTGTTCTGCTCCGCTATATTCCACGCCCCTTCTCCGCCTGGTGCAATCAGAATCATCCTTACCAGTCCGCCCAGGCCCCGTCCGAGCCCTCCCCTCCAGCCGAGACCACGCCCTGGTCACGCCCCTCCGCTTGCGGACCCCGCCCCTCCCAGACCCCGCCCTATCAGTGTCTTCGCGACGCGGCTCCCCGGCCACATCCAGCGAACTCCGCCGGGCTCGCGGAGCTGCAGACATGGCTGTGACCGCTGAGGGCGCCCGCAGGAAGGAGCGCGTCCTCTGCCTGTTTGACGTGGACGGGACCCTCACGCCGGCTCGCCAGGTAGGGCTTCGACGTTCGGAATCTCCGGTCGGGAATGTCACGCGGACACCCGGAGGTCTAAGGTGGGGACTGCGGCGGCGTGACCCGGACCCCCGAGACTGAGTGTGGGATGCAGCAGTACCCGGCCCCTGACACCCCGGGCCGACCGCTGGGAATGATGGGCACCCGGACGCCCACGTCACAACCCCGAAGCGTCTGTGCCCACGTTCTGCACGGAGGCATCGGAGCTGAGTCGGATTCTGGAGGGAGGGGGCTGCAAGCGGGGGCCTACCTTCCATTCCTACCCCTCCTCCAGGCTTCCACACCCTAAGGCCTTGCTCAGGGACGCCCCTACCACCCCAGCCGGAGCTCCCACTCCACCCAGTTCTGCCCTAGGATGCACAGTATCCCGAAACTGGCATCTGAACCCAGGTTCCAAACTGGGAACCCCTGAGCGCACCCAAACGTCAGAGTCGCCATCTGGTGGGGGCCGGGGAGTCTCGGAGCCATCCCACCGGACCTTTGCGGGCCTGGGCCTGCGTTTAGTTTCTTGAGCCCCTCACCCACTTCCACCCCGGCGGTGGAAGGAGGGAGGGAGGGCTTACTGTACCTGTTCTGTTGAGCATGGACTCCGCCCACCTCGAGGTGAGAGTTCTCAGGCCTAAACTGGTCGAATTGGGGATATTGTGGCACTGGGAGGGTGGGAGTGCAGTTCTTCTAAACTTTAGAATCTAAAGGCATCTCACAGGTGTTGCTCCTCCAACCTCTGCTCCACACCCAGTTTTTCTCCCATTGTATCTCACTCTGGATGAGCCTCCAGACCCATCCTCACTAGCTGGGTGCTTGGATAAGCAGGCCTCTTTCTTGCTGGCCCTGAGTGTACTCTACCCTCCAGTTTGGGGGCACAAGGACCAACTGAGGAATCTCCTAGAGCAGGGAACCAGTAGGGCTGGGTTGCGGCGCAGAGGCTGATGGGAACACAGGTCTTAGCTTCCCCTCTTAGGCTCAGGTGGGCCCTGGCTTGAGCCCTGGGGGCATTGGGAGGAATCAGGCCACCCTGCCTTCCAGCAGCTCCCAGGGTCCTCAGGGATGGAAGAAAGATGACAGTGAAGAGAGGGTGGCAGAGTCTAAGAACAGCCCCAACCCTTTCCCCCCACTCTTTGCTCCACTGACTCAACAGCCTGTACAAGAATAGTGTGTTAATGCTATCCACCAATGTTATTGCCAGGCCCTGTCCTTAGTGCTTTCTAAAAGTTAATTTTTAATTAGACACGTAGTCATGAATGCATTCTCTTTTAAAGAATAAAAACATAACAGAAAGCTCAAGTCCCCTCTGCTTATGTCAGGATCCCACCCCCGCCCCTAAATAACCTGGTTGCCTGTCATGTGGCTTCCTTCAAGACCTTTATCTGGATCTGTTTGCCCAGAGGAAATATTAAGCAGTGTCTTCTGAGGCTTTTTAAAAAATAAGTGGTATCATACATCATACTGTGCGTGCTTTCCTGCAACTTACTTTTGTCAATTAGCATGTTTTAGGACTCGCCCATATTGGAGTACAGGCCTGCCTTATTCTGTGTAACCACAGGATTGTATTTCAGAGCAGGTATGTGCCATTCTCTGATTGACAAGCATTTAAGTTGTTTGCAGTTTTCCATTATTTTAAACCATACCCCAATGAACCCCCATATACACATGGGCAAGAGAAGTGGAAATTCTGGGTGACGGGACACGTGCATTTTAAGTTTTAATAGATCTTGCTAAATTATCTTCCAAAATGGCTCTACCAATTTTCACTCTCACCAGCAGCATTTGAGAGTGCCTGCTTCCCCTACATTGTCATCCACTCTTGATATTGTCATCTTTGAATATCTGAATGTTTGAAAACATGGATTATAACTCATTCGTTTACATTTCCTTGGTGGGGAATCTTTTCACATGATCAGTCACTGGTTCATTGTTCATTTTCATTTAATCCTAACAGTGACCCCCCACACTCCAGCTGGTGCTACTGTGATCCCCATTTTGTAGATGGAACAAAGAAGGCAAAGAAAGGCAAAGCAATTTGCTCAAGGTCATCCTGCTGTGGAGGGACTTGAGCCAGAGTATGAGCCCAAGTGCATCTAATTTTTTAAGATCTGGGCTCTAAACCTTGAACGGCCTCAGATCCGGTGAACATCCTGGATCCTGAGCACCCAAGAAAGGGCTGAGTGGAGATCCCAGACATGCGGACAGCCAGTCCTGTGCTTCTCTGCCCCGCTGCAGAAAATTGACCCTGAGGTGGCTGCCTTCCTGCAGAAGCTGCGAAGTAGAGTGCAGATCGGCGTGGTGGGCGGCTCGGACTACTCCAAGATTGCTGAGCAGCTGGGAGAGGGGGACGAAGGTAGGAGGAGCTGGCCAGAGCCAGCTCCACAGTCGGGGTGGTAGTGGGAGGTGGGGAGTTCGGGAGATCCCTGGACCCATGGGCCTTCAAAGACCCGGTCCTGCTTCTGTGGAGCAAAGCAAGTAGAAGGAACAGCCAGATGTTTCTTTCTCTCACTGATTCAGCAACCATTTAGTGAGCACCTATCATGTGCTTGGTGCTGAGCCAGGCTTTGGAACAGCAGGCAGAATCCTGCCCTTACATAGATTACATCTCAGTTCTCCCTGCTGGGTCTCGATTTCTTCATCTTTAAAATGGGCATAATCAGTACTGAAAATGACCAGGTGTGAACTTCCTTTCATGAAATCCTCACAACCAAGCTTCAGGGTGGATTAAATGATTATACCATTTAACAGAGGGAAGATTCTGAAGTCACTCAGCAAATTTTTGGACCCACAACCCCTGTGTCAGCTGAGTTCTTGATCTCAGCTCAAGGCAAAATGCCTCCAGCTCCTCAAAGGAGAGACTTCCTTGAATTTCCCTTTGCCCCACCCCCTTGTTCATTCCATCAGCCAGTCCCAAAATATTTCCCTGTGTGTCCTGTCTCCATCTCCACTGCCCCACCATTCAGGTGATTACCTCCCACCTGAACCCTGTAACAGACTCCTGGCCGTGTTCCCTATGCCTCCCCACTCCTGCCCAATCCAGCCACTTCTCTTGGCATCCGGAGCTGAGAACTGCCCCATGCAAGTCCAGAGGGGCTGTGGGAGCACAGAGCAGAAATGATGCCCTCTGCTGAGGAGTCCCGGAAGGCTTCCAGAGGAGGGAGCTGGGGATCTTGGAGGAGTGGTGGGGGAGGAAAGAGGGAGGGCATTCCAGGCAGCGGCACCTACGTGAGCAAAGGCCCAGAATTGTGACGGGCTTGTTTGCTTATTTGGAAAAAAACCAAAGCTGCAAGTGAGGAGGTTACACAAGCAGGTTTGGGATGGAACAAATGGAATTTGAAGGCCAAACCAAGGAGTGTGGGCATCACTCTCTCTTCAGCTCTGGGTACCCGGTCTCATGCTGTCTCTTTCTCCCTTGGCCTCTGTGTATCCCTGAAGTCATTGAGAAGTTTGATTACGTGTTTGCCGAGAACGGGACAGTGCAGTATAAGTATGGACGACTGCTTTCCAAGCAGGTCAGTGGCCCCCGGGGCCTTAGCCCCGGCTACTTTTCCACAGTGAGACATTTCATGGGTACTTCTGTCCATGCCCACCACATGCCCTGTGTTTCTTACCCAGACCATCCAGAACCACCTCGGGGAGGAGCTGCTGCAGGATTTGATAAACTTCTGCCTCCGCTACATGGCCCTACTGAGACTGCCGAAGAAGCGGTGAGACCCCATCCGGCCTTGTGTCGTTTCCTCCTCCCAGTGCTGGGCCTGAGGAGGAAGGGGGGGGACTGTCTCCAAGGGGACCTGGAGATGCCAGGCCCAGACTTATTGGTGTGTGGATTCCTGTTCCCTGTGAAGTCCAGACGGGCTGGATTGAATTCAGGGCATTGTCCTTCTCTCTGGCTCCCCACCCTTGTCACCCCTAGTGGGACCTTCATCGAGTTCCGGAATGGCATGCTGAACATCTCGCCCATCGGCCGGAGCTGCACCCTGGAGGAGCGAATCGAGTTTTCGGAACTGGACAAGGTGCCACCAGCCGTGCACCATTAGGCTGTAGGACCTCAGCACTCAACCTCTCTGAGCCTTTATTTCTCGTCAGTGACGTGGATTGGGGGGGGTTCTGATAGAGCCAATACCCTTTCGGACCTGCCAGGTGCTGTGGTTGTGGGCATGGTGCATCTTTCCAACCCCGCTGGCTTCCCTCCCCTGGTGATGGGAACCACCAACCACCGACTTACTTAAGCCAAGCCCTTGGCATGCCTTCCACCTTCCCACCCGCACAGGGTCCAACAGTCATTCCTTTTGATTCAGCCTCCAGGGTTGGTCTCAAATCTGTTCACCTGTGTATGTGTCTCCCCTGCTGCCACCTTAAAACTCTGCCAGTCTGTTCTGCAGCAGTGCCAAAGCACATCTGCCCTGTCCACTCCCTGCTGCCAGTCCTTCCGTGGCTCCCCTTGCCAACTGGACAACATCGCAGCCTCCTGCCGTGGTGCCCTGAGCCATGGGGGATCTTCCTGGCTCAGGCCAAGCCCGTCAGCCTTCTTTCTGTCTGTGCTTGGGACATACCAAGGTCCCTCTGGCCTTTGGATGTGTTGCCCCTGCTCTACCTTGACTTGCATTTTATTTGTCATCCTCACTGCCCACCCCCTCCTTTTCAGGGATGGAGTGAGTCCATCTGTCCAAGCCTTTTCATGCTGGCCCGTCCCTGTCCTCTCTGACCTGGCCTTCTCCCCCCCTCCCACCCCTTTCGCTCTCTATTCCGGCCATGTCCTCTTTGCTGATTCTAAAGATAGCAGGCAGTCTGCCACTTAGGGCTGTGCCTGCTGCCCTCCGACGTGATATGTCCTCTCACCTCCTTCACGTGGGCTCAAATGTCACCTTCTCAGTGGGACTTTCCCCAAGCATTACATTTAACATTGTACCTCCTGCTCTTCTGATTTCTCCCCAAGCAGTCATCACTACCTTCCTAAAACATTGTATCACCAGTTGTTTAAATCTTGGTTATTGTCTGGCTCCCCTACCAAAGCTGTAAGCTCCTTAAGGACAGGGATTTCTGTGGCTGTTCACCGCCGAATCCCCTATGCCCAGCACATGCCTGGCACATAGCATGTGCTCTAGAAATACTTTTTGAATGGATGAACTCGGTGGTGTAATCCCCATTTTATGAATGAGGAAACTCAGGCTCAGAGAGGGGAAGTGACTTGCCCAGGGTCACATAGGGAATTGATTACAGAGCAAAAAATTTGAACTTGAGACCCCGCCCATAGCTTAAGGTCACAGTGCTGGTCCCTGTTGAGGCTGGACATGGCCCATGGCGCTGTCCAGTGACCAGTCTGGTTCTCCAGAGACAGGAGGTGCAGCCATCCTGGGCCATGTGGGAACATTTATTCAGAGAAGTTAGGCGACTTGCCCATGGTCACACAGCAGCGAGGCCTGGAACGCCGGCAGCCTGCCTTTATCTCTCAGGCTGGGTCATATGTGGCCTTAGAGCTCATGTCCTCCCTAGACCACTTCTCCAGGCACCCGACCGCTGGCCACCACCTGCCTTCCTTTCCATTCCAGTCCCACCCAACTCCGACTAAAACGCAGTACTAGGCACTCTACTCCCGTGCTCCGAAATCCTCCGTGGCTTTTGGTCCCCAGGGGGTGTCCAAACTCCCCAACCAGGCTCTAGGCTTTCTGTGAGCTGATCATCCTTCCGAGATCTCAGCACTGCTTTGGCCACACGGGGACTGCCCCACGTGCCTCGGCCACAGCCGTGCCGAGTCTACCCCTCCAGGCCCGGCATGGTTATTCCCCTCTGTGGCCCCAGCAGGGCCAAGCTAGGGATCCTCAGGCTAGTGAGTGGCTGTTTCCTTACTCCATCTTTGTAGATATGCTACAGACTTTCATGGTCCTGCCAAGGGGTGGGGTCTGGACACCGCTGGGCATTGTGTGCTTCGTGCTATGGCCATGCCTGGCTTCCTGCTGACCTCTCTCTGAGCATCCACTCATTTACAGTCTTCATATGCTCTTGGCTTCTCACGCTCCTTTCTGGTGCCTGAGCCATGGTTTTCATTGTTGCGCTGGGCAGAGCTGACGGGGCTGAGCCCTATCCTGAGATGGACTTGTGACTTGGGACTTAGACTGCCCCATCTCCCAACATGCTTCCCCAAGCCTCTACGCCAAGGTGGTCTTCACACCCCGCCCACCTCAGTGGCAGGATCTGGCACTGAGTTCATGCACAGACCTCAGTTTCCCATCTGTCAAGTAGGGGACATGATATCCACCTGGAAGACTTAATGAGCTCACACGAATTGTGTGCCCAGCACAGGACTGGCACACAGCGGCCCTCTGAGCCTCAGTCTGCTCCCTTCCCTCTTACAGAAGGAGAAGATCCGGGAGAAGTTCGTGGAAGCCCTGAAAACTGAGTTTGCTGGCAAAGGGCTGAGGTTCTCCCGAGGTACGTCCACCCCACGGAGGGCCTAAGAGCCCTGCACAAGAGCCCACCCTGGGACCTCACTGCCAAGGCCAGGCTGCACTCCCCAGAAACTCCTCCCAGCCCTCAGGGGCAGGCTGAGCCCAAACAGGCAGGACCCCCCAGTATTCAGGCCCCCCAGTCTTGCCCACCTAACCCCACTCAACACCCCACCACCCACCCAGTTGCTCAGGCCAAAATCTGAAGCGTCTCCCTTGAGTTTTCTCCCTCACCCTCTCTCATGTCTAGTCTACGAGCCAGTCCCAGGGTCCTGTGTGCAGAACACTTCTGGAATCTGACCAGCGCTCACACCTCCGCTGCCAGCAGCCTCATTCCAGGCTCCATCTGCTAACTAATGCAGCTCTCTCCCTCTGCCACCTCAGCCCACAGTCCATTCCCCAGTGTCCAGAGAGATCCTCACTGAAAAACAGACCATGTCACACCCTGCCCAGAGCCCTCCAATCACTTTCCTTATAACACCCAGGACCCCTCCCTGGCCCGCAGGGCCCGCATGCCCTCACCTCTGCCTCCTCCTTTTCTGTCCCCGGGACACCACGCCCTCCCCTGCCTTGGGGACCATGCTCACAGGGCCTGGAATTCCACTCCCTGGCCATCGCCACTCTGGCTCAGGTCTCAGCTCCGTGTCGTATCCTCAGAGAGGTCTCCCCTGACCACGCTGGCTGGGGAGCGTCCCTTCCTCCTCTCCACTGAGCTGGTCTGGTCTGTTTACCGCCTGATCTCCCACCTGGATCGTAGCTCCAGTGAGGACCCCGAGTCCGTGCCATGCTTTGTGCCTGGCACTCAGTAGGCACTCGGGTTGTTGAATGCCACTCTGCTGGCCTCTGTCTGCCCCGCAGGAGGCATGATCAGCTTTGACGTCTTCCCTGAGGGCTGGGACAAGCGCTACTGCCTGGATAGCCTGGACCAGGACAGCTTCGACACCATCCACTTCTTTGGGAATGAGACCAGCCCTGTGAGTGGGGCTCAACCCAGGTTCCTCCCACCCCAAGTCAGGCCCAGGTCAAGGCCAGGAAGAGACCTGGGAGACAGCCAGTGCTTCACTAGCCCCATTGCACAGATTGGACAGCTGGAGCCCAGAGCTGGCTGGACACTTGCCCCATGTCCCCTCCAGTTAGGGCAGACCTGGTGAAGGCCAAGAAGGGGGTCTTTCTGGCGGCTCTGAGGGGACAGGAGGAGGGGCAGCTCTACAGGAGTCAGTGTGGGGGGAGGACCCCATGCCCGGGTGGTGCTGGCCCCCCACCCTGGGAGCCTTGTCCAGGCACCACGTGTGTATGTGCCTTCTCTGCCCTTTCTGTGTGCAGGGTGGGAACGACTTTGAGATCTTCGCCGATCCCCGGACTGTGGGCCACAGCGTGGTCTCCCCTCAGGACACAGTGCAGCGATGCCGCGAGATCTTTTTCCCGGAGACGGCCCACGAGGCATGAGCGGGACTTCCAGAGACCTCTGCCCAGGCCTAAAGAGAGCCCCTGGCCTGGGTTTTGGGTGGGGTGCCAGGGCCCCTCCTCCTCTGGCCCAGGACACCTGCCTCACATTACCTGCTGCAAGGCCCACCTTGATGGGACCAGGGTCCGTGTGGACGCCTGTCCAGCGGTGAGCTCCTGGGGAGCTGTGTTTGTCGTCCTTCACCTGCCTGGCGCTGGCTACAGCTGCTGCTTATACCTCTGAACAGAATGGGTTTCTGTCTACACTGGGAGGAGGCATGTGTGAGCGTTGGAATGAGACAGAGCCGGCCCTGCCTGCCTGGCCCAGGCAGTGGGGAAAGTGCATATTTGCAAGAACTTGATCACAAACATTAAAGTTCCCGGTACAAGGTATGACTTCATTTCTGTCTGAACGGATAGTTGGTCTCCATCACAGGTGCTGTTCCAGCCACCACTTTGCAGATAAGGAAACAGGCACAGGAGGCAGGGACTTGCCCCAGGTGACTCAGGAAGTCTTTGATGCAGTCAAGGAGGGTGGGCCATTGAAACCCCAAACAAGGGCCGGTTTGGGGGGTCCTTCTCCAGCTCCTTCCCCCAGGGCCCAAACAGACAGGCAGCTGTGAGCCAGGCTGAGTCACAGTTGAGGGTTTATTGCCAGTGTTAGGAAGGATGGGGGAGTCCAGGAGGTTGGGGGGCTCGGAAGGGTTTCTGACTGGACACTGCGGGGCCGTGAGTCGGAGGAGTGGTACTGCTTTTCTGCCCCCACAGGTGCCATCAGGCGTGATGTTCCCACATCCTGCCCCTGGCTAGTGCCTGAAAAAGGGGGTCTTCTCACAGGATGGGGGTCTTGGGGGACTGCCAGGAGTTAACCTGCACTAATAAGCCTTCTGCCATGGAGACCAGGGATTCCTTATTCCTTAGGGGAAAGGCCTCAGGCCTTGCCAGAGTAGCCCCAGCTCAGAGTGGGGTGTCAGGCTGGGCCATTCTCAGTTTGGGGGGCTGTCCAACACATCTCAGCAGTTCTATGCTCCCAGCCCCTTTGGTGGGAACTGAGGGCGAGGGTGGAACACATACCCCAGACCCCTCTGCCCTGGGGTCTTGGTGTACTTCAGGACTGGGGATCCTAGACAGTCATTGACCACCTCATCCTGGGCATTTGAGCCCCCGTTTACTCACAGCCTGGGTCTCCTAAGGGTTACTGTCCTGGCAGGACCTCCCTTGAAACACCTCTCTCCCCACCATCAGATGATATGCTCTGGAAGGGAGTGAGGGTGGGGGTGGGGGTGGAGGGGAGGCCCCCCAGGCCAGGCCAACCCCCACCCCAGAGTGAACACACACAATACACATACCTTCAGGGACAGACAACACAGGGACCACAGCTCAGCCACTGGCTGGGGGGCCAGCGGGAGCCGCCATCCCACGGCTTTGGGAAGAGGGTCCAGCAAGGGGGGGCTGCAGGGCTAGTGGCCTCCCAGGCTAAGGGCCATTCCTGTGGGTGCCCAGCCTGGCCCTACCTGAGGGGCCGTGTCCATCACTAGGTCCTCAGCAGCCATCATGGCTGGGCACTGGCAGAACAGCAGTGGGACTCTGTCTAGGCTGGAGGAGACTCGTCCCCACCCCTCCACAGACCCACACTTCCTCGGGAAGTGGAGGCAGCAGGCCTCAGCATGGCCCAGGGAGGAGATGCAGCCTCAGTTTGGGATTCACAGAGCCATTGCCAGGCTGGTGAGTAGGGATGTGGCCAGCAACACAAGAGCTCCAAACTGCCTTCTGCCCTCAGGCCCCTCTTTTCTGCCTCTTTAGTGTGTGCTGAGGAGAGGATAGGAAGGGAGGGAGGGAGGGAGGAAGGAAGAAAGGAAGGGAGGAAGGAAGAAAGGAAGGGAGGAAGGAGGGAGGGAGGAAGGGCTGTGGCATGGAGGACAGGCCTGCCTACCCCCACCTTTAGCCCTCTTCCCTTGCCAGAGGCTGGGAGGCACCCCTCAAAGTGCTCACTGGCCTGGCTTCTGAGGGTGGGATCCAGGCCGCAGTGGGAGACCCTGGTCCAGGGTGGGAGGTGTGCAGAGCATGAGCAGAGCCTGGCCCGGGGGCCAGGGCCTCAGGTAAAGGCAGGGGAGCTAGCTTGTTCAGGCAGGGTCACCCCAGTGCCCCCTGACTCCCAGCCCCAGGCCTGACGCAGGCCCTCAGAGGCTCAATGGACACAAAGACTGGTGAGCAGGAGGGCGACAGGACCCTGTGCCCATGTGGCAGGAAGGGAAGGAAGGAGAGAGTGGACAAGCAGAGAAGGCAGGTCTGGTGGCCTCCTCCTTGGTCCAGCTCACACAACAGTCACGGGTCACGGGGCTGGACGGAGGTAAATGCTCATAGCCACAAGCACAGAGAGACACGTGCACACTGAGGCTGCCCAGGGGCCTGAGTCAGCAAGTACAGTGGGGCACGGAGCCAGCTGCCACCCGTCCACCCTGGGGGGCTTGCCGCCCAGCCTAGGAGCCCACGACCTGGCCAGACCACGTCTCGTGGGGAGTGTGTGGGGCCAACTGGGTGAGCACCACCTCCACAGCCTGGAACTTCTGGTTCTTGGGCGGGATGGGACACATCTTATAGGTCACCTCGTCGCCCTCCACCGGCACGTACTCCCCCTCGATGCTGGTGGGCAGGAGAGGAGTGTCAGCCCAGCAGCAGGCCCCACTCCCCGGACACCCGCTGTGGCCTAGACTTCTTAGAGCCTCAGCCGTCTAATCTGTAAAATGGGGATCATAAACGGTCCCCTCCTTTCTGTGTTGTTTGGGGGTTGAAATGTGAAAGGGCATGGGGAGGTCCCTAAGCCTTTACAGAGAAGCCTCTTAACCTGCTGATGCCAAGATAGGATCCCAGGGCCCAGCCAGTGGTTCCCGGGGCTCCTGCGGTCTGAGTACCCCCACCACACCTGGCCCCATCCCTCCTCCTCCCAAACATCCCCAGCCCCTATGAGAGGAGGAGGAGAAAGATACCAGGAACATGGACCTCAGCTAGTGAGAGGAGAGGCCTGGGGAGGCCCTCCTGGAGGCATTGCTGAGACACTGCAGCGGGGCCCAGCCAAGAACAGGAAGGTGGGACAGTGCCAGGGACAGGACTCACTCTGATACGTGCACGAAGATGTCCTCGGACCCGTTCTCGGGGGTGATGAAGCCGTGGCCCTGTGAGCGTGAGAACTGCTTACAGACGCCCTTGAACACGGGGCCAGCCGAGGCACGGGCTGTCCTGAGAATAGGGTAGGGGATTGGAGCTGTGTCCTGGGGGCCCCCTCCCTGGACCCACACAGCCCTCCTGGGCCCTGCCTGCAGAGCCTGCCTCAGGGCTGTGGGGAAGCCTCCCCAGGCCAGAAAACACTGTTATGCTAGCTCAGTCCTCTCACCATCCCATTCGACAGATAAACAGACTGAGGCCCAGTAAGGGGAACTGGCTCTTCCAGGGCACACAGCAAATGGGTCTCCTGACTCCCAGACAGTGCCCCTCTCACTATACAGCACCTTCCCCTCTTCACTGTCTCCTAAAGCAGTGGTATTCTAGTCACTCGTTTGTCACGCACCCATTCATTCACTGTTTATTAAGCATCTGTTCTGTGCCTGGCCTTCGGTTGAACACAGGGTTTGATCAGCACTTGCCATCAAAAAACTCCTTTGGCCAAGCCAACTCAGTCTCCCTGTGGCTCCCACAAAACTTCTCCCCCATTTGAGCCCACCCAGTAACCGACCACAAAAGCCCAGGGCTGGTCTCCATCCAGCTTGCCCACCCTACTCCAAAGAACAACCCCATGCCTCCGTTTTGGCCCAGGCTGTTCCTTCTTCCACTTCCTCCTTTACCTGATATGTCTTCCAATCCCAGCTAACACAGCATCTTCCCTAATGCCCAATGCTGGGGCCTCACCCCCAACCCTGTCAAGGGCAGAGAATGATGGACAAATTCTCTCTGGATTGTATACAGCTTGTGGGCTGACACTTTGTCTTATTCACAACTGGATCCCCTTGATCAGCAACTCAATGAATCTTTGTGGAATGAATGAATGAATGAATGAACACTAGTAGTTACTGGAAAGTCCCCTGTCCTAGGAGAGGACAACAGGGGTTAGAGAAGGACGAGGTTGGAGCCCTATCCTGGGGGAAGATCCCTGGGGCCTGGGCAAGAAGCAGGTACTCACGCTGAGTATGTCCTGGTCCGTTTGGTGGGCAGGGGACTGGGCAGGTCCCGAGATGAGACACTGCCCCGCTCCCAGACCCTGCTGCCCTCCCGGTGGAAGGGGAAGGTGGGCCAGACAGGGGACTTGGGGGAGTGGAGCGGGGGCACGACCGGGGGCGATGTGGACTCTGAAGTCATGGTGGGGCCAGCAGGAGAGCCTGGTGGGCTCCCGGGCACAGCGGCCGGTGACAGGCTTTGGCGTCCTTGCGGGCAGGGCCCGGCCTGGCCCTGCTCGGCGGCCTCACCAGCCACAGGCTCCGTCTGAAAGGAGAAGAGAGAGGTAGAGGTGAGTGTAGTCCTTCTGGACACGGCCCAAGTCTGGAGGGCTGGGCCTGCCTGCCACATCTCACAGCGCCATCAAGCCACACATGGCCCTTCCCTAACTCAGTGTCCTCACCAGAAAGACAAAACAGTCATATAACCTTGTTATGCACTGTTGTGTTACCCTAAAATGTATATGTTGATGCCCTGCTCCCCCCCCCAACACACACACTGTGTTGATATTTCCACTGGCCTTTGGAAGGTAACAAGGTTCAGATGAGGTCAGCAGGTGGGGCCCATGATGGGATTAGTGTCCTTAGAAGAGACCCTGGAGAGCTTGGTCCTTTTTCCCTGCCCTGTGAGGACACTGCAAGAGGGCTGTCTGCAAAGCAGGAGGGCTCTCACCATGACCAAGCCCTGCTGGCACCTTGATCTTGGACTTCCAGCCTCCAAAACTGTGAGAAGTAAATGTCTCGACGTTTAATACTCGCCGTCTGTGGTATTTTGTTGGTGGTCCAAGCTAAGAATAACCTCAAAGTCCTTCCAGTTTCAAGTTCAATTCTCTAACTCTGGGGGCCGGGTAAAGTGGTCAGTGATAGTCTGGAACACAGCTTGACGCAAGTGTCAGCGGTTTCAAATCCACAGACCTGGGTTCGAATCTCAGCTTTGTCATTTGTAACGTGGTGATCTCAAGCAAGCCACTTGACAGTTTCAATATGGTGGGTGGGTATGTGGGCTCTGAACCTAGATGGCCTGGGTTTGAATCCTGGCTCCTCTACCTCTCGGTCATGTGGCCTTGGTCAATACTCTTAATCTTTGACTCAGTTCCCTGCTCTGTAAAATGGGAATTGTGTTGGTTCTTACTTCATAGAGAGGTTGCTATGAGAACTAAATGACTCTACATGCTTAGAACAGGACAGGGCATGCAGAGCTTGTGAGAAGACTGGCGATTTATCATTAGCGCCATTTCCTCCTCTCTAAAATGAGCTTGAGGATACTTACCAGGCAAGATTGCTGAGGATTCAATGATTTAGTGTGTGACAGCATCTGGCATCTCATAGATATCCAATCAACTGCTATTATCAATGCTAATCACTAGAAATTCCCATGTCAATAGCTCAGTGCCTAGAGAACCTTGAAAAAATGTATCCTATATTTTCTTCTACTGAGAAAGAGAACAGTTTCCACACCTATGCACCCACCCACCCTCCGTGCCCACAGGGGTTGGGAAGTCTTGGACTCCAAGAGACACTGCTCGCTGTAGAACCCTGGGGAGGACAGCTCAGCATATGAGCCAGGCTGTTGACTGAAGCAGAGGCAGGCCGGTCAGGACACCTGGCCAGGAGATTTCCAGCTCAGCTGCGGATTAGCCACTGACCTTGGGTAGCACTTCCACTGGCCTCAGTTTCCTCATCTGTACAATGGAGCCGATAAACCTTGCCTCACTCCTCACAGGCTATAGAGATATAAAAAAGCTCCCAGAGTCCATAGTCATATAGGAATGGGGGTGACAGATTCTCTACTTCCTCACCCACTTTCTTCACTCCCCCACCCCAAAGGCCCTGGGGTCAGAGGTGAATCTCTGAGCTGCAAGTGTCTCTGCTCTCCATCTTGTCCGCCCCTACACCCCACAAGCCTGGAGTATCCAGGGAAGAGTTTAAGGCTTCTCAGGAGTCTAGAGCCCAGGATGCCCCAAAACATCGCACGGCTGGAACAGCAAGGAGTCATCTGTTCAACACCCATCACTGGAGCAGGTCTCCTGCCGCCGTTCAAGGTCACACAGCAAGTAGGATATTTCTGGGTCAAGATGATGAGCTGGCTCTGCCATCGCTGGGGGTGGACGTGCAGACTCCCTCCTTCCCAGCAGCCCCCCACCCGTCCCCCTCCAGGCAGGAGAGCTGGAGGGGAGTGAGAATTGCCCCTTATGGACCCCTCATGGTCCCTCACGGCCCCCTCATGGCCCCCCAATCCCCCCTCAAGCTGATGTGGGGCTTTTCTCCCTGAGCCAGGAGGCAGAGTGGGCCAGCTTTGGAATTTTTGTCCCCACTTTGGAGGGAAGAAAACAGAAGCTTCAGGATGGGAAGCTATCACACAATCACATAAAAACTTGCACGTGAATGTTCCCGGCAGCATTCTTCATAACAGCCAGAAAGTGGAAACAACCCAAAGGTCCATTAATGGGTAAAATGGATAAGCAAAACGGTACAGCTGTATAGTGGAATATTATTCAGCTGGAAAAAAGAAAATACCGACACGTACTACAACACAGATGAACCTTGAAATCATTATGCTAGTGGAAGAAATCTCACAAAAGACCACAGAGTGCATGATTCCACTCCCATGAAATGTCCAGAACAGGCCAGTCCGTAGAAACAGAAAGCAGGTTAGTGGTTACAGGGCCGGGGGGGAGGGTAAAAAGGGGAATGACTTCTAACGAGCACAGTTTCTTTTTGGGGTGATGCAAATGTTCTAACTTTGACTGTGGTGATGTCACACGACTCTGTGACTGTCAAAAAGCACTGACTTGTCCACCTTAAACAGCTGAATTAGTGGTACGTGAATTATATCCCAATAGAGCTGTTGCCAAAAAGGAAGACAGGCAGCAGGCCCCACAAGAGGACACAGCCAGGAAAGCAGAGCTGCTGGGCCCTGCAGCACACTCCTAGGTGCCCCTACTCCACCTGGGTGAGGGTGGCAGGTGGTAGGGACAGATGCTCTGCCTCCCTCTCTCCGGGAAGCAGGGCGGCCCTGGCTTGCCCACTGCACAGTTTTCCCAGGCCTGGTAATTGCGCTTGGCGGTGACAGCCGGTGCTGGGAGGTCATAGGGGGTGGAGGGGAGAGAAGGAGGTGAGGGAGGGGCAGAGGCAGCCCACAGTGGTTACTGGAGATGCAGCTGAGCTGGGCTGGGTTCTGACCAGCCAGGCCTCCTCCCAACCCAAGGTCTAGTGAGCATGGTTCCCACTTGTGGGAAGAGGGAAAGATACTGATTATGCAGGGTTAGCCTTGATAGGAGGGCAGCCCTCTTCCTTCCCCTCCCCAAAATGGGCTCCCCAAAACAGACCCGCAGTGTCCAGCCCCCACCCACTCTGTGAAGGCTGCTCCCCCCACCCACTACATCTTTCACCCCAGGGGACGCCCTCAGAAGATAGGCAGTCAGTCGGCCTTGGGACAGGAGGGGCAGATGAGACAGCTTCCACGGTGCTACTCTGGCCTCTCCTATCTCCTAACTCTTCTGGAAACTGGGAGTACAAGACTCCCTCAGGTGAGAGCTCCTAGGAGAAGGAAATGGGATAGAATGTGGGAAGCACTGAGTAGGTGCTGGGTGAGAGGTTCTCCTCCCAGAAAGGGCTGCTGAGTTTGGCATGGATGGGAGGGAGCGGGGGAAGGAGAGATCAAGCCCACCCTTCACTCTCCATTTTCCTGCCTCCTATCTCTCACCCACCCACTAGAGCCCTGCCCCACCCTTCATAGCATCTCCTTTTGTTAAATTCCTACACCAGCCCCTTAAGGCTAGTGCTATTATTACCCCATTTTGCAGATGAGAAAACTGAGGCTCAGAAAGGCCAAGTCACTCATTCAAGGCCACACAGCAATTAATGTGTGGGCCAGGACTTGAACCAGGGCAATCTGACTCTGCAGCCTGGAGTGGGAAGTCAGGAGACCTGGGTTCAGGCCCTACATTGCTACTGACTTTCTCTGTGATCTTGGAAAGGCTTTCCCTCTCTGGACCCTGCCAGAGCCCTGGACTGGAAGGAGCTGCACAATGCTCAGCAGCCTAAGAGACCAGGGGAAAGGAAACAAAGGGATGCAGAGCAAGCCTCCAGTCCAGATCCTTTCTCCACAGTGTTGCTGTAGAAAAGCGCGAGTGAAGATGGGGCTTTTATTGTCTGAATGCCATACACAGTGCAAAAGTCTTTACAGAGATTATTTTTCAACCTCCCAGTTGCCCTGAAATGTTGAAATAAGAATTGTTTCCATTTTACAGATGAGGAAGCTGAGGATCAGAGAGGTTACATGAGTTCCCCAAGGTCACACAGCAGGTAAGTGACAGAACCCAGATGCCTGAAGGTGAACAGGACTCTTCCTGTGCGGATAAATTATGTTCCTAGTTCAGCCAAGATGAGGCTGGAGTTAACCTGAAAGAACCTTCCCCAAGAAACGATTGGGGAAAATAAACTCCTCTAAGAGCAGAGAAACAGATGTGTTTCTAGAACATTTGTTTCAACCCAAGCAGACCTAAAGCCCAGCCCCCAAAGGCCTAAGTGTGCCTGTCTGGGGGCATCTCCTGCTCGGAATAATGCCCTTCAGAACTAGCGGTCAGGGTGAGAGGACAGCTGGGGACCCAGATTGCCCGGGGTTTAAATCTGACTCTATCTCCAGTGCCCTCGCTGGGTGACCCTCCCTTACTGAGCCTCAGTTTCCTCACCTGTCAAACAAGGCTAATCAGAGCACCCTGTCGCCATGTGTTTTGGCTCTAACCCTCCAGCCAAGTTCCTTTTCATTTCCCTGCACGAAGGCCAAACTCCAGCTCATTAGTGATTCTGCAGATAAAAGGACCAGGACTTCAGGGCTGTTGGGAGATAACCTGAGGGAGGCCCTGGTGATGCAGTGTTATAGAGCCATGGGACTGTGACTCAGCCCTGTCAGCAGGTGACCGTGCTCTGGTGCTGAGGCTCCTCCAATTCTCAGCTCCCCCTAAAAGGACAAGGCAGGAAATGGCTGTCAGAGCCCTCTCTTGACCATGCAAGTAACATCTCCTTTTGGGCATATCAGGGAAAACAAGCTGGCTCAATCCCCTGGTGCTGTGTGACCTGGGGCAAGCACCTGCCCCTCTCTGGGCCTCAGTTTTCTCCACAGCTATATGAATTGCCACTGGTCCAGATGACTAATTAGGGTCAGTCCAACTGTCCTCTTAAGTTGTCAAAAACACATGCATAACTGAAAGAAAACCAAGTGCCAGGCAGTGAGACAACACACACGTGAGGACACAGCCAGCCCTTAGAGTGCCCTAAATCCAGTGGGGGGACAGACAGATGACTAGAACACAGTGTAGGGAGTTCTGATACAAGTCATGGCTACCACTATCGATTATCGACCATGTGCCAAGTAGGGTGCCAAGCCCTTTGCCCCACTTCCTTATTCAGTCCTCATAGCAACACTGCGATAATTACCATTATCCCCATTCTTCAGAAGAGTAAACTGAGGCTCAGAGAGGTGAAGAGGCTTGCTAGGGTCACACAACTGGTCAGGAGCAGCACTTCCACACCCTGGAGATGTTTGGGGGGGTGTAGGAACGTACCCCCTGGCAGGAGGAGGGAAGGGAGGAGCAGCAAATCCCTGAGTGCTCCCACTCTACCCTGGAAGAGGAAGGGCAAGGGGTGTGGAAAAACTGGGAAGCCAGGGATGGGGCTCTGTTTCTGGCTTTGTGCTGACTCAGACCATGACCTTGGGTGAGTCAGTTGCCTACTCAGGCAAGCTTAAAAACAACTCCCCCACAAAAACCTGTCCCAGCCCAAGCCCCCATTGTGGAGAAGCAGACAGGGGGAGGAAAGGATATGGTAGCCTAAAAAAGGGAAGGACAGAGAACACCGATGACAGTGGAAGAGCTTTCTGAATGTTGGGTTCTTGTCTATGCTGGCCCCAAAGGGCCCCAAGGGGGTGTGGAAACAGCCTCAAGACCACCAGACAGAAGCTGGCACTTCCCCGGCCCCTCCCCCACCCCAGCCTCCCAGGCGCTCCTTAAAATACATCAGCGCTGAAGCTGCTCCAGCAGCTGGAGGTGACCTAATTAAACTGGGTTCTTCCCCCCACCACACACAGCCTGTGTGTGTGTGTGTGTGTGTGTGTGTGTGTGTGTGTGCGCGTAGGAGGGCTGCCCCAGCCAATACTTGAGTTTTATTGAAAGCCTTTAATTCTCCTCCTTGTCATGTGCTCATGCTACCCTAGGGGGCGGCTGTGATTAAGGCCTTTGGTTGTCCTTGGCATCAGATGGGTACCTTGACAGCCACGCTCACATCCCAGCTCTGTTAGGTTGTGTGACCCTGGGCAAGTCACCTTACCACTCAGAGTCCCCCTAAAGAGAGGCACAGACTGGTCAAAGTAACATGTAGAGCAAATGAGCTTGAACTCAAATCAGCCTGACCCCAAAGCCCTTGACCTTTTCAGTGCACTGTGCCACTCATCCTGGTGACCATCATTTCACTGGTTTTGGGGTGGGAAAGAGCCCCTCACTGCTTTTTGCCCCCCATCTTGCTGCTATGCATGGACAAAGGTCCAAACTGCCCCAAGCCCTCTTCCCACAGGGTCCTGGTGCCCTCTGCTGGTGCCACTCTTGGGGACCTACCTCCAGACCAGCCTGGAGGTGTCACCTCCCCACCAGCCAGCTGTGTGGGACCCCTCAGTACCCCTTAGGAAGTCCCCCCTCCGTGGCCAGCGGGAAGCTGTGAACATTGCCCATCCATCTCTCTCCAGGCCAGGAAGAAGCCTCTGTGGCCAGAGCTGTGCTGACACCCGTTCTTTTTCCTGGAGGGTGGGGCAGACAGATCCAAGGAGGCGGGGCAGATGTGGGAAAACAGGTGTTTTGGAAAAGACTTCAAGGAAATAGTAGGGCGAAGGCTGGAGGGAGGAAGCATCCATAATTTGGAGGACGCAGAGGCCTGTGGGATGGGGTCAGTTTTGGGGAACTGGCTCCCCATCTCCCAGGGAGCTGGAGACAGCCCCTTCCCAGGGAGAGGCCTCTACTGGAGCATATCCAGGCGGGCATGGTGCCAGGCTCTCAGAGGTTGCCCACCCGCCACCGGGCCTACTTCCACCTCCCCTCCCCCAGCCCAGCAGACGCAGCAGTTCACACTCTGTATTTATTATTGTTCTGGCTCTGCATCCCCTCCCCTCTCCCTGGGAAGAGCCTGTAGGCTGGCAGCTCGGCAGGACTGCCATCTCCCCTGTGGGTGCCAGCATCACCCCTTACCTCTGCCTGGACTCCCTGTGCCAGGGTCAGGCCAATGAGGGACTCGGTGCCAGCCAAGGCTGCCCCTGTCCCTTCATCCCACTGCAAGGGGACCAGCAGCCTCTGCCTTGTCACCTTTGCCCTTACAGGGACTGCACCCCAGCAAGGGTGGAGGTCAGAGCCAGACCAGGCAGGGGAGACGAGTGCCCTTGGGAGAGGCAAAAGCCATGGGTATAGTGGCTCCGAGGGGAAAATAATAGCATGGAGCCACCTCTCCAAGCCAATTAACACAATTATTCCCGTCACATTGGGGAAGAAATACAGAAAGGATAAGACGGCTGCTCCAGATCCGACTGTCTACCCATGACCATCCCTCCCCAGCCTCATTTGGATTCCCCTGGGAAAGGGCCCATTAAGCTCCTTGCTGCACTCTGGCGGGAGCACGATCATTCTAGTCATTTCTCTCCCCCTGCTTCCCAGACAGGAGGCTGCGGCTTGGCAGGTGTCTGCTGTTCTCTGCCTCTTGAGCCAGACACAAGTCCCAGACATACACACACGCAGACACACGCGCTGTCTCGCAGGGAGCCACACATCCTCAGCGTCCCTCGGGGGCCAGGCAGAAGGCGGGCCGGCCAGGTGGGCTCATCTACACCCTTCTACATCCCTTCTGTGAACTGAACTGGGCTGGGCCAGCCCTGGGGGAGGTGCCCCCCATGTCATACCCCCCTCCTTTGCCCCTGCCAAAGCCAGTTTCTAGGACTGGTGTGGCTGCAGGCCCCCATCTAGCCCCTTACCTCTCCTTGGCAGCTGAGGTCGGAGACTGCCTTCTGCAGCCGGCTTCAGCACTGCCTCTCGGGCGCTCAGAGCTGGGAGCAAGGGATGGTCTGAAAGATGTGCTGTGTGTAAGACCGCGTGGTGTGCGTGTGCGTGTGCGTGTGCGTGTGTGTGTGTGTGTGTGTGTGCATGCGGCACCTCGGGCCCCTCACTCACTCACTCATACACGCCTTCCTCCTGACGTCAGGAAGACAGGAGGGAGGGACTGGGGTGGGAATTTGTACTCCCTGCTTAAAGGGACACGAGGCCCAGACACCACCTCCCACGTCAGGCACAGGCTGGGTGAGAGAGTTAGCTGCGTCTCTCGGGGCCCTAAAGCTTCTTTTTTTGGAAAGTGGCTTTTATTGCCAGGCCAGGGTATAATTTGCCCTGCCAGGTGGGAGTAGCTGCTGAGGAATGCAGGGGAGGAAGAGCTGCGGACAGCCTGCATTCCTGGCAATTACAGAGCAAGTGGGGTGGTGACTGAGTTGGTGAGTGTGTGTGAATGCACTTGGGGATGCAGGAATGGGCGTGAGTCTGGGAGAATGGAGGCCACATCGTAAAGGGTCCCCCCCCAGAGGGTGTGCCACACAAGGGTGGGCTGAGCCAGGTCCCCAGGGACCCGCAGAGTGTCCCCTGCCCTCCATTAGCACTGACATTGTACTCAGGTCTGTCCCTCACTTGGCTCTGAGATCCTTGTGCATGAATGAACTTGGCTAAGTCACAGGATCTCATGTCTGTCTTGTCCACAGTAGACCCCTGAGATATTTCTACTGAATTGAAGAGGACTCTAAGAGAGTGATAAGCTTGCCACACACACACACACACACACACACACACAGAGGCCTGGAAGTCTCTTAGGCTGGACCATCACTTCTCCTGGAGAGAGCCCAGGTTTCACAACAGACAAGACCCGGTGTGAATCTCAGCTCTAACATTTCCACACTGTGACCTTGGGCAAGTCTCTTACGACTCTGACCCTCCACAATCTCGTCTGTAAAAGAGGGAAGCGAGGGCTGTTGGAGGTTCAAGTGTAATACATGTATAAGCCCCGGGCTGTCTGGAGGGGGCCTCCACAAAGGGATTTCTCCTCCTTCTTCTGGTTCCTTCTTCTGAACCTCAGTTTCTCAACCTCAGCTTGGAAAGAAGGAAGCCTTTCCCTCAGATACCTTCAGTACTAGTGAGGCAGGCTGGCATTTTCTAAAGAAGTCTTATTAAAAGGCAAAGGAGAGGAGAGTTAAAAAAGAGAAAATCAAAAAAAGATACAAATAACGAATAAAAATAGCACTTAAGATACATTCAGGGCGTCCCGCTTGTGAGGCAACTTGCTTTGTCCTGATTTAAAACTCACAAGACTCCAATATTTGATCATCATCCCTCCTATTTTGCTGGTGAGGAAAAGAGTCTCAGACAAGAGAAGCCATGCCTGCGTTCATTATCTGGTTAGAGCGGTATTTGAATCCAGGGGCCTCCAACGCCCCCACAAGTCCTTTAAACCTTCCTTTTCCTTCTATGGCCACCTCTCTTTCAAAGATAATAACAGTGTTCTAAGTTCCCTTGCAGACATCGTCTCACCTGCTTCTTATAACAAGTCTGTGAGGTTTACCTGGATGAGGAAACAGGCTGGGAGAGGTGGTGGGGCTCCACCGAGTCACCTGGCTCAGAAGTGACCAAGTGACGGAGCAGGGACCTGAGCCCCAGGCTTCAAACCCCTGATTTTCACACTCGGGAAGAAGGGCTGGGCTGTGGTAGACACCTGCGATTTTCCCTGCCCACCACCCACTACCCCCTCTGCTGGGAGCTGCCTCCGGGCGCTCACCTGGGGAGTCTCTTCTCCTCTCTCATGGTCCACAGGACCCCTGGCCCAGGCCCAGCCGGTCAGAACCGGTACCAGTACTCGGGCTGGAATCTCAATGCCAAGGCTAGCTCTTCTCCCCATGGCGCCTGAGCTGGTGGAGCATTGGCTGTTGGTGGCCTAGGGATGAATTACCAACCCATAGGCCAGCAGAGTGGAGTGGCCAGGGAGGACTTCTCTGAGGTGATGATGTTTAAGCTGAGCCCTTAGTGACAAGAAGGAGCCAGCCTTGCCAGAATCTAGAGAGAAAACATGGTGGTAAAGGGCGGGTGGGAGGATTGGTCGGAAGGTTCTCAAAGAGGGGTGAGTTTTGGTGAGCCAGAAGAAGAGGAAGGAGGCTGGGGTGGCCGCAGGGAGTAGGGAAGGAAGGGGTGGCATATGAGACTGAAGACCAGGAGGCAGGGAAGGCCAGTTCTGCGGAAACTGAGGCCTGGTCGGCTGTGAATGAGGCCAGGGCACGGGTAGGACCTGCCCCCCTCACTCCAGCCTCGTTCTCTAAGGCCCCAGCTGGCTAGCTGGTGAACATGTGCTGGGGCTGCCAGGCAGCTGAGAGCCATGAATGAAGGAGACTGGGCCGAGGTTTGAAGTAGTGTTATGATTATTCTCGACAGTGAGGAGAGGGCACAGCTGTTCATTCAGGAAACGAGCAGACCGTGGTGGCACCACCTACCCACCCACCAGCCGCTGAGGAACAAAGAAATAGTCTGCTTCCAACCAGGGTCTCTGTGTGGAGGCTATTTTTTGTGAAAAGCTGAGAATTCAAAAGCTCATCTCCTAGAAAGCCTCCCTCGTCTTGCAGAAGCTAAAGAGATGGATCAGAGCTGAGCAGCCCTTGAATGCCACTGATTACATGTGAATTATAATTCCTCCTCTGTTATTGACTGTCAGCCCACCAACGGGGGCCAGTCCTGGACCACCACGGCTTTGAATCCACAGTTCTCTTTATGGTAGACAGATTCCTAAGGTGTTGGTGCCACTTGACAGATGTGGCAATTCAGGCACAGAGACGTTAAGAAACTTGCCCAGCACCACACAGCTGCTAATGGCCCTGGGATGAAAATGCAGCGATTCTGGCTTCCTTGCACTCTTACTCTTATCCTTTCTGCTATACCACACTGCCTTTGAAGTGTTTTTTCAATTCCCTGGATGCCCATCCCTTCCCCTGTGGCCCTCATCTCCAGCCTGCATTAAGGATTTTGCCTAGTAAATTAGAGTGGTCCTTTCTTCTCTCCCTGCCCACTAGTCGTCTTCTCCAATGCGACTACTGCCCTTTTGCCAGAGAAGGTCTTTTTCTGCAGCTCTAACCACATCATCTGTTCATTTATTTATGCATGTGACAATATTTATTGACTACTTACTATGTGCCAGATGGTCTAGGCTCGAATACAGCAGTGAACAGACAGATACACTCCTTGAGTTTATTAAGCTCATGTCTCATCTAGGAAGAGACATAATACCAAGTACACAAACAAATAAATGTATAATCACAAATTTAAAGACAACAAACAAGCAGGGTGAGATCAAGGAGACTAGTAGGTCTGCGTCCGTCTGCCAAGATAGAGGGAGGGCTAAGAGAAGAGCTCTGAGAAGGGGCCCTGTAAGCTAAGCCCAAAGGGTGAGAAGGAGCCAGCCTTGTAATAAGCAGGGAAGAGTGTTTCCCAAAGAGGGAACAGCATGAGTGAACTCCTAGAGGCGGGTAAGAACTCTGCATTTCAAGGATCTTGAGGTCACTGATGTGGCTGGAGCAGGGAATGAGAAGGGCAGGAACCACATCGTGTAGGGTTGGGGGGCCTGGCAGCATCTGAAATTAGATGGGGGGCACAACATTCCCTGCCTTTAGTGTTGCTGGCAGCCTGGCAGCCTCGTCCAGGGTAATAATCAGTGTGGACAGGAGGAGGAGAGAACACGGAGGAGTCCCCTTGCCTGGGCCCCGGGGCAGGAGCCTGCTCTCTGGCCCATGGATGAGGGTCTCCTTGTGTTGTAGCTGCTTGAATCCCCTTAAGCCACTGAGAGGAGCTCTCTGTGATGGGGTGAGGGGGTCCCTGGCCCACAGCCAGCCTCTCCTATCCCCTGCCCTCAGGACCTGAGACTGGAGCAGCCAGGCTGACCCCCAGCAGATACAGGGCTGGGATGGGCTGTGAGCCTGGCCTCCTTCAGCCGTCTGTCCACCCTCAGACACTCCTAAACATCCTGGGCCCTGGGTCTCCAGCCTTCTCAAACCTGGAGCTTACCTCCATCCTCACCTTCTGAGAGAGGCCGTCGCTGATCGTCCTTGCTACGGCAGCAATCTCTGGTCATATTATCCATGTGATAGTTCTTGATGGTGCCTGAAATGATCTCCCAAATCTGTTTGTTTCCTGTTGTCCCCCTCCCCTAGACGGGGCCTTAATCACAGTAGCCCCAACCAATACCTATTGACTTTCTGCCCTTTGTTTTGGCTCAAGTCAGAATAGAGAGTGACATCCTGGGACCCTTCATTTAGGTCCCTTCTAGAATCACCGTTCGTAATGGCACTTCAGCTGTGCTTTTGCCTCTGTGGAGGGGCATTTAAAAAGTGCCCAAATGAGAAGAGTTCCTGGGCCTGTTCAGACATTGTCAAGGGCATCCTTCCATTCCTCAGAGGCTTCATTCCTTGAGAACCTGGAGAAAAATCTTCTGAGAGCTCAGAATCAAGGAAATCTGTGGAAATATAATGGCTCGGTGCGATGTCAGAGGGATAGTGGATGGGGGTAGGGGGGTCCACACAGTGTGAAGGATATAAATGATAAACCTCTAAGTATTACTTTGTCTTGTGCACCTGAAACTAATAATAATAATAAAAAAAAAGAATCAAGGAAATCTGGATGTACCCTGAACACCTGGTTAGTTTCCATATTGGAAATTAGAATTCTTAGAGCCAAATTCTTCTTCTACTACCATTAAGTTTGCAGGACCACTCATATCTCAGGGCAAATCTTTTCTTTTCATCCTTTCTTTTAATCATCCAGGAAATATTTATCCTGAGCTTATTGTGTGTCTGGCCCTGGGGAATCAACAGTGAACAGAACTGACGACACCCCTGTCTTCATGGCGCTCACAGTCATGAAGAGGGAGAGGCAATAAAGCAACCTAAGTAGCTATGTCATATGTCAGAAGGCAATAAATGCGAAGCCGCCCACATTTAGAGGTGGGGAGAGGATTCTGTGAGGTGGGAGGAGAACCTGGGGAGCGTGGGCTCCTACAAGCCACATAGAAACCGCGTGTGGAGGAGGGAGTGAGCAGTGGGGACAAATGCTGCCCACGAGGACAGAGAATTAGCCCTGGACTGGCGTGGAGGAGACCGTTAGTGACCTTGAGAAAGCAATTCGCGTTGACAGGTAGGGCCCCACACCTGACTGGAGCAGGTGGAAGAGAGGACAAGAGGATTTGGAAATAGCAAGCGCAGATGACTCCTTCAAGCAGTTTTGCTGGTAAAGGGAGCAAAATATGGGGCATGAGCTGGAGGAAAAGGGGGATGAAAGACGGTTATTTAAAAAGCTGCGAAAACTCTGCATTGCTTTTTTAATTTAAATTTTATTCAGTTTGGAATAGGTAATATATTCCCATGATCCCAAACATCAAAGATTCCAAATTGTCTTTGGTTAAAAATTCTTCCTTCTACCAGTGTCCCTCTCCCACCCCTCACCCTAGAGACAACCCCTTACAGAGCATGTACGTACCCACACACACACACACACACACACCGCAACACACACACACATTATTTTTCTCCCTTTTTGACACAAATGGTAACATCCTATACAGGCTCTGTGCCTCGCATTTTGACACTTAACAAACATGTCCTGACTATCATTCTACATCAATACACAAAGAGCTTTCTCATTCTTTTTATGGCTTCATAGTATTCCATTCTATGATACACTGTATATTTTTTTATCCAGTTCCCCCACTGATGAACAATCATTTGAGCTCAGTTCTATTATTATCTCCATTTTACAGAAAGGCCGCTGAGGCACTGAGAGGTCCATCGGCTTCTTCACAGAGGCTCAGCCCCCGTGCTATGGCGTGGGAACTCCAGGCGCTTAACCACACTTGACTCTCCGCCTCCTCCTGGATTAGTTACCTTATTTCTCCCTCACTCCTACACGCTTAGCAATTATTTTGCTATCCTTTTGTTTATGTGAATAACACATATTTACAAGCCCTGACCATTTGCCAAGCACAGGGCTAGGCCCAGAGAATGTGAAGGGATATGACGGAGAAGTCCTCTGCCGCCAAGGAACTTGAAGACTAAATAACTCTTTGTGTGTTTTTCTAAGCCATCTCCAATCTTTTATGGAATGACGCAGAGAATTAATGAAACCTAGTCCCTGTTTTTAGTAATGAGGAAGCCAAACGTGCCAACAAATCACTGTTGCAATCCTGTGAGCTGAACAGCATTAGAAAAGCCTGGGCCCCAAACACTGAGCTGGGCGATTCTGGCCCCATCCCCCAGCCTGGCCCTCCTCCAGTTTCCCTTCTCTGGTAAAGGTTCACCACCCAGCCAGTGGCTAAAGCCCTCAGGCATTGGCTCCTCTTACTTCCATGCCCAGGTCATCCACCCTATCGATGAGACCACCCCCTGAAGACTTCTGGATTTTGCCCAACTTCACTATCCAGGGCTACCAGACTTGCTAGGGAGTCTTCTCTTACAGGGGGTCACCCAATAACTTCCTCCCTGGTCTTCTTGTCTCCACTCCAGCCCCTTCCCATCCACTGTCCATCTAGCCGATGTGTCACTGTGTCATTTCTGGTTCTAACCTTCTAAGGCTTCCCTTTGCTGCCCTTGAGCTAATGTCCTGGCAGAACAGTCCAGAGATTAGGGTGGTGGCCTCTGGAGCTTGACTCCTACTTGAATCCCACTTACCAGCTACCAGCTGTGTGACTTTTTTTTTTTTAGTTGTGGAGGGTGCAGCTCAGCTCCAGGTCCAGTTGCCGTTGCTAGTTGCAGGGGGCGCAGCCCACTATCCCTTGCAGGAGTCGAACCGGCAACCTTGTGGTTGAGAGCACGCACTCCAACCAACTGAGCCATCTGGCCACCTGGGAGCTCAGTGGCAGCTTATCGAGTTCATTCTAATTGTGGAGGGCGCAGCTCGCTGGCCCATGTGGGAATCAAACCGGCAGCCCTGTTGTCCAGAGTTCGTGCTCTAACCAACTGAGCCATCCATCCGCCCCCAGCTGTGTGATCTTGAATGATGTACTTAACTTCTCTACCTCTGATAAGACAAAATGAGATAAATGAGAATCAGTTGATAATGAGATAAATTAGATAATGATAATGATAGCCCCTACCTTTTAAAGCAGGTGTGAGAATTAAAAGTTAATGAATCTTGTAATGATAAGGCCTTTGTGATTTCCTGAGAGCATTAAATTCTTTTTCTCTCTGTCCTCCCTCCAACCTCTCTGAGTTGAAGTTGGCCCAGGAGCCCAGTTCTTCCCCACTGGATCTCCAACAGCTGGATACACAGTATGTTGAATGAAAGAATGAGAAAGGCATTGCATTTGGGTTCTAATGGATGCATAGGAGTTTTCCAGGTAAAGAAATGATGGAGGCAGGGCTATTAAAGGGCTTGTTCATTCCATCCTTGGGGCTGGAGGCTCCCAGTGCCTGGAGGACAGGAAGGAGGTGAGGCTGGAGAAAAAGACTGGGTTCAGTCCAGACCCTCTGTGTGGGCAAAGGATATTCATGAAGGGAAGGCTTTTGTGACAGAGTGGCTGTTGCTTGCAGGAGAGACTGAGGCCAGGGTATGTGGCTAAGCTCCAGGGGATCAACGAAAAGGCCTGAACTAGGGCAGTAGCTGTGGGAATAGAATGAAGAGGAAGGATTTGAGAGAAAGAACTAATATAGTTTCCTACACACTTTTACTGAATACCTCCTAGGAAAGACGTTAGGGGATTGTGGGAATAAAGAGCAGAAGTAGTATCTTCCCCTGTCTTCAAGTAGTTCAAATCTTAGGAGAGGCAGGCAGACCTATAAATAAAAATATGGATGCAGGGAAGGTCAAATTCAGTATTATCACAGCCAGTCTCATAGAGAGAATGCTCTATGTGTAAAATCAGCAAATTAAAGCACCATGCATTTCTGAGTGACTCTGTCACCTACCCCAATGCTTTTTTTAAGTTCTCAAATTTTTATTTGGTTAAAACACACTACAGTATATTTCCACAACCCACCAACTTTTAGAGGCAGTGTAGTGTAGAGGTTTAG